>NC_141697.1:331364457-331811957 GCF_964263255.1 Lissotriton vulgaris | reverse complement strand
TATGCCGATTGGAAGAAGATGGAATTACAGGGAAGGCCCTGTAGTGGCTAGCCTCATTTCTGGATTAATGCAGCTTCCAGATCAGCAATAGGTCAAACTTCTCAATCAGTTATCAGCTCTACTGTGGTGTCCCGCATGGCTCGTTGCTGAGTCCTACGCTTTTTAACATTTATGTCCGCCCCCTATCAGATATCATATGTTCCTTCGGTTTCTAGATGGTATGTTCCGCGGACCACACCTAGCTGATTGTTACGCTGTCCCCAGATATGGACTCTGTTTCCATGAGACTCAACAGCTGCTTAGCAAAGAAGTCTGAGTGGATGGCAGCTAGCTGTTGACTGGTGGGAAAACAGAGGTTTTGGTCTTGGGATAAAACACAACGCTCTGGAATCAGATCATTTGGCCATTTCCGTTAGAAGAGCGCCCATACCCTAAGTCAGAAGAAAAGAGCCTAGAGATGACCCTGGACAACCAGCGAACCATTGCCTCCCCAGCAAAAAGGGTGGCTGGCAGCTGTTTTTGGTACTTTGAGAGCCCTGAGAACGGTCTTGAAATGACACCTAGTAGAATCACACAGAATCGTGATTCAAGGTCTAATCCTGTCCAGCCTTTTTTATGACAACTTGCTCTACTGAGGAGCCCCAAATTAGTAATAAATAAACGCCGGAATATTCAAAATGCCATCACCCGGATACTGTTAGGTATTCAGAAAACAATCAGCTGGCACTGTGCTTAAAAGGCTTCCCTGGCTACCCATAAGGCACAGAGTACAATTTAAGGCACTATGCATCTTACATCAGGCTAAACATAACACAGGCTTATTTGTCCTGCAGCAACTGGACACACCCTACCATGCCAATAAGGACCTGCGATCAAACAACCTTGAACTGCTTCTTGTCTCCAGAATCCAGAGAGCTAGAAGTGGGAGGTAGGTCTTTTGCTGACCTCGCACCCAGGCTTTGGAATTATCTGCCTACCAGCCTCAAAATGGAGGACAATTTTATGAGTTTCAGAAAAAAGCTTAAGAGCTTTATTTTCCCCGCAGTTCGAAATCGCTGGGAAGCCCGAATTTGGGTAGCAATGCGCTCCACAAATTTTAGAGAATAGAATAGAATAGCTGCTCTCCACCTAAACTTGACAACTACCCAGATTTCGCTGCTTAGTTTTTGCATTTCTTTTTTGCATATATATGTATATATTTATTAACATGGCATTTTATGAGTTTTAAAATAAATATTTTTTCACCAAAAAAATAAGAATTTGCAATTATATCGAGATGTCACTTTTTTAGGCAAATTCATATATAAGTTGCTATTGTTCAGCACCTGCCCATGCAGGTAAGAACGGTGGGGTGGTGAGGCCTGGTTGGGGGGTGATTCAACAGACGACCACGAGAAAAAAAAGTAAATAATGAATTAATTTCCCCTTGTCGTCGTCTGTCGAATTCCCTCTCATCCGACCCCTCACGGCACAGCTCCTACCTGCATGGGCAACAGCTGCTAATGTTTACGTCTCTTCTTCAGATAGTAGTTAAAGAAGGCATCTCTTTTACCCTCTCAAGGCAATGCTAAAACAGCGAAAGCGAACCCCAGACACAATCAATGTCAGTCTCACCCTCACTGGAGCCACTGTTGTAACCATTAGAAATAAATGAGGTTACGAAACACGTGTTGGCTCCTTTTCCAAATAGGCTCCTGTGTGTGTCTGTATCCTGGGACGGAGAAACATTTTAGTTTGGAAATGGTTCGAATACAGGAATAGCAAATGGACTAAAATAATTACATGACAAAGTGGAGATGTACAAGATAGTACCACATTTGATAACTGCTGAAAGCACTTTGAAATGAAAGCAGTGTACTGTGGTACAATTTGTTTTGTTTTTATATCATTTTAACGTGTAGTTTTGATTTTGAGTAATAAATAATTTATTTGAAAATGTACATTTTGTTAAAATAATCCAATTGAATTTAGCCCAATCAAATGTTATAATATGCATTGGGAGCTATTTGGGCTACTGGCTTTGATAGTTTTAGCTTTAGCACAGGGCTGAAACACCAGCATAACCTGCTGGCACCAAACCAGGATTCAGTGCTTAATTTCTGGTAACGGCAAGCAACATTACTATAAGAAAAGATGTAAACATTGGCAATTAACACTAATGTGGCTATTAGAAAGCAGAAATCACAGTCTCACCAAAGCAGTACCTCAGATCGATACATTTCCTTCAAATGGTACACAGGATTAAAATGCAACTAAATACTTACATAATTTCTCTTACACCATCATCAAGCTGAGTGTAACAAAGGAAATCCATAAAAAACAAAGATCAGTATTCTGGGAATAAAATATGCCAGTCTATTTCCAACCAACCTGGGCATGGGACGTTTTATGTGTCTTGTTTCTATAAGATACTATAGCACTCTGGCTTAGCCCCCGAGTTATAAAAATGTTATCATCTTTGCTCAAATTTAGAGACATCACAATAATAATGTTATTATGGAAAAAGTCGATGCTAATGTGGAAAACGATACATTCATTTATGAGAACGAAATTGCGTCTTTATTGCCAGTTGTGAACTCCACATCAACCTCGACTTGCAAATATGTAGTCAGGCAAGCTCTGAGACCTAGGCCAGAGGTCACTGGTTGATATGTCACAGGTCGAACGACACATAGCCAGCAGACAAACACACAAACAGGACACCTTAGATCCATCCCACAGATAGGCGCAGTGACATTACAATGCTTAAGGGAGATTGGCCCCAATAAAGCACACATGGCCGGAGGGGGTACAAGCGCTTCTAAAACACCATAAAGTCAGATGTCACATGAGTTAGCAACATATAGCCAATCAGGACAAAGCACCCACAGTGATCACATGCTCCCCATGCCGGACATCTGGACACGTTACTCATCGGCCACATTGTGTCCACGCTAGGTCGAAGCCCACCTGTATTTTCCATTAGACAATTTATTTATGACTCAAAAGACAGCAACTTACATCTCTCACCATATGTGAATCCCTATAAATCTTTATTACCTATGATTAACTGTATAAAAGAAGGCCACAGACCAATTGTAAATTGAGACAGTCAGTCCTCAGACCCTGTGCATGTAACTGTTCTCCTGGCCGCTATGTTTAATTAAACAAACTATTCCTGTTTTACCAAATGCCTCTTGTCTCAAGGTATTACATGTGCAAGTAACAATACTATGGCAAAACAACTGTTAAAAATTGAGCTGTGACAATCCAGTGGGGAAATTCCTAGTGGGGTCTTTGTCATCACTACAATTGTGTTGAAAACATTAGCCATCACGCAGTATTATTGATGGCCTACATTGAAGAGTGACTGTCACCCCAGGAAAATAGGATCCATAGAAACTATCTCTGCTGAACTTGTTGATGACATAAAAGTGTTGTAGTTACGCAACAATCATATGATGTAACAGCAGAGACATTAAGGTACAATTTTGTATTGACAAGTGTGAAGAAGCAATGCATTAAAACCCCACACAGGTACCTTCACCCAAAGGAGCAATGCACCGTAACATTACCACAACAAGAAGGTGGTTACATATACCCTGTGTTGTACCTGACCCTTTTGCAGGGTTATCTCTAAACTTTTTGCCTTCTCCATCCTATTTTTCTGACCTGTTTTTGTTGGTTTTAGGACTCTGTGCACTATTCCACTGCTAACCAGTGCTTAAGTGCATATGCTCTCTGTCGTATAAAATGTATTAGTGATTGGTTTATCTATGATTGGCATATTTGATTAACCAGTAAGACCCTAGTAAAGTGCCCAGGTGCGCCCCGGGCTCGTAAATCAAATGCTTCAAGTGGACCTGCAGCAGTGATTGTGCCCCCCACTTGAGTAACCCTGCAAACATGTCTTAGACCCGCCACTGCTGTGCGTGTGAGTGCAGTTTTAATATGCTATTTCAAACTGGCAAGTGCACCCAATTGCCAGGCCCAAACGTCCCCTTTTACTGCATGTAAGTCAGCCTCAAGATAGGCCCAAGATAGTCCCCCTGGGCAGGGTGCAGTGTATTTAAAAGGTAGGGCATGTGCTGTTGTGTTGTACATGTTCTAATATTGAAATACTGCTAATTTAATTTTTCACTATTGCAAGGACTACTCATCTCAGAGGATAACATGGGGATTGCCTTGAAATATCTTTTAAGTGTACATTCTCATTGGGAGCGGATAGAAATTTGGAGTTTGGGGGGTCTCCAAATTCACAATTTAAAAGTACATCTTTTGGTTAAGTTAGTTTTTAAATTGCATGTTTGAAAATTACACTTTTAGAAAGTGGGTATTTCCTTGCTTAACCATGCTGTGCCTCTGCCTGCCTGTAGAATCCACATCTGGGTTAGGATGACAGTTGGGCTCTTGTGCATTCACTCTAGACAGTCATACAAAGGGAGCCGAGGTATGCCTGGAATTTCCTGATGGGCCATCACCAGGCTGATGGACCTTCCTGAGCAAGAGTGGAGGGTGAAGTTGTCACAGACACCTAAATAGGGCTGTGCCTGTTCTCACACGAAGCTGTCTCCACCCCTCTTTAGTGTGTCTGTAGCCAGGTCAGGGAAAGGCAGGGTCGTGTGCACTAAAATGTCTTCCCTTTGAAGTGTGCCTACTCCAAAGGCAGAAAGGGGTATAAGTATTGGACCTCTGGCAGCACAAAATCAAAACACTTCTGCACTAAAGGACATTCTGCCAGGAAGAAGAGCTTGATGCTGTAGGAGGGGCTGAGACTCTGCTTATTGCTTTGCTGTGCTGGCCTGCTACTTCTGTCCTGGGAGTGAAAGGACTGGATTTTGCTTTCTATTTCCTGCTTTCCAAGGTTCCCCAAGTGCTTGTGCGTGCTTGCCTCCTGTTAAGAAGTCTCAGGGCCATCAGAGACTTCACCTGCCAGTGCCTGGGCTATTCTGCTTAAAGCCCTGCTTTGCCAAGTGGTGCCAAAACCAGTTCCTGGGCTTTTGGAAGTAGAATCTGGTGATCTGAAGAGGAAAATCCACACATCGACTCTCGGTGCCCATCTTTCCAACGCAGCACCGCCGTGCAGCTGAAAAATCAATGCATTGCCAATGTGCGGCTGACGAATCGACACATCGCTTGCAGTGTGGCTGGAAAATCACCGCGGCCCGAGTCTAGAGCATTGTGTCACCGAAGTCCATCCTCCGACTCTGACGCAGCCCCTGCTTTGTGGCTGAAGAGTCAATGCATCACCTGCATTGCAGCTGTGACATTGACACAGCACTTGCTCCTTCGGATCGACACAGCGTGTCTTGATTTTTGACGCATCGTCCCTGAGGGCCAATTTCTTAATTGACGTTGCACAGCAATAAGGAACCTAGGCCGTGTGTCCATAGATCGATGCATCACCTCCCCTGACAATAAGGAACCCACGCATCAACTCCCCTGCGTTACAGTAAGGAACCGATGCATCACCTCCTCTGGGAGTAAGGAACCGATGCATCGTTTTGCTTTTCTGGTGTCTCACCGCCCCTGCGCATGTTTTCATCTTTGATTTTGACGCATCCCAGGTACTTTGTGCTAAAAGTGACGCATCCATAAATTCCTATGGACTGAACAGATTTAAACCTTTTAAAAGTAATATCTTTACTTATGTATGTTGGATTTTTGTTGCTTTGAGCTTGTTTTATTTAGATAAATGTGGGCTCATTTTGTAGTGTTTCACTGTGTTACTGTGTGTGTATCTACAAATGCTTCGGGGCTTCTCTTTGCCCCGAAGACAGTGGCGACAGCCTCTTTTCATTGCGCCTTTGCATTCAGTATTTTTAAGTTCAAAACTCCTTTTCTTCCTTTTTAAATCCATTCTTCTTTCTATACACAATGTTCACTTTCTCCTCTGGAGATGTCATCCACATCACCATGCCAGTAAATTGCCATTTTCCATAGTTTCTCATATTCCAGTTGGCCTTCCGAACCTTTCTCCCAAGAATACGCACAAGAAGCATCATTCATAAAAAGCAGTTTATTTGTAGTCCAATGCATTTCGGACCACCAAGGGTCCTTCGTCAGGGAAAACTGTAATAACAACAAAAACACCCTGTTAGACTTCTATCCCACCTCGTACCTGCTCAAAGAACTTATTTTTAACGAAACGTTTGTTGCACGTATTTTACTACACTGATTTGCTCGGTGAAAAACACCCCTCGCTTTGCTGCAACCTTCCGCTTCACCATAACAAACTCATTCCACCCTTCTATTCCTCCTACTCCACCTTAGCAGATCTTAGATATCACCTTCTTTCCTAACCTATATCCATATACGGGTGGACGATATGATCTCGAAGGGTGAGATCAAGACCTTCTCCCAGCTGCAGGCTGAGTACCAGCGGGCGGCTCGGAGTCCTTCCGATATGCCCAGTTGCGACACGCACTGCTCTCTGCAAAGCCGGCTGAGGGGGCGATTCCAGAAAGCTCCCCGTTGGGAGGACAGGATATTGGATGGCCATATGCCAGACAGTGCCATCTCACTGTCGTATAAGAAACTAATTAATGTTCGCACTGACCTCCTCCTGGGTGTGCAGGACCAGTGGGTGCGTGATGGACTGGAGATCGACGATGAGGATTGGCAGAGTGCAGTTTCTTCCCCTAAGGAAGTCGCCATTTCCTCTCGTCTCCGGCTGGTGCAGCTCAAAATCCTGCACAGGGTGTTTCCTTTTTTTCCCCCCTTCTATCCTGATCCATTCTCCTGTATCCGTGCTTGTGTACCCGTTGCTCCCCCTGCCCCGCTGCCACCACCTCAATGTTTTTTTCTACCCCATTGCCACTCTTTCTGCGCCTTCTGGCGCCTTCTTCTTTTTCTTGTTCTATGTTCTTCTACGACATAAAATAATAAAAACAACCTTCATTGTACTCTGACAATCGTTCTTGCACTATTGCTCTCCTGATTCACTATGCTGCCTTGCCTCCGGGATGTTAGGCTGAATAGCTGTGTGCACTTTTCTAAATAAAGGTTTTAAAAATTAAAAAAAATAAAATAAATACTGAATGCAAATGCGCAATGAAAAGAGGCTGTCGCCACTGTCTTCGGGGCAAAGATAAGCCCCGAAATATTCGTAGTTACGTTCAAGCACATGCTGTTTGGGCTTGGCACGATAGAGTGAGCACGCCAAATGTGGAAATTGTTAGTTAAACCAAGGTGAATTTGTACGCTTCAAAGAAGGTGTGCTACCCACTTATATGTGATATCTACAAATGCTTTACACATTGCATCTGAGATAAGCCTGACTGCTTGTGCCAAGCTACCGAGGGGGTGAGCAAGGATTTTCTTAGCTGTGTAAGTAGAGTAACTAACTAGAGGGAGGGTCCCTACTTGGACAGGGTGCAAACCGCTGCCAACTAGATACCCCATTTCTAACACCATGGAAAAGAAGAAGAAAAAGAAGTTAATAAAAATCCTGAAGCAGTGAGAGAAGAGGTTATCAAGGAATACTCTGGAAGAAAAACAAAATAAAGCAGTACAACTATTTTTAATAGCATAAATCAAATTAAAACACTGGGATGTTAAGAGCTCCATTGAAGACAACGGAATACCTCTGGGCTTATAATGGCTGGTATAAACCCAGAGCTCCAACATTTCAATGTCTGCCTTCATGTTTCTCCCATTTACATTTAGAATAAGGTGGAATGTTATAATAGCCTTATAGCCCTTCTGCCTCGAGCGATGCAGGTTGTTAAAGGCACCCACCCTCATTATAGGCCTTCACCTGCGGCCTTTAAAACCAGTATATGCCCTCGTCAGTGGGCTATATAGCTCTTATACAAAAAAAGTCCATTCATGAGTTAAGTCCTAAAATGCCACTCTTCCCTCTTCACATCTGTGTATGGGTGCAAGAGTGCGTATGAGCATCTGATTATTTGTAGGTGTGTGTTTGTTTGTGTGTGAGTATACGATTGTGGTCTGTCTATGTGCAGGTGCCTGCGGGGGAACTTAATCCCATGCATGTATGGATCGGTTTGTGGGCTTTGTGTGTGTGTGTGTGTGTTTAGCTGCGAGACAAAAAAGTTAGTTGTGAAGTGCACTTCTTGTATGTAAAATTATACCGAATGTTTAAACACATGTTCCACTTCTTTTAGGTGTGGCGTCTTGGTGTGTGCCTGAAAACACACTATGAACTTGAAGAAATTGTTGGTAGCCAACTGGTTAGCCAATCCCAAGACGCAGTACTTGTGTGCAGCGACATTTGCAGATTTGTACACATCCATTTCATTCTGTCAATGTGTGTGTCTGCTTCCCTAACTTTATGTTTGTCTGCCAGTTTGCGTACCGAAGGGTTTGGAACATTCAAGAATATCGGTCTATGAATGTAAAGAAAGGGCTTCTGTACAGGACTATGTTAATTGGCATACAACTACCACAACTGGCATGTCATGGTTATCTCTGGCATGGGATTGCTATCCCAGGAATATGATGGCACTATAGGGCAAATAAATAGGAAATACCTGTAAATAATGAAGCATACCTAGAATATTTTCATAAGTACCTAACTTTGGATCGCAATACCTGGCATGATGGTGCAAATATCAGACTGGCCAGTGCAATATTCAGTGACTAGTGTAACAAGCATTTGCAATGCAACAGGTCTAGCAGTTGCTAGAGTTTAAGCTCTTGGCATTGTAAACTGGTTTTGCAATCTGAAAATGTGCATGATGTCCTCTGAAGCGCAATGCAGAAACTGCACGGCAATATGTGGATAACAGGGATATTATGAAACCAGCTTTGAAATATTCTGGGGGAATGTAGAAACTGACATAACAATGTGTGTCTAACAGTAATGACCTTAGATTAGAAACACACTCCATTCCATATACATAAAATTCATACCACATGCTTACTCCAACATACATATTCATCACATTCAGCCTGATGGCACAAAACTCTATTTTTTCCTTTCCATTGTGGATTAGAATAAATCTCTTCAACACATGTTTCGTTAACAAATGCCTTCTTCAGGAATGCCACAATTCAAGACCACATTCCACCCTTCATGAACATGCACCAGGTCGAGTTGTTAATGTCAGTGTGGGCAGGGAAATGGTCCAGTAACCTTCAGACACAGCTTCCCTGGAATTGCATAAAATGGGGACCAAACTGAATACCAACTGGAACCAGTTTTGTTCAGGTGCAGATCAATTGTTAGGTCAAGGTTTCTGAGTCAAGAACCTCCCGGGACTTCGTGAAGGGAGGGCAGGAGCCACAAAGTCCCGGGAGGTTCTTGACCCAGAACCCTTGGCCTAACACTTGATCTGTGCCGGGACAAAACTGGTTCCCATTGGAATTCTGGTTGTTCCCCATTCTATGCCTCGCTGTGGAGGCCGTGTCTGAAAGTTACTGGAATATTTCACTGCCCAGAATGACATTAAAAACTCTGCCTGGTGCATGGTCATGAAGGGTGGAATGTGGTTTAGAATTGTGGTATTCCTGAAGAAGGCATGTCTTAACGAAACATGCGCTGAAGAGATTTATTCTAAGCCACAATAGAAAGGAAAATATAGAATTTAGTGCCATTAGGCTGAATTTATATAGAGAAAAAGATGTACCAAGAGTAACTGTAAAATGTGTAAATGAATGTCAAGAAAAGTCGTAAAATGTATAATTAATGAATGAATTTATGTAAATGTTAAAGACCCATATTTCTATCTTCCTTAGACAATATTTTACTGTGTGTACAGATATTTGATAAATATGTTTTGTTGGAGTACGCATGTGATATGAATGTTAAGCATGGGGAATGGAATGTGTTTTTTTATTGACCCTTTTCATGTAGCCCTGGATTGAGAATATTGATGTATATGAAGACGTTCTGATGAAAATACAATGTTATGGATTTTTTAAAAATTATTGAAGATATAAATAAAGTGGAATAAAAAGATGACAAGCTTTTCGGGCCGTGCATCTATTTGTGTAGACTTATGAGTGCTGATGGAAAAATAAGGTTACGGAGAGATTCATATTTCTAATGTGAGTTTTGCCCTTCCCTAGGATCTGTATAAAGAAACCAGGGGGTCCTATTCTAATATATTGACAGTATTAAATTAAAAACCTGCCACTGAACTGCATTATTTTGGTTGACTAGAGTATATGGAGTCCTCTCAATAGCAATAAAAGGCTCTACCGATCGGGGCAATGTTAAGCCATCAAAGGAAGGTGCTATAAGCAGTTTCCCAGTGCCCAACGTTCCAACCTTTATCGGAACTCCTAGTTTCCGAGATCACACACAGCCCATGGTAACTATGGGTTGACAGAGCACAAATTTCCCATTAGTTTGTAGAGATAGACTGAGTGTAGGCTTCACTTTTGGGAACAGGGGCTATTCTGTGTTAGCATAGGTTACCAAATTGGAGAGATGAGATGTTTGTGATTAACAAACTGATCTGTAAAGAACTATGGGTCAAAAACTAGGAAACCAAAATTGGGAAAAGGAACGGAAAAGGGTTGCTTTATTTTGAACTCTTTTGTTACAATATCCACCAAGGCGAAATTGTTCATCAAATGGTAAGGTATACACCGTTTGCACACAGAAGAGTCCCAGACTAAGACATCCATGTTAACATGTATCTCCAAGGTATGCCATATTCTGCCAGCGACATTTCCTACGGACTTCATTGGCCATTCCTAAAATATGCCCTTTTCACGTCATACTGTTTTCAAGTTGCAAGGATATACTTGGATCTTATAGCTAGGGAGTGAAGAATTGAAGACCTGCCTCAGTGGTGTTGTTGACCTGCACGGCAAGACCTCTGATTCGGTCCGAAAATTCCTTGCAAATTACAGACCTTAGCTACACCGTACATTGTATGTCTAAGATACTTTAAAAAATAGCTAACGTGAAGATTGCTTCCCAAAAACAAGAATCATGATCTTGCCTTAAGGTTGATTTAATATTTTGTGCCTACTACGGAGAAGCTTCTGACCTATGACAGATGAGCTACTCACACCAAGAATCACCTTGACAGGTCCACAGACGTTTGTCATCTTTTTGAAGGAACCTTGAAACTAAATTAAGCATCAGGTGACGCATTCTGTATTTTTGGTGTTCAATATAAAAATATGAATAACAAAAGCAGCTTGGTTTCACAGAGCCATCTTTCCATGAGGAAACGTTATTTTTTTACAGGGTAAAAACAGGGGCACACAACTTCTTTTGGTCACATACTGAATATTCAAGAAAGTTCTCACAATGGCACAGGATGAATGAAAGGAAACTCCGAGACCGAGGGAAATGAAAAGGAATTGTACATGTGGGAATTCACACGATGTATTTAAAGAACATTTTTGTGTACTACGCTTTCAGGAGTTATTTTAAGAGTGTATTTGTCGCTTTTGGTAATTGTTTGTATGAACAAAATCGAAACGAACAAAAGAAGTGGATTTTGAGAAGCAGTACCCCCTTTTTAAACTACATTCGCTTCACAACAGAGACTCCAACATTTAGTGCAAGTAGATTATATAATACATTTGTTATCGAAAGATCAAATGTGTCTGATTGATTTAAGAAGTCATTGAATGCAATAGGTTTGTCTTTGCCTGGTATGTGGTGCCTGGTGAGGTTATGTGAACTAATAAAATGAAGTCCATACTTGCTCCATAGAACCACAGTAGAACATCCAGCCTCAATGCTATTCTATAAAACATATAGCTGGTGAGGGTTGTGTAGGAAAGTGACCTTAAAAACAGACACATCTTTCTGATGGCACTTTATAATGTTTGAAGAAGTAAATAAATCATTACTTGCATATTATGTACACTTATTTATTAGGAAGCAGACTCAATGACAGTGAGGCAATAATGCAAGGTAAGAGGGCTGCAATGAGAACCGTACTGCAGTGGGGGCTGCAAACATGGCCCTATGCACAGGGGAGGGGAGGAGCTCCACAGGCAAAAATGCATATTTGCTTGTGGTTTTGATAATTTTCGCACCTTTCTTCGGCAGACGCACCCTATATTCGGGTGCACCTGACTTCAACATAAGTATACACTTCTAGTTATTTTCTCACAACTAACATACAAAATTTGCATGCAGACCTGAAATTTCAAAAAGGAAATGTGGCGAACTACATACCTGTGACATTACTTTCAAAATTCCAACTATTAACGGAAACAGAATATACTGCTCCTTGACCACTTACTGCGGTCTGTACAGATTGGTCAGTTCCCAAAGCCCCTTTATAGCTGACCCAAGAAGACAGAGATTATAAAGGTTGGAGACCTGGGTTGTATGGAGTGGGAAATGACAACTGGGATTCCTGTTTTAGAAGTTTTAGTTTCAGCTCGTTTCAGAAGTCCCTAGTAATGCTCGGTCAATTTGCATGTGAATAAAACTCAGACTCTCTCTCAGAGCTTCTGGTGATACTAGGTATAGAAAAAATAATGATTTCCATGCTAAGTCTTGTAAAATAGGGTGCACAATAGCCTTCAATCGAGACATTGTAAAAGGGATGCAGCATAAGGCCGTCTCATTGACATACTCAATAGCAATACCATAGATATTTCCCACATCTGCATCTATACAAATATTCTAGAAATAAGCAGCGTTCTGTTCTACTTGTAAGATTCAGAGTCAGGGTCAAATTAACTGTATTTGGCCAAAAGGCCATACTTGTGAGATTCAGAGTCAGGGTCAAATTAACTATATTTGATCAAAAGGCCATAAAAGCATACTGTAAAAATAAAGCAAGCAATACATTTAAAAAAATTGCAAATTTCCTTGTAGCTGACAAACACAGATCAGAAAGATACACAAAAGTTTAAAATTCAATTGTCACAGATATTACATTAGATATCCTTTCAGGGATTGCATGAATGTTACCCCTACCGTATGGAGTCCCTGTTTTTAATTGTGTATTATTGGGACTAATAAAGAGCATCTAACACCTTGTGTAAAGTACAAAATAAAATAAAGTGGTCTGTGTTGAGATACCATCACTCTCACAGGGTGGAAGACCCCTTTTCCAGACAAATTTAAACAGGGATGTTCCCAGCCTAAAGATTGTTAACCAGTGTCAAAATGTGGGATTCTCAATTCACCCTAAGTAAGGCTCAATGCTACATGTTGTAGAGACAAGAGAGTGCCTAATAATATAGTCCTTAACCTGGGCACTATCCAAGGTGTTTTCATACAACAATCCATATAACATTGTTTAAACACTGAGTTTTTGTTCGTGCCCAATCATGGAGGTATTATCAAACAGATCCTTTAAGCCTAGTGTCAAAAATGTGTCTTTCACATAAAATAACCATGGTATTTGATTGGCTTTTTCTAATGATAGGCAATCAGCCATATAGATTCTGGTTACAACAATCTCAGGTGTGCCCCAGATTTTAACCCAGAGAAGTAAATGGGCCAGACTGATTAGGGCTTCCAAGTATGTCAGACCCAGTTTTTCATGGCTTACTAAAATGGTTGTGCTTCCCGGGACTGATAACAGTCTACAGGTACAGCTGTTTTCTGCTCTTTGAAGAATCCTGGTTCTAGCATATCCCCACAGCCCGGCACAATATATTCCTGCTGAGATACACTTAATCCTATATAAGCTCAACATTTCTGTATGGCTTTAGTATTCCCATTAAAAGACTGGAGTCTTAATGTTAAAAGAGGTGCCCAACTAAGTGATTGGTTAAAAAGAATACCTGGATAATTACACGTATTAACGTTTGCTAAAATATAGTCCCCCATTCTAAAAAACTTTGACTTTGTGCCTGGTCGTCCGCAAGTCATTAGGAAAGACTTTGAATAATTAACTTGGAGATCTAGGTCCTTCATAAATGCCATAAATAAATCAAGAAGAATATGCAGCGATCTGTTCTCCTTATAATATACTATCTAAAGTCTTCTCTGCTCAGGATGAGCAGCCAGTGAAACTTGAGTTTTAAGTGGAAATATGATTTTTTTTTTGACATATCTGAGACAGATACATCATCCTTTAAGGGACCTCAACAGTATTATCATCAGAAGCTCAAGAATTAAATTCCCTTCTTGAATGTTTAGCACATATGAACTTTTTCCCTCCTGAACAATCTTCAAAGTAGGTTTTTCTTCTAGTCGCAGTGGCAGCGCGACCAAATCATCATTCTAAATATTATTTCAGGTGTGCTAGGCCCTGGAGCATCTGTCACAAAAACATGATTTCTCCTGCACTCGTTTCCGGCATCTTCATCCTACTTTTAAGTGACCACGAGTAAACCCCTGGCATTATAGCACGTGTGGCAATTAGCACATAAAGGCCATGACCATCTGGTGCTTGGAGGAGAGGAGTGACCGGTCTATAAAACATGAAAGCCTTTGACCATGGGACGCAAGCTTTAGAAATCATTTGACCAGGACATCAATGTTCACATCGTTCTGCGTCAATGGTCCTCATGGCCGCATAAACAGCAATTTGGAGCTAAGCGAAGCTTTTCATTGTCAAAGATCTCCCAGCAGAGATCGCCTAGCAGACCCACACCAGTAATTAGTTAGAAAAGATGAGGAATCACAGTAGGATTATCCTCAGTGAGCGCGAGTACTTTCATGGAAAAGACGTTTAGCCGAGTCTGCTGGGAGTTTCTCTGGCAAGTAATGAAGAAAAACAAATTTCCACAACAGTGTATGGAAGCTGTCCAAGGGATATGCCTGTAGCAATAGCGGAAATTAATGGAGACATATGCG
Organism: Lissotriton vulgaris; assembly: GCF_964263255.1. Classification (NCBI taxonomy): domain Eukaryota; kingdom Metazoa; phylum Chordata; class Amphibia; order Caudata; family Salamandridae; genus Lissotriton; species Lissotriton vulgaris. Next base: position 331,797,277 of record NC_141697.1, on the reverse strand, counting down.
AGCCTCTAGAAATTAGTCGCAAAAAAATACTTGCACGTCTCCTATCAAGCTTTACCCTTTTATTTGTTTAAAAAATTGAGCAAATGTATAAACATTTCCAATGCTATACAAAGGCATACAAACCAATACCTGTTATTATTCTTTTAAAAAAAATTAAAGCTATTATTGTCTAACACTACGAATTTACGAGATTTAAAAGGTATCAGGTCCAATATTGATGCTGGTAGAACTAAATAAAATGTGAAGTATCTGTTTAGTAATTGTAAACAATAAGGGAAGTTTTAGGGGGGAAAAAATAACAAGAAATCAAACTGAATTATTTTTTGTGTACTTTATACCGCTTCTGAACAAGACCAAACTAGATTTTATTACGGATGTGGTTTCTTTTCATTTTTCAGAATGATTAACCTGATTTATGATTTATTTTTTTAAGCCAATATCTGCATGCTACAATCCCAGCATCATTCCCAAGAGATTACATAGGTGTACTTGTCAGGTTGTCAGGGCGTTTCTAAAAATGCAAGTAAACCCGCAAGTCTCACCCGACCGAAAATCATAGTGAGTATGGACTTACACATTTCCGTGTCAGCTTTAAATATGACACGTATTAAAGATGATGTCTTCATTCTCTGCTGTTAATAAAACTAACATGCTCCTTAACTCTGTACACCCTAAACATTCTTTGAAGTAAAATGTTGAAAATGTTATTTTTTTGCATTCAGCTGTTGAGAGTTTATTAAAGAATGACATATTCAATTCTTCAGAACTTCATTCCTGTTGTGGAATAATTATTTGATTCCTGTAATCTTTAAAAAAAAAACTTCAGATATAAAGGACTAAGGAGCAGCTGAAAGAATTCAAGATATCTGGATAAGTAATCAGGTGCCTGATGCCAGGGGGCACTGACTTTGCAAACGCAAAGTCTGAAAACATAATGGACATTCCAGCCACATTAATGTCAGGAGGTGGGTGGACTTCTAGTGAACAAACCCTTTGCGTTGCGAGGACAAAAAGCGGATGATTGCAACGCACTGTTAAAAATGTTTTTTAGAACACCCCCTTCTCAGACGTTTACTAAAAAATGATGGGTAACAAAAAGTTTGCAGTAGCATATACAATATTGCATTAATTGAAAATGAAAGGAGTATAGAGCAGTATTAGTGGGAACAGAAGGAATTACATCTTTTTTTTAACAATCTTTATTGCACACCTAAATTGAACTTAAGTAAGCAAAAGGTAATCCGGCCCCAAGTGACATGATCCTGATTTACTGAATGCCTACAGAGGAATATACCTGTGTGGACAATTCACAGGCATTTTTCACAACTAGTTAATTCACAAGCGTACATTTGATGGAGGTGGGACAGAGGTGGCTAGGGCAACCCACCATGCCACAAACTACCGCCTCTATGAAGTTATAAACAAGACAGGCAAACTTTTGGCCTATTTAGATAAACAAGACCAAACGTGAAGAAGGGATTGGGAGAACAGAACGAGGGAAGGAGATGTAGTAAGGAACAGAAGTGCTATTGCCGAAGCCTTCACAGACTATTACGCAGGGAAATACTCCCCGGGTGTCACCACGACAGCTACGGACACCCCAGCCTACCTACACAACACACACTCACTGTGGCTGATGGTAGAGGATCGGGATCTACTACAGGCTGATATTTCCGAGGCAACAGTAGTGAGGGCTATTAAAGAGCACTCGGGAAAGCAAACGGGACTCCCATTGAACTATATAAAATGCTGGAGAGCCAGCTAGCCCCACACTCGCTCAAAATGTATAAAGAAAGTAAACATTAAGGCACACTAACACCAGACCAGACCAGAGGCAAGCCACCATTGTGGCCATACATAAAGAAGGGAAGCCGACTGTGCCTCCTCTAGGCCGATATTGCTTCTAAATGCTGAAGTGAAAATCTTGGCCATGAAGTGTTAGCCCTGCGCCTAATTAAGGCTTGCCACCTAATTAAGGTTATCCAATCAGTAATCTACCCAGATGAGCTGGGATTTAGGACCCACCGTAATACCGTACTACACATCAGGCACCTATATAGCATATTGGGACAAAAAAACAATCTTCGAGAAAAAGCCCTGGTGCTGTCGCTAAATGCCAAGATGGCTTTCGACACATGTTTGAGGTGTTAGCCAAACTGGGCTTCTGTCCGCAGTTCATACAGTGGGTGAGACTGCAGTATTCCAGGCTGCTAGCTCAGGTTAAAGTCATTGACGCTCTCTGCAATTTCAGCTCTTCAGAGGTCCCAGACAGGGATATCCTCTGTCCCCCCTTATGTTTGCCCCGGCAGTTTGGATCCATCAAGAACTACTAGTCAGAGGCCTGAATTGGGAATGGCTGTGGAAAATATCCCTATGTGGAGACGATGTGTTGCAATACGTGACAGATCCGAATGTCATCCTAGACAGATTAATGTAGATCATGAGCATCTTTGGGAGATACTCTGGCTACACCATCAACTGGCACACATCCCAGAGATATCGGCTCAGAGGAGACTTACCCACGCTGCCGGCTGAGTGTACACTTGGGGAGCTATGTCACGCCCAACCAAAACCTCTTCTTTAAGAGTACCTTGAGCCAGCTTTTGAGTCGACTACAGCAAGAGGTGAGACATTGGAGGTGGATGTCGCTCTTGCTCTTAGGGAGGGCGGCATTATTTAAAAGGCATCCTATTTCAGGGCAATTGAAGGGGAGGTCAGCTCATTTTTGTGGGAGTGAGGCCCAGCCTGGATAGCACTGACCAAACTCACAAGAAGCTAATATGATGGTGGCATTGCCCTGCCCGATATACAAAAATACTACTGTGCTGCGCAGTTGAGCACGATCAATGAATGGGCGTTCGCACCGTAGGCAGAACTGGCATTCCACATGGATAGGAAAGTACCCTCATACATAAACAAAGAGAATCCACAGAGAAAAATATTAGGAGTGGTCCCTACGATGGTGGGGAACACACTGTGTTCTTTAAATACCCCTCACACACCAAAAGGACCCTTGGTGTCATGCTTCATCATAGGGGTCTTCGTATCCCTCTACGGAATGCGGCGTGCTACTAACCAGCGACTACACAGGAGCACTATTGTAACTCTATGTGTGGTGCATGAGGGTATTGGGTACCGTGTGGGTAGTGGGGTCAGGAGTGAATGAAAGTGTGTGTGTTAAAAAATACCTGCCACGCGAGGGCTGAAAATACTTTTATTTGGCCTCCATGCTGGTATTATTAAAAGGGGTGTGGTGGAATTACTATTGTATTTAATTTACAATACCTCACTTGTGTGTCAAAATGTTTCGAAGCAAAGCTTCTTCTTCAGGACGGGGTGCACAGATCCCCACCTTACTAACGTCTGGGAATAGGTTAAGTTACCAGTACTATAAATAGGTAATATGCGAAATGTGACTATTCAACTCAATTTCTCTCAACTAGTGCCTACAATGAGGACCTAGAATGAAAAGTACCCACAATGAGGACCTGGAATGAAAAAGAAGAACACAGGGGAAAGAAAACACATGTGATACTTCAGTTTAAACATCCAGCATGGTTAGATAGTGCCCTAAAAAAGTGATAATAACACTCTCTAGACACAAAAGGTCATTCTATTCCGGTGCAGTGCCCTGTAAAAAATGACAGATACAATACAGACACACACATAACATAAAACACACACTCTATTCACAAGGTCATAGATTAAAATGGCAGTCCTGCAATCATTATAGTGTTTATCTGAGAAAAATCAAATGGTAAAGGGGAATGCATACTTTTTACCAGTTGCTGACGACGAGGCAGGAACAGGAGGGGGAACAACATGAATTGGCAATCAGGAGATCAGGAAGATCCACGAGTGGCTACAAGGAGCGCAGTCCAGAACCTAGCCTCAACCAGCAAGAGGGTGACCTAGTGGTTAATATAACCCCTTTTGAACTGTCTGACACCCAGAAGGCGGTTCTGAATAAAGGTTTAGGTGTTGTGCCAACAAACAGACTGGACACCTTCAAGATCCACGCTGAAATGAAGGAATTTGTAAGGAAACTGAAGCTTCAAGCTTTCTTTAAGGACAAGGAAGAAACTTCCTCCACACCCACCGACACTGGCCTTAGACTAAAATCAACATTCACACCACCCGATACCGCTTTACCTGTGGAACTACTGAAGAAGGCAGTGATGACAGATCTAGGCAAGCTAACAACAGGCAGTGGCAATGTGTTTCACAACACCAGTAGATTGGAACAGGAAGCCATTCGCCAATTGTCTGGAAACAAGGAAATCGTTAGCAAACCCGCCGACAAAGGGGGTGCGATTGTTGTCCAAACAACGTCTGCATATGACCAAGAATGTCGGAGACTGCAATCAGATATGAGGAACTACACGGTCCTACTTGAGGACCCGACAGAGCCCTTACGTATCAGAATCATCGGAATGGTGGAAGAGGCTCTGGCACACGATTGGCTGTCCAAAACAGAGGCTGACTTCTTAGTCCATAAAACACCTAAGACTCCATACTTCTACACCATTCCCAAGATACATAAAGACCTGGCCCACCCGCAAGGCATCGGTTAAATTTTGGAACTTTTGTCCAGATTTGCTGACGCTTTCCTACGCCCCCTGGTCCAGGCTACGGACACATATCTGAAGGACACAAAAGCAGTACTCCAGCTTTTACAGCATCTACCCTTCAACCCCTCAAATCAATTCATACTGAGCCTGAATGTAGAAAGTCTGTACAACAGCCTACCCCATGACTAAACACACTACATCATAGAGGAGGTCCTTTTTTCCACACCATGGCAGGACCAGACCCCCAGGAACCTTGTGATGGAGTGCATCACTCTGGCACTCACAAAAAACGTTTTCCAGTGCGAAACCACGTTGTACTTACAGAGCCATGGGACCAGCATGGGGAGCACCTTTGCTCCTAGTCTGGCCGGGCTCTATGTGCACCATCTGGAGGATCAGAAAATCCTCCACCAAAGTAACCCCTACGGACAGAACATACTAACCTGGAGGCGTTACATAGACAATGTTTTGGTCATTTGGGAAGGAGACTTCCAATCCATTGAACAATTTATGGTATGGCTCAACGCACAGAATCCGTTTCTTAAATTTACCAGCTTCACATCATGTGAGAAAACTATATTCCTGGATCTTAACATCTACCCAGAAGGGTGGCTATTAAAGACAACCACTCATTTTAAGCCCACATCAAAGAACTGCCTGCTAAGATACGACAGCTTCCACCCACGTAATCTACGTGACAACCTCCCTTACGGCCATTTCCTCCGCCTGAGATGGAACTGTTCCTGCCTGTGTGATTATAAAATCCAGGCAGTGGATCTCCAGAAAAAATTGTAGAACCGTAAATACCCAAATCCAGTGATAAACAGGGCCATGAAAAGGGCACGCAATAACAACAGGGATGCACTTCTAGAGGAAAAAGTACAAAAAGAACCCAACAAGAGATCAATCCGTGTGACCACTTACAGTACCCACTCGAACGAGATTTAAAAAATCGTGAATAGACACTGTAGGACCCTTGTGGGTGGCGATCTGAACCTGGAAAAAAATATTTTCGCTCACAAGAGGGGAGGAACCTGAAAGACATCCTGGTCCATACCCGACCCCGTACCAACCAACCTGAGCAAGCCACTGCAATGGGTCCGGGGACACCACCCTTGTGGCAACTGTAGTGGCAGCCACCTTACCAAAAAAAAACAGACAACTAAAATTCCACAATGGGAGTGAGTGGGAACAGAAGAACTTCACCAACTGTAACAGCCCTTGCAGTCTGGAATACATTGGCATGACCACTAGACCAGTTAAGATCAGAATTGGGGAACACAAAAGCAACATTAGGTGTAAGAAGAACACAATGAAAATGGCGTCCCATTTCCTATCTGAAATGCACACAGTGAACAACCTGAAATGGACAGTCATAGAACAGCTACCTACAGAGAATAGCCTCTTTGAGAAGGAGCAGCGCTGGGTGTTCTGCTTAGGGACCAATACCATTGGACTCAATGACGATATCCCGTGGAATCAATTTAGTTAGGGGTTCCCCCCTGTGTTTTTGCATCTACCTTGGGTTATGTAGAGCTCCCTTAACTGTTTTTCCCGTGGTTTTGAATAATACGCCCACCCACTGGGGGCGCAAGTTTATATCACTGCGGCACACCTATTTGGCTTGTTCCCACGCGCACCTTTATATCTCTATGTCCTTTTGCTTTGACCCGGCATTATCTGTCTCTACGCAAACAACACTAGTGGTTTTCTCCATGCCTACTAGCTAGTGGCAGGAGTATAATTTCCAGTTTCTCAGTTTTCATCCCAATTTTTTCTATCTTCTGGTGTCTCTCAGCACTTATACTCGCACACACATGCAGTGCTGTGCTTGTGCTATATCAAACTCACTGTAACGCCTGCGGGGCAAAGAGTATTATTTTTGGTGCACCTCGAAACACGGGCGCCCTCCGTGAGGAGCGCTGTGGTCTTCACTGTGCTTGCACACAATTCAATGTCTGTCAGTGCGCATGGGCACTGTAACTCCCCTCTTATCTCTACTGCGCATGGGCTGAAATCATAACAGCCATTTACCGCAAGGGCGCATGGGCACAATAGCGCTTCCCAACACGCCAGTGCATGAGAAGCACAATTTTGCATATTGAACAGACGCAGAATGCACCACAATTTCCCACGCAGACCGAAAATAACTTACAAAGGTATTCAGCGTCACCGGACCAACTCAGATTTTTTCCCAATTATCCAATTAATGGGGATACTTAAGCCTGTCCCTCTGTGCTCCTCATTTAACCACGGAGCCGCGGATGGGACAGTTGGAGATAGGGAATCCTCTTGTTCTGTAAGTACGGCATATCCGAGCAGAAAACTAGAACCTAAAACTGGATTCCATCTATGTGAGTACCAATACAAATGCTACTACAAACACTATGATTTTTCTTGCCTCAAAACTTTAGGATGCTATTAAGCACCTGGTCCCTCCGTTTTTCAGGCGCATGTGGCCATTCAGCAACTGGTAAAAAGTATGCATCCCCTTTACCATTTGATTTTCCTCAGATAAACACTATAATGATTGCAGAATACCATTTTAATCTATGACCTTGTGAATAGAGTGTGTGTTTTATGTTATGTGTGTGCCTGTCTTGTATCTGTCATTTTTTACAGGGCACTGCACCGGAATAGAATGACCTTTTGTGTCTAGAGAGTGTTATTATCACTTTTTTAGGGCACTATCTAACCATGCTGGACGTTTAAACGGAAATACCACATGTGTATTCTTTCCCCTGTGTTCTTCTTTTTCATTTTAGGTCCTCCTTGTAGGCACTTTTCATTCTAGGTCCTCATTGTAGGCACTTGTTGAGAGAAATTGAGTTGAATTGGCACATTTGTCATATTACCTATTTATAGTACAGGTAACGTAACCTATTCCCAGACGTGAGTACGGTGGGGATCTGTGCACCCTGTCCTGAAGATGAAGCCTTGTTTCAAAACATGTTGACGCACAAGTGAGGTATTGTACATTAAATACAATAATACTTCCACCACACCCCTTTTAATCATACCAGCATGGAGGCCGAATAAAAGTCTTTTCAGCCCTCACGTGCCAGGTATTTTTTAACTCACACTTTCATCCACTCCTGACCCCACTACTCACACGGTACCCGATACCTTCACGCACCACACAGAGTTTACAACAGTGCTCCCACGTAGTCACTGGTTAGTAGCACGCTGCATTCCGTAGAGGGATGCGAAGACCCCTATGATGAAGCATGACACCAAGGGTCCTTTTGGTGTGTGAGGGGTATTTAAAGAACACAGTGTGTTTGCTCCCCACCATCGTAGGGACCCCACCTAATACTTTTCTCTGTGGATTCTCTTTGTTTATGTATACTGCGACTGGGGAGACCGAATCCACACCCTCTCCACTCCCTTTTCGTTTTCGTTTAGGAAAGTACTTCAGCCACAGGGATACTCTAAAGTGCTATATGGGAGAGTGATCCCAATGGCTGGCACTACCTGACAGTGATAGCAGTGCAAATGTGGAAAACAGTGACAAAATACCTTGGGAGGAAAAACAAGATTTCATTAGCGACATAACTTGGACTCAGGATGCCCTGGCGCTCCGGTGGAACATCCAGGGTTTGATAAACGGGACCTCAAAGGGATCTTCTAAATGGGGGATGTATGGACTCAGAGAGATGTTATGCTCCTGCCGATCGGCAACAAGAGTATCACTTAGTGCCCTCGGAACATATAGGTACATACAACACCGCCATGCGCTCAGAGCTGCGCTACCCAAAGAGTCGGACCCTTCGGAGTTCCTCACCATTGGAGGACAGGTTGCTGGATGAATACATGTTCTGAAAGGCCTTTTCATTGACCTACAAAAACTAATTAATCACACACCAGAAACCCTGCAAGACACACAGCAACAATGGGATCAAGTGGTAGTGGGGGGGACTAGAAGGTAGGAAGTGGGAAGAAGTCCTAGTTGCTCGAGCAAGTTGGCCATATGGCCAGGATTTTGACTAGTCCAGCTGAGGATCCTACACCGCTCATACTATGCCCACACAACATTGGTGAAAATGCTTGAGATCATGTGGGAACACAGGTACTTTTTTCCATATCCTGTGGAATTGCCCAGTGAAATATGTCTTCTGGACAGCGGTGGTCCTATGTTTCAGGGAAGTAGGGTGCAAGATGGCAGGGAGGGCGGTCTATAAGGGTAGCCCTCCCTGCTGCCCCCCGAAATGGGGAAAAATCTGCAGTGGTTTGGATGTCCATAGCAGCAGAATATGTGATGAGCTTGACCGCCTTGGAGATGATGTTGCATAGTGGAGTGTAACAGTGAAGAGGGACGGGATTGGGTGTAAGGGGAAGTGTTATGTTTCATGGTTACTACTGTACTTCAAAAACCAACAAAAATAGGTCTTAAAAAAAAGTTAAATGGAGGTGGAGAATACATGGAAGTATGAAATGTGATAGTGTGCTATGAGAGATTTTTGTTCATGCTCAGAAATATGGAAATCTATGTCCCCCCTCCGCCCCCACGAAGAATAAATGTAACACAGCCCCTGTGCAGGAAGCTCCCATCAAATTTCCCAGCCACCCTAGTGCCCTGAATAAAGTGATACATCGGTTTATATGCTGGAATTGTTTAAATCCTGGACATTGAATGATACAGTTTTTCCTTGAAAATTGTTTTATTTGTGTAAATGAGTCACTAAAAAAACAAAATTGTTGCTATCTTAATGTGTAAGTCCCTTCTTTTCTCCCCAAATAGTCTATCATGATTCAATTCATGTTCCTAAGGAGGAGAGTTATGTATCTCACCTGGAGCAACAATGTTCCTAAATATTATTTATCTCGGCTTGGCATAGACCAAATTATAAGTACAGAAGTTAGCATGTAATGCATATCCGAATCGGACTGTAAACAGAATAAAGCAGTTAATTACAAAATCGTCCAGTTAATTGTAACACTTAGTTGTATCACTGATGCGATATGATCAGTGAAAATTAAATAACAGGGTCAAAGATCTTTATTACCAAACCTTTGAAGAAAAAAAGAAAAACAGTCCTCCAAATGGATTTTAGTGCAAATAGATGCAGACTCAGGGCGGTGGCGAGCTGGATGAAGAACAACTGTCTCCAGCTCAACGCAAAGAAAACGGAGATCATGATCGTCGGTAGGAGGCCGGAACTCTGGGGGGACAGATGGTGGCCAGTGGAGCTGGGCCCAGCCCCCATTCCGGTTACAGAACTGAAGAACCTTGGAGTATGGATGGATCCCTCTCTCAGCTTTGTGGGCCATACTAAGAAAACCGCGGCCTGTTGCTTTGGCATACTACGGTCGCTGCGCCCTGTTTTGAAGTTTTTTGACCATCACACTAGGCAGCTGATAGTCCAGGCTACAGTGCTATCTCGCCTGGACTATGCTAGCTTGCTCCTGGTAGGGGCTAACGTGGCGGAGGTCACTCGCCTCCAACGCGTTCAGAATGCCGCCGCGAGAGCCATTGTTGGCCTACCTCGAGCCTGTTCCGTCTCCAGCACATTGAGATCCCTGCACTGGTTGCCCATCAGGGCAAGAATCCAGTTTAAAGTGCTGTGTCTGGCGTTCAAGATTCTGAGGGGTGGGAGCCCTCAAATTCTTGTGAATCTTCTGACTTGGTATGTGCCTACCCGGTCCTTGAGATCCCTGGGCCAAGCTCTTACGGTGATTCCCCGATACAGGCTGTGTCGGGTTGGCAGCCGCTCTTTCAGGGTTAGAGCGGCCGAGCTTTGGAATTCTCTTCCTGTTGAGATGCGGTTGCTCGTTGATCTTTTAGCCTTCCACAAAGCTTTAAAAACTTTTCTGTTTGAATAAATTTTGCCTCCGTTCCTTTCCTTGTTATGTTCCCTGTAGGTGTTGCTTTTTTCTTGCCATGCGCCAGGACGCCCCTTAGCTGGGCAGCTGTGCGCAATACAAAAGCCTATAACATAACATAACATAAATATTCTCTTTATTTTCCCAGTTCATTCCACAAATGGCTTCATTTCGTTTTTAGGACATTGCATTTTAGGGCAAAATGTGCAGAAATGTTGTTTCGAAATGTTTTTGCTCTTAAACATATTTACTATTATATTAATACTTATTATATATAGCCCATTCTATTTCCTTTGCTGGTGCTGACAGATAGAAAAAAGTAATTGATGAAAAATGGGTTCCTAATTGTTTGCTTCTTTTATTACTTCAAACGTACCTGAAACTATTCCTCGAGTCAACCCATGTTTCCTTAGGAGATACCTCAAAATGGTTTGCTGCAAGCCTGAGTAGTGATCAGGTTTAACCACCCCCCTCCCCCCACCTCCTTAAACACAAAACCACACATCTATTTTTCAAATTTTCACTAAGAAGTGATTTTTAATAAGCCACTTGTAAAATGTGAAGGGTCTAGGAAGAGGGGGTGCTGTGTGTGTGGGACAGGAGTTGGTCATGTGCTTATATCCTCTGTTACAGTTGTGGGAGCTTCTCTTTCCCAGTACCTAGCCAAAGACATCTTAACTGTCGAAGACTATCGTTTATATACTGTGTCGATTAGGGTGCCTGCTTGTGCCTTTTATAGAGAGATGGTGGTACCTATAGCATCTCTGGGCTTTCAAACCCGGCTTCCAATGGCTCCAGCTCACCGAAGGCCAGTTTGGCCCTGGGCGGGACTCACCATAGAGGACATGAGCAGTTAAACCATTTATATGAGTAAAGGGCTCAGGATGCAGGCCATAAAATGTCTCTTAATTTGTGCCTGTGCATGCAGGTGGTGGACATCAGCGCCAATTTTTTGGGACCAGGACTTATTTCTCATCATCTGACTTTGACCCGGAGCTGGAGATGGACAGAAAAGGGTGAACTGAAGATGAGAAAAACGGGAAAACAGTGACAAAAAGAGAAAGCATGGATGAAAAGGAATCTGCGAGAATGAGGTTGAGACAGTTGGTGTAGAATGATGGAAGAAAGAATCAAGATGCAGAATCAAGACTTGGGAGCGTCAGCATTTGGCGAGCCCAGCATTGTTCTTTTTAACCATGCCTGTGCCCTAACCCCACACTCACAGGCACCTCCCAGACTGCATTTAGGATCACAGTCCCCGTACTTTTTTTTTTATGCACTGCGACCACTGATAGCACTTCCTTCATGACTTCGAGCTCTTTTAGCCATTGGAGGTTCCTCCTGGCAACAGAACTAGCTTGATGTAAGAAAACAAAATGCAGCATTGAATTAAAATAGGTTATACTTTTCTACTGTTAGAATGGGATCGTCGGGCAGTCTTAATCTTGGCTTTCATTCGTTCTGCTCTTGAATTTCAGCCTTTAAGTGGTGCATGGTTAATAGAGCTTTGCTGGGATTTTGTGTGAGTATAGATGCTGAAGACACATACAAATCAACGGATAATTAAATATTCCATAACTCAGTAGACTCACTTAATCTCAAAATCCATCCACCACCAGACACTCTGTGCCCTTCTCTCTATTGCAAGTTCCGGCTTTCTCATTTTATGTTTTTGCGCGTTTCTCTTCCTCCGTCTTTTCGCTTTCTTTTTTTTTTCCTTCTCTTGCTCTGCAGAAATGATGAACACAGAAAAAATATGTGCCCTAAAATAGGTGCCTGTGGCCCCCACCAGCTCAAATTAGCACTGCCAGCTCCGTCTTTAGTATTACATCGTTATTGTTTCCCAGATTTTGTCCCAAACTCTTTCGCTGAAAGGCATCACCCTTGAATTCACCATCATTTCCCTGAAGCGCTCGAAAGGATGGGCCTTATTCAATGCTGACACCTGGGAGGAAATTGAATTCCCTCTCATTTTTTTTTGTAAACAGATTTTATTGAGGTTTTACAAGTCATAGAGCACAATTACAGATGAAAAATTCCCTCTCATTCACTCAGATCCTGGGGTTCGCAGTTCAAGTTTGCAGACGGTGACAAATGACAATCCCAGATCTCTTTAAGCCACACAGGAAATTGAGTCCGGGAGGAAGATATTACAAGTGCTCCATCTGAAGTCTCGAATTAAAGCATTTGCCTCACCAGGAAATATTTATCAAAACAAATTCATTAGAGAAGCCAGCTTCATTGAACATTGAATAGCATGTTTACATGAAGCACAATAGTATACTTCAGATGAGTAATAGACCTTTTAAATTTAGGAAATGATCCCAACATGAAATGTAATTGCTTATAAAGACCAGCTGACTCATATCAGCCGAGTATCTTACTCCAGCTGTTACCATGTAAATCTAACATTGTTTCCAGCATTACGTTGACTTCCTCACCATTATCCAGTGCTCAGTTTGTGCAAGTGGTTTCATTTGGTAGGCCTCTATACACATTTTTGAGGACCAGGGCTTTTTTTTCATCAACAGACTTTGAATCGGAGCAAGAAAAAGAAGGGGAGAAAAGAGAGGTAAAGGAGAAAGACAGAACAAAATACAGATACTGGAAGAGAGCAGGGATGAAAAAGAACCGGAAAGCATGTGATAAAGAGACATATGGTGTAAGAAAAAAAAACAACTCAAGAAGTGGGGTCAATAAGACAGCCTTGATGTTTGACAGCACAGACTTATGGCACCACTTGTGGCGAGCCCCTAAGAAAGACGTTTGGCATTACATTTATTTTGCTCCACTGTTAAAAAAGACCGGACTGAAGAACCGGGTTTTAGAACCCAGCGGCGCCAGGGGCACGCCCAAAGTCTTCGGGTTCACCTGTCTTAGAATACAGAGACACAGGATACTTCTTGGTGGCGTCAAAGATCGAGTTTATTGGCTGCAGCCAGAAACAGAAGTCCACGAAGTACAACACAGCGTATATTCGTAGGAGACTGCTCAAATTCGTAGGGCGAGTCATCCTCTTTTATGCCGAAAATCCCATTCTGACAAACACCCACTATTTACAACTTGTCCAATCATAGGTATTATTACGAAAGGTATTGCATGAAGACAAACCCACTTTTCAGTTGTCCGGCCCACCATTAATTATACAGACAAGCCCAACATTCCTTCTTACATAAGCCGGACAAACCCATAATAAAAGGACCACAACCCATTATAAAAAGGCCATAAAAGAAGAAACAGAAACAGATAAGGAGCAGGATAAGGGGGGTGTGTGTGTATAATAAACTTTACAATGTCCTGTGCTCTGATCCTCAATCTTGATCAGCTATCAGGCAGGGAACTGGTTTGGCAAGGTCAGCTTCAGGCAACGAGGTCAGTTCACTCGGTTCATCCAAAAGTCAGCTATCGTGTACATGTACTAAGGACTCGTTCGGCTGCAGTCATCGGCCTATGTGAGGGCAACCACAAAATGGCTGCCATGCACAAAATGGAACCCATGGTTCAGAACGAAATCTCCAAATACATAGTCAATCCATCGGTCTAACATGACGAAATCACTCGTACTAGCCGAACTCACTAGTTACGGTTCGCTACTATCAAATTTGTAAGAAAACCATGACATTTATAAAACAGGTTCAGAATTCACGGAACCTCAGACCCTCCTTTTGCCCTCACATAGGCAATCACTCAGTCTGTGTCTATATCGATATCAATATTCATCAGATCATCAAGATGCTGCTGGAGCATCATCCTATTACTCACTACTTCTCTCGAGACAGGTCTCATTACACACGTAGTAGCACAAAGACCACATATGGCAGGACCACACTGTATACAAAGGCAACACGAGAAAAGAATCGCTAAAGCCATCCCAATGATCATCAGAATCTTCCATCCCCAAGTGGATAACAGTCCCAAAAACCATCCAGTCAACGACCAATCTCCTTTGTCCACATGTATAGACTCGGAGATCTTACGTAACTTGGAAATAGCTTGGTATACTGTAAGAGCATTATCTGGTATGAAAATGCAGCAACTCGATTGGATCAATTTACATACCCCACCTCGATCTGCAAGTATGACATCTAAAACCATACGATTCTGTAATGTCATAAGACGATCCGCTTGAAGCTCAGCGGTCAAATTACTAAGGGCACCGGCGGTTTCATTTATGGTGGACTCAACCACTCTCGTCAATTGCCGTATGTTTCTACTATTAGCCATAGGTCCCCAAAACGGTAGGAAACCCTTGAGAAAGTCTCCCACTTCTTGTCCCGTGGTATCTTCCTGATCGAAGACACCCCTAGTAGCTCTCGTTCTGTGGTAATCTGCAGCAGCAGTATATGCAGGAGGTAACAAATATGCAACATAACAGGTTCCCGAAAAATCAGGGGGCAACCATGTGTATGCTCTGTCATAGCAAACAAAATACGTGCCCTTAGCTGCTAAAAACGGTGGGGAAGTCTGGGACGCAAAGACATACGTCTGAGTACAAACACTCTTCCCTAACTGGCTCTCGGATTCTTGCCATTACCTTGCAAACAAAAATGACCACGATGGGGTACGATCCAAATTGGAGATGACCTTTTTTGTCTCTGCTTTTCACTCAGACTAACACTATATCCAGTCACGTTCCATCCGATATAAGCTAACGCCTCATCCTTAGGAATAGTCTCATATGTATCAATATCTCTGATCATATCCGTTATTCCCTTCACTAAGGCACTATTACTCGAGTTATCTTTCATGGAACGCAGGGGATAGACTTCATTGGCATAAATAAACATCGTCTGATATGCCCATACAGACCAATTGTAACTAAATGGCAGAACCAAATAGGGAATACCTCTATCTGTAGTATGTGGCATAAGACCACACACCCAACAATTAGTGGTGTTCACTACTAACTGGTGTTGATGTAGAAGCTGTACAAAGGAATTATTAGTAAACTCTGACCTCCTAACCAGTTCATGTTCAGGTAAAGTATGGAAAGAATGAAAAGAAGTAGTAGTAGGAAGAGACATAGGTTGGGAGGTGGGTACAGATGTCAATTGGGTAGCAAAAACAATCCAACCCACAAAAGACAACGTCATGCTTAAAAACACTAGAAGACACGTTATTAAGAAACATTTGCTACGAATCAATTTACACAATTTCGTCTTAAAGTTCATTCCTGCAACAACTCTCTCAATCTCAAAAAACTCCATCCTCTAACCGTGCTGTTCGCGGCAGTTGGTTTTCTTCGCTCAGGTGTGCATCTGTAAGTCCAGGGCACGCCCTAGAACAAACCAGAACCGTCGACCTTGCGTCTACACGGTTTGCCACGCCAAGTCTTGATACCGCGACCCTACAGCTGAACCCGAATGGCGGTTCGAAAAATAAAAATAAAACAAAACAGCTTCTTGGATGAGAGAGTACAGTTTTCAAAAACAGAAAGGAATTATTTTTTTATTAGTCCATTGTTTCTTGGTCGCAGATTATAGTGGCCTTTACCAGGCACCGTCTGATCTCGGAACAACAATTCAGGCTCAGTGGTGTCCAATTTCAAAGGTGGAGGCACAGCTGCTTGCAAGATATCGTCGTCCTCTCGCTCAGACCTTGTCCATACCAAATGTGCGTCACTAAACAGCATAAATTTCGGCACTCTTTCTGTCTCCGAATCACCAATACCTTTGCGGATCCACTGGTCGTACGGCAGAGGTAAAGGTACCCTCTTACAATGTACGCCGTGGATCCAATTCTTCTTGCCGTGGACTCTTACTGCTGTTCGTGTTGATTAAAGTACTTGATATGGGCCAGTCCAACGGGGCTGAACGTTCTTTGTCCGCTGAATGTTGCGCACTAGGACCCAGTCTCCAGGATTAATAGTGTGACCTGGATCTTCAGATGCTTGTGGGAGATTATCATGAACCTGTTGATGTAGGACACGCAATTTAGCCGTCAGGTCATACAAGTAATCAACCAACACAGGATATTTGATATTGCTAAACTTCGTTGGTCTTGGCACTCCCCACACATTTGCCGGGCGACCAAACACAATCTCATATGGACTAAGTCCTATCCGAGAATGCACTGTAGTTCTAGTTGACAAAAGTGCCAACGGCAACGCATCGGCCCACTGAAGACCAGAACTCGCCTGAATCTTGGCTAACTTAAGCTTCAAGGTGCCATTATAGCACTCGACTAAATCAGCTGATTGGGGGTGATTTGCAGCATGGAATTTCTGCCTTATGCCCAAACCCTCACACACTCTCTTCATGACCTGGCCCACAAACTCACTTCCGTTGTCACTCCACACCATCCTTGGCAAACCAAACCAAGGGAAAAATTCCTTGAGCAAAACTTTAGCTGTGGATAGGGCAGTGTTATCTTTTAGGGGGTAAGCTTCTACCATTCTTGAAAAGGCACAAACAACCACAAGGACGTATTTCAGATTGTTACATCTCTCCATGTGGATAAAATCCAATTGCAGCACCTCGAACGGGTGTGTTGGAGGCGCAAAATGAGCAGCTGGAGTTGGGGTTCCCTTTGCCAGGATTATGCATCAGACAAACAATGCAATTCTTGACCAGATTCTCCGCACACTTAGGAATTCCACCATTCTCCCATACTGGAGCCAACAACTTACAAATCCCTTTCGCACTGATGTGAGCCATTACATGTGCCATCGTAACCACTGGAAGCACATACGCATCAGGCAACAACCATCGCTGGTGTACTGACAACTCAATCCAACAACCAGTCAAGTCCAACATTCCCGTACTCTCTCTCCACACACTCAATTCTTTCTCAGTAGCTTCAGCCTGAATCGATTTCACACTCTCTATTGTATTTTCACACATGCCTCTATCCGGAACCCATCTCGCTGGACCTGCAACATACATTCGACTCGTCACATCTTTCGCCGTTTCCCTCGCAACTTCATCCGCAAACGCATTACCACGACCAACATCATCTGTAACCTTCTAATGTGCACTGCATTTCACGATCGCGACTTGCGTCGGCAACGTAAGTGACTCAAGAAGTTCATTCACCAACCGTCCATGCTGAATCTTCGTACCAAGGGAAGTAAGGAATCCACGCTCCTTCCACAAACGCCCAAAGCTATGGGCAACACCAAACGCATATTGACTATCGGTATACACAGTCACTCTCTTTCCTTTCGATAACACACATGCTCTTGTCAGTGCAATCAGCTCTGCTGCTTGAGCTGAATTCTGTGGAATACGTGAAGCTTCAACAATCGTATGCAAAGTCGTAACCGCATAGGCTGCAGTCGTATCGCCATTCGGAAGCTTAAAGCATGAACCATCCACCCATAAGGTACCATCAGAATTCGAAAGAGGAGTATCTTTCAAATCAATTCTACCCTTTGTTTCTTCCTCTCTCCTGAGAAAGCAATCATGCTGCTCTTGAACATCTGTCTCTACAGAAATCGGCAACAACGTAGCCGGATTCAACGTGTTGCATCACTTTATGTGCACATGACTCACCAAAAGCGTCAACTCATAACCTGACAACCGTGCACTAGTTAAATGCTGAGTCTTTGTTCTATTCAATAAAGTATCCACTGCATGTGGAACCATCACAACCAACGTATTATCCATCACCAAACCAGCAGATTGTCGAATAGAAACAGCCGCTGCCGCTGTAGCTCTCAAGCAACTCGGCAACGCTCTGGCTACCGGATCCAAAGTCGACGAGAAATACGCACATGGACGCTGCTTATCACCAAACTTTTGTGTCAAAACTGACAATGCACAACCCTCTCTCTCGTGAACATAGAGTGTAAAAGGCTTACTGTAGTCGGGAGTACCCAACACCGGAGCAGAACACAATGCTTCACCTAATTCAGAAAAACTCTTCTGACATTCGTCAGACCAAGGAAGAGGATTCGGAGTATCCTTAAGAGTAAGTGCCAACAGAGGTTTTGCAAGTAACGAAAAGTTCGGAATCCATTGTCTACAGTACAAGGTGATACCCAAGAAAGCACGCACTTCTCTCTGTGTGGTTGGCACAGTCATTCGCGCAATCATTTGAATTCGTTCTGGGGTCAACCTTCTTCCCTCCTTCGATAAGAGATGACCTAAGTAGGTCACTTCTTGTCGACAATATTGCAACTTCGAAGGCGACACTTTATGATGAAGGTCAGACAAATGTCGCAATAAAGAAAGAGTAGCTTCTTTACAAATTTCCTCATCATCAGCAGCAACTAACAGGTCGTCCACATACTGGATAAGAGCAACACCAGCAGACAGGACAATCGTATCAAGCTGTGTTTTCAAAGCCTGACTATAGATGGAGGGACTTTCACAATAACCTTGAGGAGCGCGTTTAAACCGGAAACTTCGGCCTCCTAAAGAGAAGCCAAAAATATCTCTACTCTCCTCAGCAATTGGGATACTGAAGAAAGCATTCTTCAGATCTATAACCGAAAACCAGGCAGCTGAAGCAGGAATCATAGTCAGCAAAGCAGTAATGTCCGGAACAACAGGAAACTGTGGCACAACAATATTATTAACCTCTCGCAGGTCAATCACAAACCTATACACAGGCGGCTGAGAAGAGTCAGTACGCTTCAGGACAGGCAAAACAGGACTGTTACACACATTACCTCTCGTTTCTTCAATCACACCTTTCTCAATCAGATCATAGATGATCGCCAAAAGCGCTCTTTCACCATCGCTAGAAATCCTATATTGGGGAATATGTGGCAATTTAGCATTCGCTTTAAGCATCACAACATAAATGGAATCTCCAAAAGACCCACGTCATTAGGACCAGTAGCCCAAGAGTATCAGGGAGAGAACGCAATTCCAGTGGAAGCCGATCTATAGACAAATACATCGGAGAGATCACTTTCTTACCCAATGTAAGCTGCACTCCCGAAGGAGAACAATGCAATGTCGCATGCAATCTCTTCAACAAATCCAAACCCAACAAATTCTCACCACAACCTGTCGTTAAAATAAGAGGTGCTTCCAATTCACAAGGCCCGATAGAAAAAGAGACAAGGGACTAGAAACTGGATTACGAACTGGGGCGCCAGAGAATCCTCCGAAACATTCGTTAAGCCAGACAAAGGTGCGCCAGGGAGTTTAGAGTGCATGATAGAACTCTTTGCTGCACCAGTATCCAAAAGAAAAGGTTCTACCACACCCGATGTAACTACTGCAACATATGGTCCACTCTGGTCTACTGGAACTGATACTACTCCCTCTGTTTGTCCATGGCTGTCCTAGCAATCATTACAGTCAGCATTCTCACTCTCAACATAGTAATCATCAGTATAGTATTGAGTCGACTGACCAGACGCAACATTCTGTTGATCAAAGTAATTCATAGAATTCTGTGGGGGAAAGGAACGTCCATTCTGGGGGAACACACCACGTCCTCTACCTCTAGGTACTTGCTGAACACCTCCACCTCGCACACCAGACACACAATTCGCACGCTGTAGCAAAATCGGACAACTATTCTTGAAGTGGCCCTCTTCCTTACAGTACGCACACTGATTAGGGCCTACCGGAATACGCTGCTGAAAAGACTCGGGCTTCTGCAACGATCTCTGAAACTGCTGAGGTTGCTGAAACTCACGCTGATTAAAGCGAGGCGGATACGCCTGTTGCAAAAGAACCTTCGTCTTTAATTCTTTAGTCTTTTTCTCTACTTTATCATATTCATCTTTATCTCTATTCTCGTAATATAGTGCAGTTGCCAATATCTGGGCCGAAGAAGAAACGGCCCATGAGCTCTCAGAGTCCTTCAACTTATTACACAACTCGGGAAGCAAATTATGAACAAATTTATCCACAAACAACCTTTGGCCACCTTTCGTACTCATATCTTGACCACTATGATCAATAAACGTCTCTTCAAACCTAGTGAAGAAGTCAGACACACTTTCGTCCTTCTTCTGCTTCATGCTGCTAACTTATCCCAATTCACTCGCATAGCAGGCATCAAAGTATTCATAAAAGTAATAATCCTACCAGGAAGTTCCGCAACTAAAGGCTCAGGTTTAGCCCCTCCACCTTGACGACCATCTGCGGCAGTAATATTAACCCATGTATCTCCTAATTCTATTGCATGATCCTCGTGACGGATCTTCGCCCACAAAGGTTGAGGGACAACATTCCCCAACAACATATCTATGTCAGCTAAATTCATCACACACGCATCAACTGTCTGGGACAACTCCTTATAATATCCTGCAGGATTCTTACGGGGGTCAGGTAGAGTCTGCTTAAGAGCCAGAACCTCAGCTCTCTTCCATGGAACATGTATCCAGACATGCTGAAAATGAGCTGGTACACCCAAGATACCCTGATTAGGATTAGCCACAACTTTCTCTTTCCATACCGGAGGAACCGCTCTCATGGGATACTGCTTCACTTTTCTCCTAACAGAAGGATTAGGTTCAAACAACGGCTGAGAAGGAAGTCTACACCTGAACGCTCTACCGCTTCTTCAACATCAGGATCCACTATCATCCCTTTAGCAAAATCGGACTGAGCATTCAATAACTTCGACGGAATAGGACCCATTTCAATATCATCCCACTCTTCAAGAAGAAAAGTACACATAACATCAAAAACATACCTTTGCTTCGGCGGTTCCCACTGTAGAAAAACATCCATAACCGCTTGCAAATCATACCTGGAAGCATTCAAAACCCATCTACGAGCAAGGAGATCTAGCACTGCTCGCTCCTCGAAACTCGGGAGCTGACTACGCGTTTGTGTCCTCACCGAAACTGGGGTCATATTAAGTGACCCAAAAAGAGGAGACAAAAGGCTAGTGACAGTTTCAACTATTCCTTGTCGAGTAGAAGGAGAAGACGTCGACACAGGAACAGGAGACAAAGTATTCTGAGAGAAAGAAGTCAAAGGCAAAGGAGTAGAAGGCAAAGGAGTCTGAGGCAAAGGAGTGAAAGGCAAAGCCGGCAGCCCTAGAGAATGCTGCGCCGGAGGTGGGAGAACCAACTGTGGAAGAACTGGTGGCTGAACAACAGCAAGAGGCACAACAACTGGAGGTTGCACAACTGGGGGTTGCGGAGGTGCCGTAGCACTCTGCATATAAGGGGGTGGTGAACTCAACAAATGCGACATCAAAGGATCCTTTTCAGAGTCCTTTGTCACATTCGTGACAGGAGATGGCAAAGCCGGATAACACTTATCAATAGCCATGCAACGCTGTCTTTCTGACACCTAAATCTCACGATCTTCTTCATCTTCTTTGAACTGCTTAGCAGCTTGCATTATCGACATATTCCTACCTTTCCTATCTCTTTTAGCTTGCTTAATTTCTCTTTGTTTGGCTTCCTTACGCCAGAGGCAGAAAGAGTCAAACATCGCCGGCCTGGCTTTCTTCTTAAATAGCTTAACTTCCAAATTATCTAAGATATCTGATTCGAAACTACCATGATGTGGTCATTTTAGGACACCATCTTTCCTTGTATAGCGGACCCATACTTCGTTATATGTAATGGGACCCACTCCATGTTTAGATTAGAGCTCATAAGTCGGAGTTCCAACCGGAGGTATCGGACACGAGTCCTCCAATCGGGAATCCCTGTTACAACCACAACAAAACAAATTCCTAATTTTGCTAAGACCAGGCATCTTCGCTCACTAATCTAGCTTCAAACTTCAAGGGGTTATCAAAAACAATAGTCTCGTAAATATACGAGT
This sequence comes from Lissotriton vulgaris, assembly GCF_964263255.1. Classification (NCBI taxonomy): domain Eukaryota; kingdom Metazoa; phylum Chordata; class Amphibia; order Caudata; family Salamandridae; genus Lissotriton; species Lissotriton vulgaris. The sequence continues at coordinate 331,775,190 of NC_141697.1, read as the reverse complement.
CCCTCGGCTTTGGTAATTGCAAGTACCAAATCAAAGACCCAAAGAAAAACCCAAAACAAAGGACTGGGAGCGACCCACTTATACTTAACTAAGGTATCAGACAAGCCACCAGAAGACCCGTCTATCGTCTCGCCATACAAATCATCAAAAGGGTCCAAGACAAGGAGACAGTCAGGGCAGCAGTCCTTCGTAGCCGTCGGAAAGCGGGAAGCCTCGCAGCAAAAATCTTCAGTCCACGTTCGACATACCGGGGTCGATGAAGTGGGGGCCCTCTTCCAGAATTTCCTCACGAAGCTCCTCACGATCTTCAGGCTTGGACCGGTACCGCTGAAGTTGCCCCACGTTGGGCACCAACTGAAGAACCGGGTTTTAGAACTCCAGGGGGTGCAACAGTAGGGTAAGTTTTGGATAGTGTTGGGGTAAAAATTACTATTCTAACTCCAGGGGGTGCAACAGAAGGGAAGGTGTTGGATAGTGTAGGGGTAAAAATTACAAGTCTAACTCCAGGGGGTGCAAAAGTAGGGTAAGTGTTGGATAGTGTAAGGGTACTATGTGTTGTAATGCTATGCGTTGTAATGGTATGCGTTGTAATGACTGCGTTGTAATGGCATGCGTTGTAGAGGTGTGCGTTGTAGTGTCATGCGTTGTAATGGTTGCGTTGTAAATGCATGCGTTGTCATGGATGTTGCGTTGTAAAAGTTTCGTTGTAATGGTAGTGCGGTGTAAAAGTTGCGTAGTAAAGGTTGTTTCCCGCCCAACATTCTTTCTTACACAAGCCGGACAAACCCATAATAAAAGGACCACAACCCATATCATAAAAAGGCCATAAAAGCAGAAACAGAAACAGATAAGGAGCAGGATAAGGTGTGTGTGTGTATAATAAACTTTACAATGTCCTGTGCTCTGATCCTCAATCTTGATCATCTATCAGGCAAGGAACTGGTTTGGCAAGGTCAGCTTCAGGCAACAAGGTCAGTTCACTCGGTTCATCCAAAAGTCAGCTAACGTGTACGTGTACTAAGGACTCGTTCGTCCGCAGTCATCGGCCTATGTGAGGGCAACCACAAAATGGCTGCCATGCACAAAATGGAAAACCATGGTTCAGAACGAAATCTCCAAATACATAGTGAATCCGTCGATCTAACATAACGAAATCACTCATACTAGCCAAACTCACTAGTTACGGTTCGCTACTATCAAATTCGTAACAAAACCATGACATTTATAAAACAGGTTCAGAATTCATGGGACCTCAGGACCAGCACTCAGGTTAGATTTAAACCATCCTCAGGTTTATTTGCGCAAGTAACAAGACGCGTTTCAGCCTTAGCCTTCGTCAGTGTCAGCTGGCATCAGCGAGGCGGAAGTAAATATTGGCATTTAGGTACATAGACATGAATGAAGGACTCCTTGTCTCGTTTTTTTGGTCGCCATCTTAGAGTGGCTAAACAAAATATATATACAAAACTTTCTTGTCGGCAGAAAGCTAATTTCAAAATTCATTTCCTACATTCCATATTTACATGGAGGTAGTTTAGAAACCACATTACACTTTTGCATAATTATTAAACCCTGTAGGGGTATACTCAAAAAGACGATCTGTAAGCGCTATAATTCACATCAACATTATATCTGCATTGTCAAATTCACAAATGTGTAGGTAGAAGCACAATTAGCCACTCATTTTAGCATTATTCAAACTAATCGTTGCATGATCCGTATTGAACATAATTACATTGATTCGTGATTAATCCATAGATGGGCAAACAGTGACTATTTCTCACATGTATTGTTCCCTTCCCTGTCACTGTTGAAACAGCTATAAATGTATGTAAAGTGTGGATCAGATGCTTCCAATTAGATAAAGATCTCATAGTCACTGATAGCCCCCAAGGGACCTACTCTGACACTGATGCTGCTCTTTCTAAGGTGAATGGGCTACAGGTGAGTGATGAGTTCCTCACCCGCATTGAGCCCCTTTGGCATTTTCGTTTGGAGTTCAATGATGTACCTGGACTCCAAACACCTTAATCTTTTCTTGTAGTCCCCTCCCCTTATGTCCATTGTGATGCAGTCAAGGCAAAAGAAGGTCAGGAGATTTCTATCACTGTTGTGGTGTGTGGAGAAATGCCTAGCCACCGGATAGTTTTCATCTCGGTTGAAAATCGCCCTTTGGTGCTCTGGTATTCGCAGTTTCACCACGTTCACTGTGCTCCCTATATAGCGGTAGCCACAGGGGCATTCTAGGCAGTATACCACATGGGTCGTGGAGCAGATCATAAATTTAGAGATCTTAGTGCGTGAGTTTCTCTCTGGCACTTGATAGGATAGGACTCTCTTGCTTGAGCTGCATGCTTTGCATTTCCCACAAGGGTACGAGCCGTGCATTGCCTGTAGTCCAGTTTTAGATCTTTCCTTAGCTAGATGACTCTGAACTAGCTTGTCTTTCAGAGACTTCGTCTTTCTGAAAGAAATTTGGGGATGATTAGAGAGCTCTTTCCCAATCACTATATTTGACTTCAGAATGTTCCAATTCCTGCACATAATCGCTTTCACCTTACTCGTTGCCACCGAGTAATTAGTGATGAGCCTTACAGTACCTGTTCCCTCTTTAAGATTACGGCGACTCTTGGAGCAGCGAAACAGACTAAAAGGAATCTGCACCGCCATCACATTTATTTATTAACAAATTGAGTATTGGCACTATACCTCCCCTGTTTGTACACTACACCCTGCCTTCTTAATTCCTTTTTCAAAGTCTCTTTAAAGGTATCCAGAGATGGGCACCCTCACAGGGCTCATCACTGTCTGTATTCTGAATTGACATGCTCCAACAGGAGAAGTTCAAGCACCGTAGTCATGCCACGCCTCATGCTATATAACGAGCTTTAAATGTACAATCCACAGGTGTGGCACAGGGAGCTCTACTTCTATGTCCAATATCAGAATTCTGAGTGAGTCAGGATTTGAACTATAATCCCCTAAACTTAAATCCTTTAGAAATGCCTCTCATCACCCAAAATCACACTTCCTTCCAAGACCTGCTGAAGGACGACGCTCAGTCCACCGAAGCATTCCCCACTGTGGCCATATTATAGAAAGACATCAATGACTTAGTACAGAGATAGTCCCAAACATTTCCTCCAAAGCCTGGCGCCAGCATGGGCAGATTTGGGGGTTGCTGAACAACACACTGACTAATCTTGATTCCAACTCATACCTCTCATCCACCGCCATGTAGTCCTTGTTCCTCCATCTCACTCTTGCAGGTGCTTTTTTCCCCCTGCAATCTCCCTTTGGCTCTGTTTTCCCATTTTTCTCTTCCTTCCTCCTTTTCTATGTTTCTCTCTCTTGTTCGGATGATGAAAAGAAGTCCCAGGTCCCAAAAATGAGCGCAGGCTCCTCCCTAACCATGAGCCTAAAATAAGCACTGGGCAAATGTGGAATTGATCATTTCAAAATATTCTCTGTGAGTGGACCTAGTAAAAGGTATCATCCCTGTAATATTGTATATTTGAAGGGAAATAAAAACCCAAACAACAATTATTTGCTTCCTTAGCACAGTAATCTTCATGCCATTTAAAGACCCATCATTTGATGTGTGTCTTTCCTTCCTAGTACATGTTTTAAGGCATTTTAGAAAAGAGAATGTTGAATGGATAGTAAAGAAATACTTTAGAAACTGCAGTATTAGCAGGTGAAGGAAAGTTGCGAGTTCCCGAATCTTTGTACATAAGAAATCCTATATATCAATTGTTAACAGATCTTGTTTCTGAAGGACAGTTTTCAAGCAAAAGTAATTGCCACTTGGGCCTCTTATCTGAACCACTCTGTGACGTCACAGCTCGTCAGATGGAGGTGTGGCCCTACAGTCCAGCTCCCACCACCACACCCGTGCATCCCCCCATAGTCCTGGTCCCTCCATGCATGCGGACTCTGCGCCCATGTTCAATGGGACAGGCTGTCAGTAAACAACACAAGACTGGCAATCAATAATTACTTTTATCTGGATTCACCTGTTAATTGTGAAGTGCATTTCAGGTTTGTTGACATGGGGGTCGGTGGCGGATGCAGTGGCTGGAGACTTCAGCTACTTGGAATCCTCAACGTGAGTCAATGAAAGCCTGGTGGCTTCACTGGGGCTGACCCCCAAACTCTGTTGATCATAATGTTAATAATAAGGGAAAAGATCCTCTAGAACTCAAAAGGAAAAATGAAGAATGAATTACAACTAGTGGGTCACTTTATTTCACATGTTTAATTTTTGTAATGGTATCCACCAGCTGTGGTTTAACAGTACAAGAAGAAATTAAACTGACCAACTGACACCAGTTTCGCTCAGGTACGTCAGCCCGAGAGCTTTTTCAAGGACTAATGCTCAACATACCATTTCATTAGCATAGCACAAGACTTAGAGTTGGACGAACACAGAGATGGCGGGATGCGGGCTCATTATGACATTTCCTGTAACGGCTTTCTGCAATCTAGTCTTAAGTATGTCTGTTTATGCTATAGAGTGAGGTCAAAGGACCTCATTCTAAACACACACAAGGTTTTTTCGCCTGGCATTTCTCTACTCCTGGATTCAGGCCACTTATTTTCGCTTAAAAATGTGTAAAACTTTAAACCAGCAGAGGAACAACATACTTATAGCGCCTTGAGACCCTCCGGGTAAGTAGAGCGCTCTATAAATGCCTATGATTGATTGATTGATTGATATTGAAAATCAACATTAGAAGGAGCAGACAAGTGTAGCAACACTCACATTTGCACTCCATCATTAAAAAGAACTTTGTAACCAAACTCAATTATGTGTTATATTGGAAATTAAGAGAAAAGACTAGTAGTTGTTAGATGTTTTATATGAAGATAGTTTATTACAAAGTACATGTTAATGACACTGCTGAATAGCTCAAAAATGTGAATACTTTGAAATACTGAAAAGTACAATCACTGAAAGTGAAGATCTACATTGAAAATAAAATAAACACAAAAAAATAAATACCAGATATTATAACTGGAATCTCTTTTCATGTTCATATTGTAGGAGAACCATTCTAGTGCAAATTTGAAAAATTATTTAAAAAGGAAAACAAAACTGCAAGTGCTTTAAAGAAAATCAAACTAATAGCTTCTATTTAGATTAGTAAAATTCTGGAAAGAAAAGTTGAACAACTTAAAAATCTGTGGTGTTAATCATTGAAGTTGGGTATTCTGGTGTGAAAAACAATGGCTTAGTTGTGTACTAACACCTTAATTTGACCCAAGAGCTGAGCTTTTCTGACTTTAATTAGATTCATGTTTTCTGATGCAATGCCCTACATTATCCTCAGAATAGCAGACAGACTGTACCCAGGCTCTTCCATAAAGGCGAAGGAGTGTCGCCTCACTAACCAAAATGCCCCCAGATATTAAAAAATAAAATGGTAATAAAGTTCATTTATTACTATTTTATTTTTCAAAACCCCGTGCCGAGCAAAGCGTCAGGAAGGAGGGGGAATCTGAATTCTGCTGCTGCCAGTCAGGCAGCAGAAAGCAGTGATTGGCAAGGGGTTGTCTCGAGCTATGGCGCAAGTCCCTTACCAGGATTTTTAAGGATAATAAATTGAACACTGCTGTCTGCGCCTTAAATGTTGGTACCCTGACTAAATCCTTTTTATTTTTCAAAAATTCTTATATGTTTGAGGATTTTATGGATATTGTCTTTCCGATTTTAGCAAGGAAACTTTTTATCCAATGGAGATATGGTACTTTACCACTTAAAGCTATTACAAGCAAATGGTCAGTTCCAGCTAACAAGTTTTGTCCAGGATGTAGCTGTGACGTCGAGGACGAACTTCATATGCTCTTTTTTTTCCTGCTTACAGTATATCCAGGTTGTATTGGCTGGCACCACTATGTAGAAACTTAGGTTTCAAAAATTGTCTATATGGGGGGAGGAGCCAAGATGGCGACCGGAGCGGACCTGTAGGCTCCCGGCTCCGCCAGTCCGTTTCTGCCGTGCCTACATCCTGCTCATAATCCTGACAAATTCGATGGCAGCGTGTGTGCGAGTCGACGCTGATCACGACGGTGCTCTCCCGAACCCCGGACCTGCCCGGCAGCCGGAGAAATCTGCCTCCTGACTCCTGGCCCTGGACCTCGCTTCAGAGGGCTCCTCCTTCCGTGCCTCCAGACCCCGATGCCGGCCGGAGTGCTCCGCTGGCGCATACGGTAGTGTGACCGGCGCTGGCCCTGCGAGGTGCGACTTGAGCCTAGTTACCAGGGATGGTGCGACGCGGGCGGAGAGGGGACAGTGTTCACGGAGCTGCGGACCTCCACTATAGCGGAGCCTTTGTTTGAGGCGCCTGGTACGAGGAAGGGACGGACATCTTGAATTGCACTTTGTTTGCGGACCCCATGCCTCGCCACCCGAGACGGCCAAATGGACTGTAACTGACCTGCATTGCTTTGGGGCACGGAGCTTCCTCCTCGGTCAGTGAAACGAGGGGGTGCGCTGGCGCTATCCTGACACTGGTGCCCGGGGTGGACCCTGATCGAGTTGGCTGGGTGTGCCGCCATGTTTTGTGGGGACCTAAGCCCTTCCACGCCGGAGTCCAGTGCCGCCCTGGCTATAGGAGAACCCGTGACTCTGGAGATCCCTCGGGGGCACAAGACCAGAGGTCCACGGCCTGTGATTTCTCTCGGCGCAGTTCTCTCAGCCCTGCGTGACCTCCGCTTAGAAGTGCGACATTGCAACCGGGAACTGGGCGACAAGCTGGACCGACTGACATCAACGCTGGGCTGGGGCACCGATGGCCCTGAACTGCACGGCGACCGCCTGCCATTGCCTGCAACGAGTGAGGCGCCGATGATCTCTCCGGTAAGCTGCACATCTGAGCTCCCTGACTATCTTGCGGACGCCCAGGATTACCAGCCTGATGGCTACCCTCGGAATACTTTGTTTCTCCTCCAGGAGAGGTGCGCAACATTGTGGCCAGACTCTCTCCTGTGGATGCCCCGAGACCTGTTTGCATCGTCCTGGCTGCCTTTTCTTCCTGCGCTGCGCTTTTTGCCTATCCTGATTAAAACGCTGTGTACGCCTGGTGTGCTTAAGGAACATTCTGCTGCAATTGACGGACTTCCTGCTGACTCATCGTGGCCATTTTGTGCCTCCGCTTTGTTGTCCTCTGCCCTCTCGCCATTTTGCTCTTTTGTTTTGTGGTGGGCGGGCCTCTCTTGGGCAGCGCGACTGTGGGACTATCCACGTTCAGGTCAGGGCTAGGTTGCTTTTCCTGATGTTGGCTGCTGGGCGGGCGGGTCGGGATTTGGGACTGTATTTTGTGTCCAGTCTGCGTGTTCGCTGTTGAATAATGCTTCGCTCCTTCATTGCTTTAATTCTTGCCGTTTACTCTGACTTTGGGGGGGCGAATGTTGTACGACTGGCGGGGACCGGGTTGCCTGGAATTGAACCTCCTCCCTCCCTTTCTTCTTGCCTTTGAGAGTTGAAGATTAGGGTGTCCTTCTCTCCCTCTCTATACCATATGGTACGTTTTGTCTCCTTTGTTCTTTTTCTCTTTTCCTTTCTTTCTCTTCCTTATTCTCGCTATAGTTCGGGTTTATTGGGCGACAGACACACTGCTGGGGGGGGGGGGGGGCAGGCCGTAGCCTCCGCATGCGTGTAGGGTGGGGGGTTAGTAGTTAGAACATAGTCATTATTTCTATGGTGCCTTCTTTTTTTCCTATTTTTTGGTTTTGCTTTTGATCTGGGTCCATGTCTAGTTTTACTAGGGGTTAGGGGGCGGCAGGGTTCGGGTGGCGCACGTGAGGGGTCTTTTATCTGACTCTGTGGATGGTTGCCTTCCTGCCCGGGGGGAACTCACTGGTTGGCGGTCCTATCCTGTACGTGTGTTTGAAACTGTGGTTTTGCTCCTCCTGCATGGATCCTTCTTTTCTTATTCTCAAAAGACTTGGTGCAGTACGACATGTCACGATGCTTGCCTGAAAAACCTTTTAAAATGAACCTTCATTGATTCTGAGACATGGTGTTACGAAGTATACAGTGTAATTGGATGCTCGCCTGAAAGTGATTAATGCTATGTCGCCGTAACGCTGCATTGGTGCTTAACTGTGTCCGTGGCCGGCTGATAGGTTGTAGGCCCGTATTTGTTTTGCTTTGAAGCACAATAAAGGTTTTCAAAAATAAAAAAAATAAAAAAAAAATTGTCTATATACTTTTCAAATTCTAAAGACCAATACATCAAGTTTTATCGTATTTGCACTTTCCAAGTACTTGCAAGCAATGGGGATTAAGAAGCGCAAATTAATTGATATGTAATGGCAAAGTTTTAAAAATGTTTAAAACTATTTTTCTTACTTCAGGTACGGTCAATATGTGTATAATGAAACCTATGATGTTTATCTAATAGCTTTGTAAATATCTCCTTTTTAATGTTTTAATCTGTACTCTTTTATGACCTGGATGGTCGAAATAAAGATTTTTTTTATTTGAATTTGATTGTGTTTTTTGTTGGATTCATTTTTTTGGCTCTCAGACTCTGTGCACTTTACCACTGCTAACCAGTGCTAAAGTGCTTATGTTCCCTGCCTAAAACATGACAGCATTGGCTTATACCAAATTGGCATATTTAATTTACTTATAAATCCCTTAATGACCGTAATCCAGATTACATCACAATAGCTGACATTGCTGAGAGTAATAGACTTCTAACTGCACAATTACATAATAACAGAAGTTACTAACTCATATAAATATCTATTATATATAACACCCACATTTAAAAGAGTATATAATCCATAGAAACATTACACAGTTCTCTTTTTATTGCATAAAAATATGTATTTGTTGAAAGAGGAGAATCTAGTCCCACAAACACCCTAAAACAAGACCGTAAATTATTTATACTTTAAACTGACATGATTTAATGGTTTCCCTAATGTATACCTCAATCATAAAATGTATTGGGAAAATAGTGAAAGACACAAAAAGATTTAAAGAAATGTATTACTTTTGCCCACATGTATTTCTACAAGTAGACCAATGTGAACGAGGTAATGGACATTTTGATACACTTTGATTAGCATCACTTTAAGGCGTTTCACACCACGGCACATCATTTTCCATGTGTTCGTGGTAATACAAATGTGCAACATCTTGTTTAAATATGCATTTTTTATTTCGCTTTTTTAATTCAGGAGATTGTACATTGCTTTCATATATTTCTGTTTTTTCACAATGCTAAAAGAAGAATGCCACAGTTCCCAGCCAGAGCTGCAGAAAGTAAACAGTGCGCATCACAGCACTGTTTACCTTCTGTTCCTGAAATGGGCTTTGGCACCTCTGAGGCCAGATGTCTCAAAGGCAATGCCAGGGGTCACAGCGGGCAGGCCAGCGGTTGCAGGTGCGTCCTCTGGTGACTCATGAACCTTCTGTAGTAACCGCACAGAAATATACAAGTAAAATGCAACATTTGTAATGGCTCCAAAAATGAAATTATGTGTCAGGAAGCAAATTTTGACAGGAATAATAAAAAAGTTATCATAATTAGGTATACAATAATCTAAAATGGTAAAAATAGTAGTCCTGTCGAAACTGTGAAGGACTTTTGAAAAAGGTCAAATGCAATAAAAAAAGAAGAGAAAATTATCTGAAACATACTAAAATAAAATCTGAAACTTTTTAAAACTATAATCACCTTTTTTGATTAAAAAGTCAATAGCAAAGAGAAGGTGCTTAGCCCTTATCCTTGGCAGAGGATTTAATAATCTGCTCAACGGCATACAGTGTATCTACAATGTGAACACTGTAAATAAAAGCTAAGCCAAATCAAAACATTAACAAACACTGGAGGCCTCTCTAGATTTTTATCAGATTGAAGAGGATGTTACATCAAGCTCAGAGCTACAACTGAGACACTTGAAAATAAAGAGCAATTCATTCTTATTTGTCAACATCTGCAAAAAGCGACTATGGAAGAGTGATAAACTTGCAAGGGCGTCGGCTGAATAAACTAATAGTCTGTGATTCTATCACACCTAATCCATATTAAATTAATCTATGGCAAAGAAACTGAAGCAAATCTATGGAATGTTTTCCTTGAGAACACAAGACTAATCCCAATACCAATAACCACTTGATTAACAACTAACCTTAAGTTTCCAAGGAGAATGTTGCGCAGCATAAAGATCTTCAGCGCCTCGTCAGAGGTAGTAAGCGCTACATAAATTCAATTTAAAATAACTATGACTTTTTTTACTTTAGTACCCAACTATCACTATCCCCAGCCTCTATTGTTGGGGCAGAAGTGTGTTCACCAACACAAAGTCCTCTTCAAATTGTTTGCGATTATCAGTGCTAAATGTGAAGCGCTTACCTGGTAAAGGGGACCCAGAATCCCTGTAAAGTGTAGTTTTTCCACAGCCATGGTGGGCTGAAGATATGGGTTTTATTAAAGACGCAGAGGCTAATGTTATGCAGTAAATCCTTTATTGCCACCACACAGCAGCAACTTTAAAGTCAATGGAATTATAATTAAAGCATATTCCAATGTTAATAAACCCCCCCTGCGACCAGACCTCTTCCTTCTTTTATAAAACCTGAAAACTCAAAATTAAACATTAGGTCCATCAAAAACAAGTCTTAGAACAGGTTATGAAACTTCTTCAAAACAAAATCGTCTTCTTTCGACGAAATCTCATATGAAATCAAAACATTAAATTTGACCTGCCTAAAAACAATCAAATCATTAGGGATGGGTTCAAAACTGGGAGGGATAATATTACCCTCCGTGTTTTCATAAAATCCAGATTTTAAGCCGACCATGGATGTGGAAAATCTACATTTTATGTCAAGACCCAGAAGCCAATTTTATGCAAGTATAAAAGCTTAACAACCAACCCATTCGCTGCACTCTCATCAGGCTTAAAATCAAAATCTCTGAACATACGATCAGAAGATCAATCAGTGCAACGCAAAATGTCTTGCAAACTGCCACCCATCTTACAAGCCCTGGAAGCAGTAGTTCCCCTTACAGATGAGCACCAATCAAATGTACATCCACACCAGATCTTTGCATCATCTCCTTCACCCATCTTGCTAAAGTCAGTGAAGAAACTGGTTTATGAGGATATCTAAATGAAATAAGCAACTGGCTTACTCCAGACGGTCTAAGTAAATCTGTTCTTCGTTCCCTTTACACACTGAAACACATATAATTTCTCTCCTTCTTCAAAATAGGGATACAAAATTGAAGAAGAATTTGTTTAGCCCTCTGCTTCAAATGAAAACATGCTCCTTCTCGTGTATATGATCTGAAAGACACATCCAAAGCATGCGCATCTGACACTACAAAAAGATACCAAACATAACAACATAGTCAGTTTCAAGGACACACCTCTCAAACTAATATTTCCACTTGTGTTTCAACTTTCTAAACATCTCAAAACTTTCAAAATGTCCCATAGGAAGTAGATCTAGAACCTGGAGATTTAGCTTTCCTGATGCTCCTCTGGCCATCACATACTGATCCCCAAACAAACTATTCACCAGAGCATGTCCAGCTGCAATAGCGGACCCATACATATTTTTTAGTTCTGTAAGCCAGACCTTTTGCAAATAATTCAGACAAAAAAGGTACTACAGCAACTGAAACAGGATCATGGCCCCTTTCCACACATCAGCATATTTATTTACTCCCTGCCAATCTATACGCCTTCCTTGTCCCTGGAGCCCAAGATTCTTCGATAAGTTTAGAAGATTCTGAAGAAAGCCGAGGCTTTCTCCATACCCTCCTGAAAGTTTCCATGCCACTAGCATTAACTGATCAGACTGTGAACGTCCCCCTGAGGTCCCTGTAATATTTCCAGAAAGGTCTGAAACAAAATTGGAAAGTCTACACTCATTCCAAACATGATCGGACACCACACCTGAGATCTCCACTGCGGAGTGACTACTACCACTGCTTCCTTCCATCTCTGAATCATCCCTGTCACCCTTCAGATCATTGCAAAAGGAGGAAAGGCATAAGGGTGAAGACCTATCCAATCCTGGAGAAAAGCATCAATCCAAACTGCTTTCGATCCGGACACCAGTGGAAAAAATCACTGCACCCGTGCATTTAGCCTCTTTGCAAATAGGTCCATTTAAAATGGACTCCATAACCTGCTAAACTCCCTGAAAACATCTCTGTCCAACATCCAATCGCCTGAATCATGAACATTCCTTGAAAACCAGTCAACCACTGAATTCGTCAACCCTGGAATGTGTTCTGCTTGCACATTCCAGACATTATTCCCAAAATATTTTTGCCAAATCTGGCAGTCCCTTTGATTGTGGACCACCAAATCTGTTTACATACCTCACTGCTGATACATTGTCCATCCTTAACATTACTGAACACTATACAGTTTGATCTGCAAAACACTTTATTGCAAAAGATCCCGCTAATAACTCTAAACAATTTTATATGCAAATTATTTTCTTGTTCTTTCCAACGACCACCAGTCCTTGATAATCCACAACTTTGAATCCCTCCTTACAAGTTTGCATCCTATTCAACAACCAAATCCAGATTTCCTCCAAAAATCGCATGCCATTCCATGCTTCCTTGTTCCTTAACCACCATGTCAAGTGTATCACTTTCAACCTCAGTAAGGTTCAATAATGCAACAGTCCTGGGAAAATTGCCTGAATAGTAGAGGCCACTATACGTGCTAACATTCTCGAAGATATCAGTTTCAGCGTATTCCTTATCTCTTTCCTTATTCTCTTCAATTTCTCCTTCGGTAAGAGCAGCAACCCTTCCACAGTATCTAAAACAAAACCTAGAAACTGTGTTTGCTGTCCCAGTACTAAATCTGACGTCTTCCAGTTCACTCCAAATCTCAAATCCTCCAACAGTCTCACTGCCATATGTATGTATAGGCATTTATATAGCGCACTACTTACCCGTAGGGTCCCAAGGCGCTTCGACCGCTGCAAAACCCTTCCTGGCTTCCCTGAGAGATGGTCCCTTAATGGGTATCTCCAGGGTGAGACCAGGCATCCCCGGCGGTCTGGTGGGGCCGTTAGTGAAGATGAGGCAAGCTAATGCCCAGAGTTGCCGAGTGTGATCGCTGATCAGAGTGGGCACCGAGGCGAGAGAATTATCGAGTCCGCTGACCCTGGTCCAGAAACCTGCCGCGCCGGGAATCGAACCCTGGTCCCGGGCCGTCCTCTGCTCTCGGGTCTGCCGCCTCTAACCAGTGAGCCACACTACTTCACTTCACTTATCTGTATATCTGTATGCGAAACCAACCGCCCCCTGTCCTGATCTATAATCAAGATGCTGTCTAAATAGATTAACATCCCAATACCTCTCTCCCTCAGAAACGCAGCTACTGGGAGAAGGACCTTTAAATATCACGAATGTGCTGATGAAAGGCTGAAAGGCACACGAACATCCAAACATTCCTTTTCCAGAAGAATTTCAAACATCTCTGATGACCTTCTCATATTGGAACAGTTATACATGTATCCTTCGGATCCAAATGAGCCATCCAATCTCCTTTCTGCAAAACATTTTTCAGTAAATGGATTCCTTCCATTTTGAAATGATGTTAAACCAACCAAATCTCAAATTTATAACCAGTCTGATTCCCTTGTCCTTCTTCTCCACTAGAAAAATGTTGCTCAAGAAACGGTCTGAGTGATCTTCCTCTAATACTACTGCTCTTTTTGAAATTAACTCATGTATTTCCACATCTATCAACCTTTTATGATCCTTGGAGAAATGCAACCTTCTTGGCATTCATATTTGTGTTAGACTTATCACAAACTCTATCTGAAACCCTCGTACTGTCTCTAAAACTCAAGGATCCCCTGTAATCTACACCCATTGTGGAGAAAACTGAGCAAATCTACCGCCCAATTTAAGGGTATAACAAAAGGTTCTACCCTTACTTGAAGAACCTCTGGGGCCTCCTTTCACCTCTGGAACTCCTATACAGTGTTCTCTGTCTTTGTGGGTGAAAGCCGCTACTTCATTAGGAATAATATGCTTGATAATTTCGGTAACCTCGTGTAAAGTAGTCTCTGGTACGGCTGACTATGACCTGACTACGGCTGTGGAACCGACTTCTCGTTCTCCCAGCCATCCCAAACACACACTCCTGAAACACCTTCTTTATATCCTTCTGGGACTTCTGAAAAGAAGAGAAAGCTCCTACAAATCTTGAAAGATCTTTAATGGAAGCATCACCAAAGAACAGACTATTTGCTGAAGGTCCATCTTCTTTACTCACCAGATCCACCATGTTACGATGAATTTTTAATACAATGCTTTTGAATCTCTCATTAGAAAAAGAAGTGTTGGCAGTGCCCAATAGGCAAACAGCCCTTTGTATCCACTTTCGTAACTCATCTACGCCCACTCTCTTATGATATACATAGGCCTCCTCAGCAATATCAAATATTTTTGTGAGTGGCCCCACAACATCCAACAGCCTGTCCTGACAGGATCTTAGGCCCTTATCCAAACCCTTCCTAAGGTCTCTACCACCTTTACCAATAAAAGCAGTAATGTTTGCATCCAATTCTGGTGTTACCAACACTCTCTTATCAATCGAGGGTCTAGGGCACTCAGACCACAACCTTACTTGTACGACTTTTGGGATTCCTCTCCTAATCCAGTACTGAACATACCCATGCACATGCTCAGAGGGCGTCGACTCTGGAAAAAGTGGATGCCTAATGAGCAAGGGGTAAAACATATGCCGACCAAAAGGGTCAGTAAGAGCCCCCTCATTTTTGTTTTTACTACGATATAAAGTGGTTGTCTCTTTTGAAGGTCTCTGCTCTATGTCCTCTGAAGCAAAATCAGAAGAACAGCTGATCTCCATCTCCACACTCCCAGAGGATTCATCACAAATAAGTGTCTTATGCTTAAAGCATTTAGACCTCTTATTTCTCTCATTTTCTGGGTTTTTCCCTTGCCTACCTTGTGTGCCCTCAGAACCATCCTCATCACTGTCCAAACAGCAATCATGTTCTGCCTCCGCAGATTTCCTCTTTTTCTGCAAACTAATGTCAATGTTCACGTGTTTCCTTTTCTGGGTAACTTTATCCCCTCTTTTTATATTTAACTCTGCCTCGTTTGCAGACCAAAAACGTTCTTCCTCACCAGGGACCTTTACCAATCAGTGCCTCAAGTTTCTTATCCGTTCTGTTTGAAACTTCCACAGAAATTCTTTCCATTGCGTTACTGAGTTTTTTGACAAAACTCAAATCCTGTGAACCTTCTCCTTGTTCCATTCTTTAAAAGTGTTCTACACTCCAAAACCTGAACGAAACAATCCAAACAATCCAATCTGTTCTACTTCTTTAATCTCCTCAACAAAATTCTTTAAAACTGTCAACATCCTTCTCCACACAATGATATAATAACCTCTGAGTAACCCTCTCACTTTCCTTCACAAAGTGTTGCCAGCAATATGGCTCAAACAAAAGTCCTGTACTGGCACTCTCCGATGTCAGAATTGGCTGAACAAAACACCTCCCTTCAAAACAAAGACACTGGCTACAAGAATCGTTTCGACGCGCTAGACCAAACAGTTTAGGGGTCGAGACTTCCACTAAGATGGCAGCCGGACGTCTGTGCGCATCACCCAGAGGCAAACGCCTGTTGACTCAACTGGCCTTCAACGCTCATGCCCTTGTCCGAAAATAATGATCTTCTTTAACTTTTGGCAAATTTTATCAATGTATTAACATCCGGTGAAATCCCCTTTAATCACCAGCTGAACAGCTACTATCTACATGTTTGAATAGCAATGAACTACTCCATCACTTTCCTTACACTGCAGCATGGCAATACTGTCTCGCTGTGATCAACGCGCTCCCCGCATCTCAACAATCATTACGCTGGCTGTACCGCCACACTTTGAACAACATATTCTGAGTGTCCCAAAAACCATAACGCTTCAAGTTCAAAACCAGCACAAGAAGATTTTAGTATAACTGCCTCCCACAGTAAATACGCCAACTAAAAAAACCTAAAACTGGTAAAAAGTGATTATCTACCCCTCGGCCAGGCAGCCTAAAAGACCCCTCTCAGCCATCTTTCCCCACATACAGACTCATGTAAATCAACACACTGATTAACTGCCACGCTCACACACAGTTAATTATAAAACCTTTAAACAACCATCAAAACCACCTATATGACGAACCAGTATAATGTACTTATCTGAGTGAGCAACAGCAATAAAAGAAGGAAGAGGACTGGTCGCAGAGGGGTTTTATTAACCTTGGAATATTATTTATTTCTAATTCCATTGACTTTAGAGGTCATGCTGAGTGGTGGCAATAAAGGATTTACTGCATAATATTGGCCTCCAGGTCTTGACATAAAATCACAGTGGAGCGAGCAGTATCCAAATGGCTTTAACCTCTTTGGATGGAAGATGGATAGTAATAGAAATCCCAAATAGAAAACTGGTTCCAAAGTATGGCTGCTATCTTGACGAAATTGATACTAGTCCATCTAAAATTTTGTATCTTTAATTTTGGTTCTGAATTTTATCCTTAAATTATTTCACATAGAGATTGGGAATAGCTTGTACACTTTTAAAATATTGTCATATGTGCAGGGCCCAGGTTGAAGATCAAACCCATTTTTTGCTCTTTTGCCCAGCCTTTGATAATCCTAGGATTGAGTGGTTGAAGCACATGTTGGCCATCCAGGGCATGCAGAGGGTGAAGAACACTTCAAGAGTTTTTCAAAACTGATACCACAACTTCGGTAGCATTCGCCCTCTCCCGTTTTTTGCAATATGTCTGGATTTTAAGGTGATATCTTAATACTATTAAGTTATGAACCAGGGTTGGCAGAGTCTTGTCAAGTAACTGGGCAGTATTTATTTATTGGGACGGTTTTAGCATATTGCTTTTAATTTTTGTATCCTTTTTCTTAACAGAGTACTTTTATTGTATGTATTTTACTTGTGCTTTAGGTTTTATGGCCTTTTACTCGAAATAAAATTGATTAACTGATTAGCACCTATACCCTGTGTCCTCTTTGAGTATGGTCTGAGAAGAACTATCAAAACAGAACTGCCATATTCTGACAGGTTGATGCCAGTAAAGGGCCAATAGGATAGTGTAGGATAATGTCCCTAGGAACTGCCTGTGAGAAGTTGGCCCGATATGCAACGTTCGCTATTCTAGCGACCGCTATGTATCGTTCCAACGACCCTTATGGTGTTTGGTTGTAAGTCAACCTATAGACCAGCTATCCTAGTAGCGTGGATACGAGCAGTCTAAGGCTAAAGACTCGAGAGGGCGTGTTAAGCCAGCTGTTTACCACACATGTACCCCTTGAACACCCAGTGAAAGGACACCACACAAGTGTTATGAAAATAAACAGTATATTTATTAAGAATCACAACAGCCCTGTACTCTTTATGAGGACAGGGTACTAAGCACAAACCAAATCTCTTTAGCAAATACTTCAAGTGCACAATTAAAACAAGTGTCCGAGGACACGGAAGGATTAAGGTCTCGGGAGGACCCGATAAGGCAAGTCGGAAGCGAGGGACTCGGGACCCTAGAGTAAGGAGGCTATGCAGGCACCGAAATGCCGAGTTACCTAGCCACGAGGGCTGCGGCTGCACAAGTCTTACAGGCGTCGGGGTCTTCGCTGACGAGCCAGGAGCCGGAAGAAAAGGAGTTGCTGGCCGGCGACCAGTGCTGAATAGTTCGTAGAGATCCAAGCCTGGATCGGAGATTGAAGAAACCTGAAAGCAGAGGGGACCAAGTTCGTACTGCTAGCCAGTAGTCAGAGGGTACCAGGAAGGCACCGGTTGGCCGTCACCTCGACCAGGTGAGTGGGCGACGCTAGGCTCTGCAGTCTCACGGACCAGGAGGCGTTGTCGGCGACCACGGCGGAGGTGCGAGCTGTCCCACGAAGGATGATGCTGTCGGCGTCGCTGGGCCCAGGATGGGGCAACAAGCCTTGGCAGATCTCAGGGCCACGTGGTGGGCCTAAGAGGGCGTCTTGAGTGGACCAGGAGGGTCCGGGGTGCTTCTCGCAAAGATGGAAGCAAGGGCCAGTCTGGAGCAACCAGACCAGCAGTGGTGTTTCTCGGATGTCGTCACAGAAGGACACAAGCCAGCGGCTAGTGACCAGACAACGTGCTGAGCAGCGAGCAGAAGGGCCCCACGCAGATCGTGGAGATGCTGGGAGACTGCACTTCGGTGCTGGAGCGGCTCAGGGTCGGGGCTTCTCGGACCCCAGAGCACTCACCAGAGAGTTACCTCGATGGTCGTGCTGGTTTTTAAGAGCGTGCAGGTTCTGATGATGGCCGGTCCCTCGAGGTCTCGTCGCACCCACAGATCACAGCTGAGCTGATGACGTGGGTAGAGGTCGGAGGTGCCAGGGAAGCCGGTTCTCGTCGAGCTGGGCCGTCGGATTCCTTGAGGAAGGACTTACAGCAAACCGCAGAGTTCTTAGTTGGTGCCCGCTGATGCAGGGTGACTACTCCTTAGTCACAAGGGAGAAATCTTGAGAAGAGTCTTGAATGTCCTTTCGTAGAAAGTAGTTCTTGAATCAAAGATGATCTAATTTGGAAGGGTCCCCGCTCCGGTCTTTATTCTAAAGAAAGGGGTGGGTACATGACTAGTTCCTGCCCTAAGGGTGGGACCAGGAAGGGGGGTAGTTACGCCCCTCTCCCCTGCCGGACTTTCCCCAGGCCAGAGCTGTCGCCCCTGGAACTGGTTCTAACCGGCAGATGCGTAGTGAGCACCGGGGTGCCACTCCGCAGTCACCATCTCGCCAAAGCCCTACCTACCCAGAATACACAAACCCTGTCTGGGACGGTGCGAACAGCGCCCTCGACAGGAAACCCTTTGTCCAAGTGCTCCTCGCTGGAAGGACTCCCAGCAGCAGGAGGTCAGACTCGTGTCTGTGGTGGCAGCATCCATTTTGTGGAGCTGAGGCTTCAGTTAACTTTAACCGGGGTTCACAGTTACGTACATGTCGTGTCCCTCTAGAAGGGTGGGATGCTAACCTCATCGCCAGAATTGGTGAGAGGGCAGCACCCCGATTCGTATGACACCTTACTCGACATGCCTGGATAACGCGACACCGGAGTTACCGATATGGTACGCGTTATCATGGAACAGCCATTGGGTCTTGATTCCGCAAGCTGCAACCGGGCTCGGCTCGGGCCTGAACCTAGCTCACACGAGCCCACGCACTCTGCCTTCAGGATTGTTAAGGCCTGCCATAGGAGTGACTGATAGGAACTCGGGTGTCCATTGTAGGGTTAGATATAGAGCTACTATACCTAAAGCGAAGGGTGGTTACACGGCTTCGCCCCAGCTGTCGTGCAGCCAGTTGTGTCAAATTTAGGAGGCCAGCCAGGGGTGGCATAATACATGCTTCAGCCCCTGGCGGCCCTGGGTACACCTATGCCCTGCGTTACGGGGTCTGATAAGGTGGCCCAGTACCAATTGGTAAATGCACCTAGGGTACATATCGTAATTTAGAAAGAGAACAGCCAGGCTGTGGGTCTGATTAGCAGGCCCACAGCCAGAGAAAGTCGTAAACCAGTGAAACAAAAGCAAATAATCTGGGTGATCATAGGATTGCAGACCCTACTCTCCTACATGACCCCCCCCCCAAACGTCGGAACAATAAGCTAACCTTGACCAGGTGAGTCTTCTTGTTCTAAGTGGAAATATCTGGAGAGCCCATCGGCATTGCCATGATCAGTACCAGGTCTATGTTCCACTGTAAAGTCCATCCCCTGTAGGGAAATGGACCACCTAAGCAGTTTGGGGTTTTCACCCTTCATCTGATTTAGCCACAAGAGGGGCTTATGGTCGGTCTGAATCTTGAAGTGAGTACCAAACAAGTATGGCCTCAGCTTCTTCAGGGCCCAAACCACAGCAAAGGCCTCCCTCTCAATAGCTGACCAATTCTTCTCTCTAGGGGTCAGCCTTCTGCTTATAAAAGCAAGGGGCTGGTCTTGACCATCAAAATTCAGTTGAGAAAGAACAGCTCCCACACCCAACTCAGAAGCATCTGTTTGGACAATGAATGGTTTGGAGTAGTCCGGACTCTTGAGGATAGGCGCCGTGCACATGGCCTGCTTTAGGTCATCGAATGCTTTTTGACAGCTCGCTGTCCACTGAACCTTTTTTGGCATTTTCTTACTTGTCAGTTCGTTTAATGGTGTCACAATTGAACCATAGTTCCTGACAAACTTCCTATAGTAACCAGTCAGGCCCAAGAAAGCTCGAACCTGAGTCTGGGTGGTTGGAGGAGCCCAGTCCCTGATTGACTGTATCTTGCTCTCCAGTGGCTGAACCTGACCTCCACCTACAAGGTGGCCCAGGTATACAACCTGTGTCTGCCCTATCTGGCACTTGGTGGCCTTGATAGTGAGACCTGCTGCTTGCAGTGCCTCTAACGTCTTCCGCAGGTGGACCAGGTGATCCTCCCAGGTGGAGCTAAAGACAGCAATATCGTCAAGATACGCCGCACAGAAGTCATCCAGCCCAGTAAGGACTTGATTCACCAACCGTTGGAAGGTGGCAGGTGCATTTTTCAGACCAAAGGGCATCACCACGAACTGGTAATGCCCACCAGGGGTTGAAAATGCGGTTTTAGGCTTGGCGTCCTCAGCTAACCTGATTTGCCAATACCCAGCTGTCAGGTCAAACGTACTTAGGTAGTTGGCCGAAGCCAATCTATCGATAAGCTTGTCTGCCCTTGGTATTGGGTGGGCGTCAGTCTTAGTGACTGCATTGAGACCCCTGTAGTCTACGCAAAACCTCATCTCTCTCTTACCACCCTGGGTGTGAGGTTTCGGCACTAGAACTACGGGACTAGCCCAAGGGCTATCCGAGGGTTCAATGACTCCCAACTCCAACATTTTCTGCACTTCACTTTTGATGCAGTCTCTAACGTGATCAGGCTGCCTGTAGATTTTACTCTTGACGGGCAAGCTGTCACCAGTGTCAACCTCATGGGTGCACCAATCGGTTTGACTGGGTGTTAGAGAAAACATATGCCTGAACGACTGAAGAACCTGTTTACAGTCGCTCTGTTGATGTTCGGAGAGGCTGCCACAAAAGACAACACCATCTACCGAGCCATCGTCAGGATTCTGAGTGAGCAGGTCGGGGAGAGGGTCACTCTCCTCTTCCTGTCCCTCATCTAGGGCCATGAGCAAACTCATGTCCTTCCTGTCGACATATGCTTTTAGCCTGTTGACATGAAGCACCCTGTGGGGGCTCCGGGGAGTTCCCAGGTCGACCAGGTAGGTGACCTCTCCCTTTTTCTCCAGGATGGTGTAGGGCCCGGACCATTTGTCCTTGAGTGCTGCTGGGGCCACTGGCTCCAACACCCACACCTTCTGTCCGGGCTGGTAAACAGTCAAGACAGCCTTTTGGTCATGCCAAGCTTTTTGGAGTTCTTGGCTGGCCTTAAGGTTTTCAGATGCCGTTTCCATGTACTCAGCCATCCGCGAGCGGAGGCCAAGCACATAGTCCACTATGTTGGCTGCAGGCTCTTTGAGAGGTCTCTCCCATCCTTCCTTCACCAAACACAGGGGTCCCCTTACAGGATGCCCGTACAGAAGTTCAAAAGGGCTGTAGCCAACCCCCTTCTGTGGGACTTCTCTGTAGGCGAACAAGAGGCAGGGGATCAGGACGTCCCATCTACGCCGAAGCTTTTCCGGTAGTCCATGAATCATCCCTTTTAGGGTCCTGTTGAATCTCTCAACAAGCCCATTGCATTGTGGATGATAGGGTGTAGTGAACTTGTAGTTAACACCACATTCCTTCCACATAGCAGTTAAGTAGCTCGACATGAAGTTTGCACCTCTGTCGGAGACGACCTCCTTAGGGAAGCCCACTCTGGAGAATACTCCAACTAGGGCTCTTGCCACAACAGGTGCTGTAGTGGTCCTAAGGGGAATAGCTTCAGGATACCTGGTGGCATGATCCACTACCACCAGTATAAACTTGTGCCCTGAGGCTGTAGGTGGTTCCATGGGACCGACGATGTCGATCCCCACCCGTTCAAAGGGTACCCCCACCACAGGCATTGGTATAAGGGGGGCCTTTGTCGTGCCACCTGACTTACCACTGGCTTGGCAAGTGACACAGGAGCGGCAAAACTCCTTGGTATCCTCGTTCATGTGAGGCCAGTGAAAGTGTGAGACAAGCCTGTCCCACGTTTTCGTCTGGCCTAAGTGACCTGCTAAGGGAATCTCGTGGGCCAAGGTAAGTAGGAAACCACGCTGAGACAAGGGTACAACCAGCCTCCTGGTCATGCCAGGCTTGGGGTCTCTTGACTCAGTGTACAGGAGTCCATCTTCCCAGTATACCTTGGGGGTACCTGTGGCGTTCCCAGCAGCCTCAGCAGCAGCCTGCTGTCTGAGGGGTTCAAGAGAAGGGCAGTCTAACTGGTCCTTCCCCAGGTTTTCCCTTGAGGGTCCCCCTGAACCCAAGAATTCAACTTGATCAAGTTCGAATTCCCTTGGCTCAGTTTCCCTCAATTCCTGTAGGTCAGCCTCCTCTGAGACTTGATCCTCGACCTGGGGCAAGGGGGAAGGCGCAGCCTTAACCCTACTGCTCTTTTTCTTGGGAGGTGTCTGGTCCGTTGTTCCAGGATCCAGCACCTGTTCAGTGGGGCACTTCCTGACCTGTGACCTAGTCACAGCGAACACATGTGCTGGCAAACCTAACATTTCCATGTGAGTCCGGTGCTCCACTTCTGACCATTGTGACGACTCCAAATCATTGCCCAACAAACAATCCACTGGGAGGTCTGGACTAACTACAACCTTCTTTTGGCCAGTTACCCCTCCCCAGGAGAAAGCTACAATTGCCATACTGTGATTGGTAGTGACATTGCTTGCATTGGTCACCAGGAATTCTGTACCTGGCATGATCTGTCCAGGGTCCACAAAGTTAGGCGTCACCATGGTGACGCTGGCACAAGTGTCCCTATAGGCCTGAGCCATCTTTCCATTTATGAAAGGTGTCTGTCGGTATTTGCCCAAAGTATTGGGGCTTACGTCAGGGGATACGTCTGCGTCCCCTGTACTGACAAGGACAGCCTGAGTGAGTGTGCCAACTAAGTTGTCACGCCCCTCAGAACCCAGGGTTAACCCTACTAAACCCTTGGGAGGTGCACTACCACTGCTGACTGTACTAGGGGGCACAGGTGCCTTAGGGGCTGCAGTGGCAGGAGTCTGCCCTCCTCCTTTCTTGGTGCACTCACTAAACCAGTGAGACTTACTTTTACAGTACTGGCACCATCTTTTGGATTGGCCTTCTTTCTTCTTTTGGGGAGCCTGACCCCCACCCTCTTTGGGTTGTTGGGGACCTGTCGAAGACTTCTGGTCATTTTGTTCCCCTTTAGAATCTTTACCCTTCTGGTCTGCTTTCTTCTGACCACCTTGATTCTGGCCCTGGTTCTGCTTAACTCTTGTACGAACCCATCTGTCTGCCTTCTTTCCCAATTCTTGGGGAGAGGTCAGATCCGAGTCGACAAGATGCTGATGCAACAACTGGTTCTGACAATTGTTTAAAATTTGTTCTCTCATCATCAAATTATACAATCCTTGATAATCAGTAACCTTACTGCCCAGCAACCAGCCCTCAAAAGCCTTAGTGGCACAATCGACGAAATCAGACCAATCTTGAGACTGCGTTTTCTGGGTATCCCTGAACAGCACCCTGTACTGCTCAGTGGTTAGGCCGAACCCTTCAACGAGTGTATTTTTCAAGATTTGGTAATTGTTAGCATCCTCCACCCTTGTGGTGAGGAGCTTGTCTCTTCCTTTTCCTTCAAAGGAGAGCCACAAGATAGCTGCCCACTGACTCTGGGGAACACCCTGCACAGTGCAGGCCCTCTCCAAAGCAGTAATCCATTTGTGGATGTCGTCCCCTTGTTTAAAGGGGGGCACTATCTTACCAAGGTGTTTCGTATCGAAACTCTTTTCCCTATTACTAGGTACATTGCTGCCACCAGTGGGGACTACCCCACTTAACTGTTGCTCTCTAGCAAAGGCAAGCCTTTCTTTGGCCAGGGCAAGTTCTTCCCTTTCGATCCTCAGATTGGCTGCCCTTTCCTTAGCTTCGTACACTCTCCTCTGAGGGGACGTCATCCCTCTCTGAGAAGAGTTGTGAGAGCCAGTGGTTCGAAGGGATCCGCCAGAGTCTCTTGACAGAGATCGGGCTCGTCCATTCCCAATGTTAAGCTGACCCGATAGTGGCCCCAGGGGTCCCCCAGTACCGCTATCATGTTTGCTTAAGTTGGACCTGCTTAGTCTGACGACTTCTACCTGTCCCTTCTCTGCCTCATCCCCAGAGAGATCCTCATCCTCATCCTCCTCCACATCCTCGTTCTCGGTTGCGAGGTGAATGAGGTCAGGATCGTCTCGGGTTCCCTCGAGGGGAGGCATGTCTCCTTCTGGATTAGAAGAGCTACGAAGTTTCTCAGCTCTCCTGGCATCATAAGTCTCCAAGAGACCAATCAGAAAGGACGTTGTGGGGTTAGACCCCTGCTGAATCTTCCTGGAGTGACACAGTCGTCTTAACTCCTTGAAGCTCAGCACAGTATATCCTGAAGGGATGACCTGTGGAGGGTCAACTGACACAAGGGGAGACTCAGAGTTTCCTCCTTGGCCCGACATACTGTTTCTAGTGTGGTGTAAGTGATGCACCTACCTACACTATGTGTTTTCCTACTGTTCCCTTGCTAAGAGTTGTAGCCAAGGTGTGCTAAGCCTTGAGGAGCTACAACAGCTGGTTCAGTAGAACTCAAGAGTATTCTAAGCTTTTAGTTATATGTACTAACAGTACTTGTGCGATCTTTCAACAAGATATTCTTAGGATACGTGTGGTAAAACAACAGCAAGCTCAAATCCCAACCGCTGCTCACCAATGTGAGAAGTTGGCCCGATATGCAACGTTCGCTATTCTAGCGACCGCTATGTATCGTTCCAACGACCCTTATGGTGTTTGGTTGTAAGTCAACCTATAGACCAGCTATCCTAGTAGCGTGGATACGAGCAGTCTAAGGCTAAAGACTCGAGAGGGCGTGTTAAGCCAGCTGTTTACCACACATGTACCCCTTGAACACCCAGTGAAAGGACACCACACAAGTGTTATGAAAATAAACAGTATATTTATTAAGAATCACAACAGCCCTGTACTCTTTATGAGGACAGGGTACTAAGCACAAACCAAATCTCTTTAGCAAATACTTCAAGTGCACAATTAAAACAAGTGTCCGAGGACACGGAAGGATTAAGGTCTCGGGCGGACCCGATAAGGCAAGTCGGAAGCGAGGGACTCGGGACCCTAGAGTAAGGAGGCTATGCAGGCACCGAAATGCCGAGTTACCTAGCCACGAGGGCTGCGGCTGCACAAGTCTTACAGGCGTCGGGGTCTTCGCTGACGAGCCAGGAGCCGGAAGAAAAGGAGTTGCTGGCCGGCGACCAGTGCTGAATAGTTCGTAGAGATCCAAGCCTGGATCGGAGATTGAAGAAACCTGAAAGCAGAGGGGACCAAGTTCGTACTGCTAGCCAGTAGTCAGAGGGTACCAGGAAGGCACCGGTTGGCCGTCACCTCGACCAGGTGAGTGGGCGACACTAGGCTCTGCAGTCTCACGGACCAGGAGGCGTTGTCGGCGACCACGGC
This sequence comes from Lissotriton vulgaris, assembly GCF_964263255.1. Classification (NCBI taxonomy): domain Eukaryota; kingdom Metazoa; phylum Chordata; class Amphibia; order Caudata; family Salamandridae; genus Lissotriton; species Lissotriton vulgaris. The sequence goes on along the minus strand of NC_141697.1, from coordinate 331,749,491 downwards.
GGAGGTGCGAGCTGTCCCACGAAGGATGATGCTGTCGGCGTCGCTGGGCCCAGGATGGGGCAACAAGCCTTGGCAGATCTCAGGGCCACGTGGTGGGCCTAAGAGGGCGTCTTGAGTGGACCAGGAGGGTCCGGGGTGCTTCTCGCAAAGATGGAAGCAAGGGCCAGTCTGGAGCAACCAGACCAGCAGTGGTGTTTCTCGGATGTCGTCACAGAAGGACACAAGCCAGCGGCTAGTGACCAGACAACGTGCTGAGCAGCGAGCAGAAGGGCCCCACGCAGATCGTGGAGATGCTGGGAGACTGCACTTCGGTGCTGGAGCGGCTCAGGGTCGGGGCTTCTCGGACCCCAGAGCACTCACCAGAGAGTTACCTCGATGGTCGTGCTGGTTTTTAAGAGCGTGCAGGTTCTGATGATGGCCGGTCCCTCGAGGTCTCGTCGCACCCACAGATCACAGCTGAGCTGATGACGTGGGTAGAGGTCGGAGGTGCCAGGGAAGCCGGTTCTCGTCGAGCTGGGCCGTCGGATTCCTTGAGGAAGGACTTACAGCAAACCGCAGAGTTCTTAGTTGGTGCCCGCTGATGCAGGGTGACTACTCCTTAGTCACAAGGGAGAAATCTTGAGAAGAGTCTTGAATGTCCTTTCGTAGAAAGTAGTTCTTGAATCAAAGATGATCTAATTTGGAAGGGTCCCCACTCCGGTCTTTATTCTAAAGAAAGGGGTGGGTACATGACTAGGTCCTGACCTAAGGGTGGGACCAGGAAGGGGGGTAGTTACGCCCCTCTCCCCTGCCGGACTTTCCCCAGGCCAGAGCTGTCGCCCCTGGAACTGGTTCTAACCGGCAGATGCGTAGTGAGCACCGGGGTGCCACTCCGCAGTCACCTTCTCGCCAAAGCCCTACCTACCCAGAATACACAAACCCTGTCTGGGACGGTGCGAACAGCGCCCTCGACAGGAAACCCTTTGTCCAAGTGCTCCTCGCTGGAAGGACTCCCAGCAGCAGGAGGTCAGACTCGTGTCTGTGGTGGCAGCATCCATTTTGTGGAGCTGAGGCTTCAGTTAACTTTAACCGGGGTTCACAGTTACGTACATGTCGTGTCCCTCTAGAAGGGTGGGATGCTAACCTCATCGCCAGAATTGGTGAGAGGGCAGCACCCCGATTCGTATGACACCTTACTCGACATGCCTGGATAACGCGACACCGGAGTTACCGATATGGTACGCGTTATCATGGAACAGCCATTGGGTCTTGATTCCGCAAGCTGCAACCGGGCTCGGCTCGGGCCTGAACCTAGCTCACACGAGCCCACGCACTCTGCCTTCAGGATTGTTAAGGCCTGCCATAGGAGTGACTGATAGGAACTCGGGTGTCCATTGTAGGGTTAGATATAGAGCTACTATACCTAAAGCGAAGGGTGGTTACACGGCTTCGCCCCAGCTGTCGTGCAGCCAGTTGTGTCAAATTTAGGAGGCCAGCCAGGGGTGGCATAATACATGCTTCAGCCCCTGGCGGCCCTGGGTACACCTATGCCCTGCGTTACGGGGTCTGATAAGGTGGCCCAGTACCAATTGGTAAATGCACTTAGGGTACATATCGTAATTTAGAAAGAGAACAGCCAGGCTGTGGGTCTGATTAGCAGGCCCACAGCCAGAGAAAGTCGTAAACCAGTGAAACAAAAGCAAAAAATCTGGGTGATCATAGGATTGCAGACCCTACTCTCCTACACTGCCCACACACAGTAGAGCTCAGACAACTTTTGGTGCATTTCCCGATTCCAAAAAGACACAAGGGAATGAGAAAAGAGAAGTAAAGAGGTTGGGATACATCCTCTCAGAGTCAACTATGCATAAACAAATATCATCTCAGCCTCTATGCTTCGGCACAATCAAGGCCAAAGATATCCGCATATCTGTGGAGAAAATCCTATATCGACTGTGTTGTTTGTGCAAGTATTAAGGATCTTTTGAGCCAGTAGATCATTGTCAGAGCTGATGGAGGGATGTACATAGCATTAGGTCATGGTATCAAACCTGGTCAAACCCACACTACCCATGTTATGTTTTACATCTCCACCCTGTCCTAGGTTGGCTAAAAATAACGCTTTGCATGCTGGGATATTTGCAGTCATATTTACAATGTTAAGAGCAACTACAATGCCCCAGAATGCAACCGGTTTCAGGCTAAAAAACAAGATCATCTCTAGCTGAAGGTGTCATACAAGACAGGGGACCACTTCACAGCTTTTCCCCCTGCTATCTGGGCTGCCATTGCTGCCTTCTGCCAAAAGAGGGCCTCAGGTTGGACCCCGACATGGGGGCAGCAGCGTCCATGTCACAGCTTGGGTAAGCCCCTAGGCCCCTGCTCTCAATAATCCCTGACATTCATGGACGTTCACTCTTGAGACTCACCCAGAGCAACCACTTCCTCATGGACTGGACAACCTCCTTTCCCACCGGCAGAACCCAGAGCGTCCGCCTCCCCCTTTCCGTTCCAAAGCCTCCGAGATCATCTGAGGCGTACCCCAAGGATCATTCCTCAACCCAACATTGTTCAACATCTACATGACTCCGCTCGCCCACGTCGCACCTCAGCACGGCCTCAACATCCTCTCTTATGCCAACGACACCCAGCTGATCCTCTCCCTCACCAAGCACCCCCAAAATGAAAAAACCAACCTCCACGAAGGAATGAAAGCCGTCGCCGAGTGGATGAAGAACAGTCGTATGAAGCTGAACTCAGTCAAAACGGAGGTCCTCATCTTCGGCCCCACCCCCTCAGCCTGGGATGACTCCTGGTGGCCGACCGCACTGGGAGCAGCACCGACACCCACTGACCACGCACGCAACTTGGGGTTCATCCTCGACTCAACACTCTCCATGACCAAGCAAGCCAACGCCGTCTCATCCTCCTGCTTCAAAACCCTCTGCATGCTCCGCAAGATCTACAGGTGGATCCCCACCGGAACAAGAAGATCGGTCACCCAGGCCCTTCTCAGCAGCAGGCTGGACTACGGAAACGCCTTCTACGCAGGAGCGTGACAAACTCAAACATCTACAACGCATACAGAACATCTGATCCTTGACATCCCCCACCACAGCCACGTCACACCCCACCTGAGAGACCTGCACTGGCTTCCTGTCAACAAGAGGATCACCTTCAAGCTCCTCACCCACGCACACAAGGTACTCCACACCACGGACAGGCATACCTCAACAGACGCCTCACCTTCTACACCCTGAACCGCCAGCTCCGCACCGCTGACCTCGCCCTCGCCTCTGTCCCTCGCATCTGACGGCAGATCGTTCTCCCACCTTGTCTCCAAGACCTGGAACACCCTCCCCATCCTCGTACGGCAGATTCAGGACCTACTGACCTTCAGGAGGTTACTCAAGACCTGGCTTTTGGAGCAGTGGCAGCACCCCTCCCCCACAGCACCTTGAGACCCTCACGGGTGAGTAGTGTGCTTTACAAATTTCCTGATTGATTGATAATGATTTATCCCTAGTCTACACCTGGACTTTACCATGCATGCTTTGATTGTCACAGGTTACATATTTTCCAGGTAGCACACAATAGCTCTTCTCAACTTAGATGGGACCCAAGGCCCAATGGGACCAACAGTTCTTCACAAGTACCTTCCAGACCATTACACATAGTCTTCAGTCTTCACGGAACTCAGGGATGAGGCTGAAGGCTTTGCCTTAGACTTATCCAACTCCTCCTAGTTGATGGGCAAGCAGGCTCTCAATAGTTTTGAGGAATTTTGGGTAACACTTTGTTTAACAGTCGGTAGACCTTCGGATGTATCAGTTCTTCTTCCTTTCTCCCCTGTTATCTAATGGTAGTTTTCCATATGTGGTCTCTCAAGTCCTTGTGATCTCTTACAAGTTGGTGTCTTACCTTTTTGAGCAATGACAATTCACAAGATATTGTTTTCTCTTCTCTCCTTGTGGTTACCATTCTCCCTTTCACATGGACCAATTTCAATGGGCGTCCTGTATTTACTGTCCAGGTGGGACTCTAGAACTATGGCTATCTCCCACTACAATTGTCAGGTTTTGACCCCTTTGTCTGTGTCTGGTTTGGTGATTGGACCTTTCTCTCTTTTCCTCACTGGCCTTAAACACGAGCATGGTCCACCGATTGCGGTGCCACCTGGATTCTATCATATACTGGTCGAAAAACAGGGGAGAGCTTCCAGGGCGTATTAGGTCGTGCCAGGTGTCTTGGTAAATTCTAAGAAAATTATTTCGGGTCCATTCTATGTTTTCTTCTGTGGGTATGTTATCCTCATATATCTCTCGATGTCCAATTGGCCTAGGGCAACTGGAGTGTGAATTAGTGGTGGAACATTCAAAGTCTGTTGTGGTAAAATCAGAATTCTTCTCTACAAATTACTTTTCTATGGTCAGTCAAACTCTGATGGGAGGCTGTAAGCTGTTATAATTTTCTGCAACTTGGGTAGGACGTGATCTGATGCCGTACAATGGATTACCTCTGTGATAGTGTTTTTTGTGCAACTAAGAGTACTTCGAGTTGTTTTCCATCAGAAAGGGGGCAGAATTCGACACAGACATCCGACTGGGGATAGTGCACTCTTCTTCCCAAAATTATGTGTACAAACAGTCAACTTTCTCACTCTCTCATTGTCTCGTCATGCTTATTTTAAGTTGTCCATAGTTGTGTGTTGTGTTGTGGACTGAAATGTGTGTCGAGGGTGGCCACTGTTCTTCAGTAGTCTTCATTCCTGTGGATCGGGAACTTCTTAAATAGCATGAACACCCTCTCTCCAGTAAAGTGGTGAAATAAAGACTGCTCTACCAAGGTATCTGTTTCCAGGTATAATGCTAAATCAGTTGTGCCACTCAACCCTGAGGTGCCATTTGTCTCCAAGGAAGCCACAGCTTCCTCATCAGGCGCATGTGGGGTGGGTACTGAGCCCGTGTGGCAGGCTGTATTCTGGCATGTGAGTGTGCTGGTGAGGTTCTACACCCACAGCTGGGTGATAACATAAAGTCACTGTCAATCCCTCGTTGACAGTGTTATGGAGCAGCAGGCCAATGCCACAGGCATGCAAAACTAGTCATTTGCACTGAATAATCGGCAACACACATTGATGCTCTTTCTTAGATGGACCCTGAGTGATCACGTCCCCATTTATTTTCACCCATCCTAGCCTTCGGGGTGAGTGCTCTGATGGACATATGCAACTTAAGGGAGGGTGGCACGCTACAGACCCCACAGTACAGATGTGACGGGTTTGTTCATGGTCTCTTCTGGCTGCCAGGGGTCTAGGGCTTTTGCTGTGGTGACGTCAGAAGTTTGTGGATGAGTAATTCGCACTTGTATATCTTTTTCAGCATCTTGTGCTTCCTACTCATACATAAATACATTTCTACAGCATATGCAAGCAATTTTGTTAGCGAAACAAAGAGGACCCCCCTCCCACCGACACAGGCCAATCATCACACTCAGAACCCGATTCACAAAGAGCCTCCACCCCACTGGCAGAATCTACGCAATGAGAACTCTCACCCGTGTAGATTCCGTCACGGATGTGGATCCTCCGTCACGGGTGTGGAGCCTCTGTCATGGGTGTGGAGCCTTCGTCAAGGGTGTGGAGCCTTCGTCACAGGTGTGGAGCCTGTATCACGGGTGTGGAGCCTCCGCCACAGGTGTCGAGCCTCCGCCACGGCTATGGAGCCTCCGCCACGGGTGTGAAGCCTTGCCATGACTGCGGATGGCCTTTGTGAATTAGACATTCAGGATCAGCCCTGTTTCACAGAGATACTACTTTTCAGACTTTGATTTAAAAAACAAGTACATTCTGGGAATGGCAGGCCAAGAGCCCCTTGAGGCAATCAAAGTAGCTCCAGCACCCCTGAAAAAAATGATTTGTGAATAGGAAAACAAGTGGATGACTGGAAAAGAGGTGTCTCCTAAGAAGAACCCGCTTCATTCCCTACTCCCAGTCGTAGGGTGTACAAGTGAAACCCCCCCCAGTTCTTTTATTTTTGACAAAAGGCATTCAACAAGATCAAGCTGCATATTGCTCTAAGAATTGAAACACCAACAGCAATGAAGCAGAGTTAGGTAGGGTCAGGAGAATGAACAGATTAAAAGGGGTAGGACTTCTCCCTCCTACAGTTAATGAGTAGGATTGACAGAGACATCTGGAACTGGTGCATCTGGAAACTGTGCATTAAGATCAAACAAGGAATGAGCGGGGTGGGGCAGATGTTTGTCATGGACTCAAGTGCGTAAACAAACCTCAGAGTCAGAGAGGCTGCCACATAAACAAGCAGTCACCACAGAACTTAAACAGAGCTAAGCATCGGCGTGGGTGTGCAACGAAACAGTAAAGGAAAAACAAGCAGTGAAAAAGCCAACTGCTTGGGCTTTTTTGTAGAAAAAAGGTTTTCTTAAGATTGAGAAAGATCCTACCACAGCAGTGCAAACAACAGACTCATTATACCCTTTCCACTCTGACATGGTAGAGTGCGGGACACAACCGTGGTGAAAGCTTCAGTTACAGGGACGTACTAAACGGAGACGTCACGTTTTGTGACAAACTAGAGTCTTCAAATATTTCTGCACAGAGTTGCTGGGAATACAGTCACGGCATCAAGGAGGGCATGTGGGCAAGCTGCTATTGAGGGACCGGTACATAGATATGGCAGCTTAGAGGGTCTTTTGTCAGGGGGGCGTAGCGGTTCTGGAAGGGCCAGGAGGACACCTCACTCGACCCTCCATTTCATTCTGTACAACTCCAGGGCCTGCATAACACAAAGACCGCCCAAGGTGTAACCGGTGTGTGCGCTCGCTTTCTGCACCCACAGGCACTTTGCTATTACACAAGGGGCTGCAGACACACATGACAATTGCTTCTGTAACAAAGTTCATGCCGGCGATCTCAGGGGAGAATTCCCTCATTCGCACATTGGCATGGCCCCCATTGCAAATGAGGGAATACTTTGCCTCTCTGTCCGTGCATGATTATAGATGTGAGCGCAGAGGCAAAGGAGCAGGTAGTAGGTGCCCTGACTGTATGCTATATTTTCCATGAAAGCATTGTCTGGGTTAACAATGAACCCTTTCTACAGCACGGTTTCGTCATGATGAAAAATTGTCATAATCTTCCAGTTAGCCTCCTTGAGGGGTGTACTGTTGTTAACATTATCCTTTTGTACATTTCCATATTTGTTTAATTCGGTTCTTCTGTTAACCCCTAACGGTTTTCCCCAGAAATTAGATTCTGCTATCAGTGGGTTTTTTTGGGGGGGGGTATTTGAGGCTTGCAAGGCTACGAGATTCCTCAGACTGCCACCGAACAGAGTAGCCTGCCCAACCCCAGCCCCCGATTACAAGCACAACTTTTGTGCGGTGATGGGGTTCTTAAATTTTAGTGTTTGCTACAGTGGACTTCATAGAAGAATTGCCAATATTAAATTTTCTTGCAGGCCTATTAATAAGTTGTTTATCGAAATTCGCAGGACCTCGTTATGAGCGGGTTAAATCCACGACACTAGCATCTCATTTTTTCTGGCCACGGCAACATTTGTATAAATAATTTTCATTTTGTTTTAAATCCCCCTCAAAACCAATAAACACGGACTGAACGATGAAATTTCATGGCACCATTTTGCACGCTAATCCCAAACCCCTTGCTTGGATAAAACTGAATTTTTCACTGCACGATGAGTCCATAGTTACGTTTCTATGAGCTTACCCATATTATCATCACTTTTCAAAAACATTTTAACATTTTTTTGATATTGGTAATAGTGTCATAATAATTGCACAAAAACAGCCCCATCAATACTGAATTATGAATTAGCGCAATATTGTGACTGGAAACCCGTATTTTTTTAGTTGAATCCGTCACTCGATCTTTGCAAACAAATAACCCCCTTTCTACCTCCATGGCCAGTACCATAGAAAACTCCATCGAAAGCGTGCTCCCGGCGTCCAGGGGGCAGAGCCAGCACAAGACGCGGAACACGCTTCCAACGCGGGTGAGTTCTCCTCACTGCCCGCCTTACAAACTACCGGTAGACATCGATTTTTTGTAATCCTATATTGATGTAATTATAGCCTGGGACGAGTGTCCGTACCCTCTGAGGGAACCATTTTGAAATTATCTTCAGGTAAGACCTCACATGAGGTAGCCTTGCACTATGTTTAATTCCATTGAGACAAGAGGGCGATATCAGCTATATTCTACCTTCGTTTCCCTCCAGGTTCACACCATGTACACCTAATCTAGAGGTATGACTTATTTTACATAATCATTTACATGTTTCAGATCGTTGCACTAGGTCCAGTATTAATGATATTTACTGCATATTCCAACTGACTATCTAGACATCAGAGAATTAAGATGTTGTTTGCACGCTAGTCTCAAAATATCGCCGCTTTTTAACTCGCCACAAATGGCACTACTGTTAAATGTTTCCTCACAATTTTCCAGAAAATGTCTCAAATTGAGCTTAAATTTTGATAACACAATGAATGTTTAGACCGCGACTATTCAACATTAATTTGTTAAAGTGCCACAAGTCACCCCCCTTTTTTCCATCTTTCTAGGTGACCCTTATGAACCATAGTGGGTAAGACTATTATGTTGAAATGACCCATCTACGTCACAAATAGTGAAAGTAGCATTACACTGTGTTTGTTTGTTTATATGTCCTGACGAATGCTCTTAGACCCACGGGCCAAGAGAGCAGAAACATGTTGACGTTTTTTTGTCCAAATGATATATGCTAAGGATTCCTAACTATCCCCAGAGCATACCCATACAACCTTTTAAACTAGTTGTCCAGCGATATGAATAAATAGCAGTTAGTCGCTTGGAAACTATTTTATCTCAACCTTCCAGTGGGGTAACACGAATTATCTCTGGATACTGCCACGAAAAACCAGAGATTGCCTCGGGCGAGGCTGGCAAGATACTAATTGTCAAACCCAATGACTGTTGCCATAACGTCTGTGTGGGGCGGAGAACAAGATATACCGCTTCTCGAAATACACAACGTTTATGAGGGTTTTTCAATATATCTCTTGGTACAAGTGGTCACAAGTGTCCTATCCACTTTTGATTAAATCTACCTAGTTCTGGGGAACAGATAGGACAGCAATTCCTCTTCCCTCACATTGATAAAACTAATACTTCAATTGTGTCAACAGCCTCAGACTGATATGCCTTATTCTTTTACACAGATTCGGGCAGATGACTCGATCTTCAAGTCTGGTTTTTAAACATCTACAAATATATGATGTTCTTACTAAAACTGGAATTTGAATAATACACGATCCCTGATGGATTTACTTCCGGGTGAGCAGAGGCACATAATAGCACGTGCTGAAGGTGCCCCATGATGTGCTATTTATGGAATGCACACAATAAACAAATGGAGAGAGTAAGGGGAATTAATCCACGTGAGTGGACGGAAAGTACTCCTAGAATGTTCAGGGAGGGGAGGGGAGGCGCATGGATGATTTAGCTCACTAATCTTGATGTTGGTCTGGGAAAGTGAATACATAAATATCAGAAACCACATTTGCAATCAATATATTGCATTGTACGTCTTCACAATTATTTCTATGGTGTGGCTAAAACATTCTACCTGTTCAAGATGTGGGGCAGGGGATCACAAGGTGGTCCACATGCTGCAAATGACCCACACTTGTGGAGTATTGGCCACGGATTACTGCCACATTAAAGATTATGTATGATGAACATTTTAAAGAATTGTTACTTAATCTGGTTATTTGCATATTTTATGTGTACATTGTATTCACCTATGTCTAGGTTTTTTGCATTATTTCACTTTCTCAATTAAAAAATAAATCCGAAGACAATCTGACATTCCATGCTGTAGTAAAAAATTACACCCATTGAATGTCTGAGAATCTGGCAAAAGAAACACCTGCCCATTCTGGACCTGATGCCTGCCTAGGTGATGCATGTCTGATCTGCTTTAAGAAGCTAGAGTGATCAACAAGCTTTTGGTAAGTCTGGAGTGTCCTGGGTAATGTGCGGTAGGGTCTGTGTAGTTGTGGGCTCTGCAAATCCGGAGTTGGGTTTGTGGTAGCTTATAGTAAACTCGACAGGCTCAGGGAGTGCTGGTGGAGCCAAGCAATTGATTCTGGATGGTGCAACCAGTGCAAGGGAGAGTTCGCAACTTTAGGAGAACACACACAATTTGGAATCTGTGAGGGCGTGCCTGGGGATGGGCAACGATATGATGGTAACCTCCATAGTAGAGTCAAAGAGATACAGTCTTACTGATTGGGTTGTCCACAGTTGGTCCACCAATTGGAAACTAGGAAGCCCCACCCACCGACGCTACAGGGCATGGAGACCAAGGTGCTGTAGCTGCAGAGGGAGTAAGAGAACCTCAGGTAATCCACCAAAAGGTAGAGATTCATTGTAAAGTCTCTCTTGCCTCTCACCTTGCAGACAAAGCTTAAATAATGTGAGTATCTCTTTTGTAGGGGGTCATGGAGAAAGGCATAAAAGACAAACACTTTAACAATGCTGTTTGGGCAGAAGCAGCACGTCTATCTCAGGCATACTCCTTGGATGCAAGGAGTAGGTCCTCACAATAGCGCTCACAGCAGCTGGGACTTTATTGTTCTTTTAGTTCCATTCCTGCATGTCATCAGCTCACAGGTCTGTACACCTCAACCTACTCAAGTTCAAGTGACCGCTGTCTTTTCTTCTTAAGTCCTGGAATCTGGTGCAGGAAAGTGGGCAGGGAAGGCATATCTGCTCTCACTCCGTGGCAAAATGATACTGCTGGGTAGGAGAAGACTTTTGTTTCCCTGCCCGCAGTCAGGAAAACATACATTGTTCCCACCTGGTGGGAGCAAACAAAATTAGGTGTTGCCACCAAGCTAGAGCAATGCTAGCTCCCACAGGATCCAGGATGACTGCATGCTGGGAGCCAGCTGGGGCTAACGGGGGCCCTGGGGCTACCCTGCATCCCATAATGTATTGTTTTTTGGGTACCCACCCACAAGCAATGAGGGCTGAGGTATGGGGTCCCGGGACCTGTAGAGGATCGGGAAAGGGGCAGCGCACTCCTCCTCCCCTTTATAATAAAAGGCGGCCCCGGGGGATGGGGTCTCTGGGGCCCATAGTGGCTCAGCGAGGAAGCCTATGTGTCCCCTCCACTAAAAATATATGTTTTAGCCCAGGGGGATGGGATCCAGAGTCCACTATTGGCTCGAGGAGGGGGGGCTGTGTGTCGCCCTCACTTTAAAGGCCCTGTGGTATAGGCTCCTTTGTGGCTCAGGAGGGGGCTGTGCACCCCCTTCACTTTACAATATCTTTTGGCCCTGGGGTTGTGGTTGAGGGGGGCCTATATTGGCTCGGGAAGGGGGCTCTGTATCCCTTCCCTTAATTAATAAAAAACAGTCCTATCCATCCATCTGTCTGTCTGTCCATCCATCCACTCATCCATCTTTCCATCCACCCTTTCTCATCCATCCATTCTTTCAGCCATTCATCCATCCAGCCATTCTTTCATTTCACCCACCCATTCTCCCTTTCATGTATTCACCCATCCTCCCTTTCACTCAGCCATCCATCCTTTCACTCAGCCATCCATCTACACTTTCACCCATCCACCCTCCCTTTCACTCATCCGCTCATTTTTTCACTCATCCATCCATCCTCCTTTTCACTCATCCAGCCATTCTTTCACTCATCCATTCAGCCACCCAGCCCTTTCACTCATACATCATTCTTTCACTCATCAGTCCTTTCTCTCATCATTCTGTCCTTTCACTCATCCATCCATCTTTTTGTTCATCCATCCACCCTTTTGCTCTATCCTTCTATCAACCTTTTTACTCTATCCATACATTTTCCCTTTCACTCATCCATCCAACCTTTCACTTCTCTAATCATCCATCCATCCACCCATCCTTTCACTCATCCATTCATCCACCCTTTCACCCATCCATCCACCCATCATTTTATTTATCCATCCATTTTTTCACTCATCCATCCATTCTTTAACTCATCCATCCAACCACCCTCCCTTTCACTCATCCAACATTCTTTCACTCATCCATTTTTACATCCATCCTTTCACTCATTCATCCGCCCATCTACTCCTCCATCTTTTCACTCACCCATCCATCTTTTCACTCACACATCCATCTGTAAATCCTTTCAATCACTCACCTTTATCTGTCAAGCTGGAGGCTGAAGATTCCACTGGGACTTCACCGCTGTTGTAGCTGATAAAGCTTTCAGGTTCATGATGCTCCAGCATTCATTCTTTCACTCATCCATCCATCTACTCACCCATCTATCTACCTTTTATTCCGTCCATCCATCCACCCTTTAACTCCACCCATCCATCCATCTACCCTTTCACTCCGCCATCCATGCTTTCCATACCTCCTCCTTCCATCCACCTGTTCACTCATCCAGCCATCCATACATACAAATATCTTAACTTTCATTCACTCTTTCACTTACCCATCCATCCTTTCACTCATCTATTCATCCATTCTCCCTTTCACTCATCCATCCTTACACCTATCCTTTCACTTGCTCATCCATCCTTCTACTCCTTCATCTTTTCATTCATCCATCCACCATTTTACTCACACATTCCTACTTCCATCCATCCACCCTTTCACTTACTCAACTTTGTCTGCCATGTTACAGCTGAAGCTGCTAAAGCTGGAATTTCACAATGCCCCAGCATCCATCCTTTCACTCATCCATCGGCTCATCCATCTATCCCCTTTCACTCCGCCCATCCATCCACCCTTTCAGTCCACCCATCATTCATTACCTCATTCAGCCATCCATACTTTCAATCACTTATCTATTCATCTTTTCGATCATCCGTCCATCCATCTCTTTATCATTCATCCTCCTTTTCATTCATCCATCTATTATTTCACTTATCAATCCATCCTTTCATCCATCCATCACCCCATTGAGTCATCCAACTAGTCTTTCGATTTTTTCACTCATCCATCCTCATCTCCTTTCTTTCACTCATCCACGCTTTTACTCACAAGTTTTTCAAGTTATTTACGACCCTTCGTCCCTATATACACACACACACACACACACACACACACACACAGGTTGCCTTTGGGACAGCTATTGTAGTTGTCTCACCTCCTCCAATAAATATTCCTGTGCAACTGCTTTGTATATATATTATATGGATAAACCTTTTTTTTAAATGTTTGCCAGTGGTTTTTCAAAGCTGGTATTTCTCACTAATGGGGGTTTCCCTTAGATTTGATTTATTTGCCACAATTCATAGAGTCGACTCGTTTGCATGAAAATGGCTTACTTATACAAATTTCAAAAAGTTTAATAGGTTATAAACACAGCATTTACTCCTTCTTTCAGCGCTGGAAAATGCATTAAAAAAATTGCAGTGCCAGTGCGGCTCTCAAACTATTAATTGGCACACCTGACAAGCCCAGATTTGCTGGCTGATCCTCGATGCAAGCATCTAAGAACGAACCCTCCCCAATTTGTGAAACGAAACATTTTAAATGCAGAGCCGTGTCAGAAAAAAGTTAAATATACCCTCCGATACTGCACATTATTTTCACATTTTCAGTTTTGTTAAACTTACCCTATAGTGTCAATGTACTACAAAATGCAAGCACATTTTAGAATTAATGTTTTAATTTCTGTAAAATGTTGTTTTACATTTACAATGTAGATTTTCTAAGTAATTTATGACGGAAAGTCTTAATTTTATTAAAGACACTGAGGCGAGTATTATGCTTTCTAATCTTGCGTTTAATCAAATAGCAGCCAAGATAAGCACTAAGACTACAGTTCCCAGAGGGCCCAGCAAACAACTGGCCAATGGGAACGCAATAAAACAAAACCAGATAACCAATCAGGTAGAGACTATATGTATAATGTCACTACTGACTGCGAACAGTCCTTTTTTCGCTGGCGAGCAGCTCAGATAGTCAACAAAGAGAGGAACAATTGAAAGAACAATACAAACAGCCAAAATCCAGGAACAAAACTGTTGACCAACGTCCAGCCAGAATAGACGAACTGAAGGCATCACCGTGGAAGAAGTCCAACCGGAAGGAGAGGAGACATGAAGCGGTGAAGAACACTCTTGAAGACTAGCAGGTTCATCATGACGATGCAGGAGGCAACGCTGGAGTCGCTGTAGGGAGGGAGAACACAGATTAGAACTGTTGAGGCGGGATAATACTCGCCTCTGTGTCTTTAATAAAATTAAGACTTTCCGTTATAAATTAATAGGAAAATCTACATTTTATGGCAAGACCGGAGGCTCATATTATGCTTGTTCAAAGCATATCAACAACCAAAGAAACAGCAGAGACAACGGGTTTTCAATAGAACATACAAAAAACATTATCATTAGACCAATCTGCAGATCTCAGAATGTCCTATAATCGGGAGCCCGCCCAAAAAGCTTTGGAGGCCATGGTTTCCCTGGTGGAATGGGCCCCAAAGACAGAGACATCAATGCCAGCAAGGGGCATGACCCACCGGGCCAGAGTAGCGGAGTAAACAGGGAGATGAGGTTTGTGGAAGGAAATGAGGAGTTGAGTTTGAGAGGACGTTCTGAGATCAGAGGTTCAATGATCATAAACCTTGAGGCGTTGACCTACACACAGTTTAGGATGGGGAGGAAAATAAGGGTAAAATACAGAATTCACATTTGTTTTTGTACATTTGTGAACTTGAAACAGAAAACCAGTTGGAGAAAACTGGCGAGAGGAAATGTCTAAAGCCTTGACATCTGAAACACGTTTGATGGAAATAGGACAAAGCAACATTGTAAGTTTTGCAGAGAGCATTTTGAGAGAAAGAGCGGAGTTGTCAGGGCAATCAGAAAATAATTTAAGTACCAAATTAACATCCCATTAAGAAGAATACTTAGCCAATGGTGGTTTGGAAAACCGTACTCCTCGTAGAAGACGGCAAAAGAGCGGGTACACTCCAATCAGTGTGCCGTCAATAGGACAGTGATTGAGAGAAATGGCTGATCTGTACAAATTGACCGCCTTGTAGGACTTACCTGAACTAGCTGCGGAAGCCAAGAAGTTTACCACGAAATTTAGAGGGGCTGAAAAGGGATCGATATGTTTTTCCATACACCAGCTAGACCATAAAGACCATGCTGACTTGTAGGCTTTGGAGGTGCCAGGGGCCCAGGCTTTACTGATAAAGAGTGAAGCTTCTTGTGAAATGAGCAGGCCAGAATGGGCAGACTGGAGATCTTCCACGCGGACAGGAGCAAGGAGTTGCCCAGAATGAGATTGTGAGGAAGGCCTGATGGGTTCAAGAATAGATCGTTGAAGACCGGAAGAATAACCAGAAAGTCCACTGTCATCTCCAGAAGAGACAGAAACCAAATTTGTGATTGACAAAAAGGAACTACTATGATCAGGGAGGTCGATTGGCGGCGAACCTGAGAAAGAACCCTGTTGATCATGATAAAGGGAGGAAAAGCCTAATTGAGGTGCAGAGACCAGTCCCGAAGAAACGTGTCCGTCGCCAGAGCCAGAGGGTCTGGACGCCAACTGCAGAAACAAGGCAATTGGGCGTTGAAGCGAGTCGCAAAGAGATCAATGTGAAAAGGGCCCCACTTTCGAGAGAGGGATTGGAAAACGGATGGAAGAAGCTTCCAATAGCTGGAGTCTCATAGGTAGCGAGAATGCCAATCCGCAATGGAATTGAGATCTCCAGGAAGACATTCTGCTGTGAGATAAAGTGTTTGAAAGGCAATATTCCCAAAGACTCTTTGCGAGTTCTGCTAAAAGTTTGGACCTGGTGCCACCTAGATGGTTTATGTAACTGACCGCAGAAACATTGTCCATCCGAAGAAGAATGAAGCAGCGTACCTTGTTCTTTGTAAGGCTTTGGATTGCAAAGGAGCCTGCCAGCATCTCAACAATTGATGTGCAATTTCGACTCCTCGCGAGACCATGTACCGCCAGTCGATACTGGACCACAATGGGCGCCCCAGCCCAATAGGCTTGCATCGGATTCTAATACAAGATCTGGGGCCGAAGCGAAGATAGTTCGCCCGTTCCAGGCATCTAAATGGTCTATCCACCACTGGAGCTCGACCCGAGACTCTCGATCTAAAGTGATGACCTCAGAGGCCCTGGCGAAGATGCCGATTCTTTAGACGTTGAAGAGCACGGTAATGAAGAGGTCCTGGGAAGATAGCCTGAATGGAGGCGGAGAGAAGGCCTACGATCCGCGCGAGCGACCTGAGAGAAATCAGAGAGGATCGAAGAACCTGAAGGATTTCCGACTTCATGGACGAGACCTTTGATTGAGGGAGTCGAAGGGAAGATGTGGATGAGTCAACGAGAAAGCACAGAAACTCGATACTTTGAGAGGGAATGAGCATAGACTTTTCGAAGTTGAGAAGGAAAGCTCGATCCAGGAGAAGAGATTGGGTTGTATTCAGATCTGACAAGAGACTCTGTCTGTCGGAGTTAATGAGTTGAATGTCGTCCAGGTAAATAATCAGGCTGATCCCGAGGGATCGAAGATAAGCTACAACTGGTTTCAGGATTTTTGTAAAGCACCATGGTACTGACGAAAGGCTGAAAGGAAGAGAACAGAAACGGTAGGTGACACCTGACCATTGGAACTGAAGAAATTTGGTGTGAGAAGCGTGAATGGGAATAGTAAGATAAGCCTCATGTAGGTCTAACCTGACCATCCAGTCGTTTGGATGAAGAGTGTCTCTCAAATGAATGATAGTTTCCATTTTGAAGTGGCGATACACCACAAACGGATTGAACCACTTTAGGTTTGTAACCGGGTGCATTTTTTTTGTTTTTCTTTTGGACCAGAAAAATGGAATTGAGAAACCCCGACGGATCGAAGAGGGCGATAAGAATGGCCTGTTTTAGGAGAAGGTTTTGAATCTCTACAGAGATGAGTTGGGACATGTCTGCCGAAAAAAGTGGAGGAGAAGGAAAAATAGATTGGAAAGGAGGCGCGTAAAACTCTCTAAGATAACCTTGGACCGAGTTTAGAACCCACGGATCTGCTGTATGAGTGCGCCATTTTTTGAGAAAAAGTTTCAAACGTCCCCCCACTGGGGGATAGCCTACCTTGTTGCTTGTTGTTGTGGCGGAAATTTTTCTGTCCACGACCTCTGTATCCACGACCTTGTTGTGGGTAGAATTGTGGTTTGTACTCCTAGTAGCCAGAATTGAAAGAGCCTCTGGAGCCTTGATTTGAATAGGAGCGGCCGGGAGAGTGACTCCTGCCTCTGCCAGTCCTCCCAAAAACCCGAAGGGAAAAGACGTTTTTAATAGATTGTTGGGCCTTGTCCAAAGATGCGAAAGTAGTGACAAATTTGCTGAGGTGCTTTACTAAATAATCTCCGAACAGAAGACCGTCTGCTTTGATGCAGGGATCCAGAGTAGGCAGATTAGCAAGCTTAGGATCAAGCTTGATCAGCAGCCCTTTACGACGTTCGCGGGTAATAGCCACGTTGGCATTGCCTAAAAGACAGAAGTCTCGCTGGACCCACAAAGAAATGTCCTCCTCGTTTAAATCCTGGCCTTCTAGGCGAGCAGATTCTGCTAAATCAAAAATGCGAGCTAAAGGACCCACCACATCCAAAAGCTTGTCCTGGCATGTGGACCAAGCTTTATCTACTCCTTTGCGTGGGTCTTTGCCAAATTTCGAGAAAAAGGTAAGAAGAGGTTGGTCGATGGAAGGAACCATTGTGATGTTTGAGGGTAAGGAAGGTTTGGGACATTCGGATTTTAATTTGGAGCGGGCTGACTTGTCGAGGGTCAGACGACGTCTGGCTGAAATATACTCTCCCCCGTGTGAAGCAGGGAACCACTCCGTAGAGTTGGGATGACAAATAGTAAAAGGATCGAACATGGGAACTCCATCAGCATCTAATACTGGTGAGAAAACAAAGGAGTCAGCTTTGTGTTTCTTAGCAGGAGGCGAAGAGGGGTCCTGGACGTCAAAGACGTCAAACAAATCGTCTTCTGCGTCACCCATGTCATGGTCTGTGTCCAGGATTGTGGAAATCACCAATTTTTCAGGTACCTCAGCATGTTTGGACTTACGATTTTCTTTAACCCTCAGCAGAGGATAATAAACCCTCCTTAGGAGGAGGCCTGGGAGGAGCCAAGTACTCATTCTGGTGCGAGGAAGCCTTGCGAATCAAGCGTGACGCATTTTTGGAGGCACTGGATGGTACAGAGGGTACCAATTTTCTTTTTCTGCTTTCCACCGCAGAATGGACCAAGGCTTTGAACAACAAACTGAGCATAGAATTTTCCATACCTTTGGAAAAGCGCTTCATTGATGCTTCAAAAGCATTTCCCACAGAAGTATTAATAAAAGTATTCAAGTCACTTTTAAAGGTTTCGCCTTCTTCTTTATGTAATTCAGCCTCTTAGGAACTCTCAAGTTCCATATTGAGACAGAGCTGAAAGAATATCCAAGTAGAGAAAGGGTTAACAAAAGGAGCAAGGAGGAGCCGGAGGCTGGACTAAGGGTGGAGTCAGCACACAACAGACCCACAACAGCCAGAAACAGTTACAGTCCCAAACATAGCCGGTGAAGTGAAGACACCGGTGAAATGGAGGAAAAAAACCTGAATATCCTGAACAGCCCGCTCGTGACGTGGTAGAAACCAGGAAGGCTTTCGCGAGGGCGAGGTGACTTGAAATGCGGGGAAAACCGGCAGAAACACAGTTGTGCAACGTGTTAACCCGAAGGTTAGAACACGCGAGCGAGGGAAACAGAAACTAGGAAGCTCAAAGGAGGCGCGGTAGTGCAGAAGGCGCCTCGCAACGCGGTAGACTGAAGATGCCCCGCGTGCGAGGCCCGACAACAGCTGAGCAATTAAAAAACAAGGGGCAAGTTTAGCGATAACGCGGTAATACAATATAAAGCATAAATTCATAATACAGTACCAAAAACTTAAGAAAATATGTAAACTAATGCATAAACAGCAGAGCAACAAAGATGAGGCACTTATCTGACTGCGAGCAGCAAGAAAAGAGGACTGTTCGCAGTCAGTGGTGATGTTATACAGGTCTCTACCCGATTGCTTATCTGGTTTTGTTTTATTGCGTTCCCATTGGCCAGTTGTTTGCTGGGCCCTCTGGGAACTGTAGTCTTAGTGCTTATCTTGGCTGCTATTTGATTAAACGCAAGATTAGAAAGCATAATATGAGCCTCCGGTCTTGCCATAAAATGTGTCTTTAAATCAGACACACTGTTGCATGAAAACACATTTTAAATATTAGCACATCATCTATTCCCCACCAAATACACACATTTCTCAAAACGTTTACAGACATATCTGCAGTCTCGGGCAAACAATAAATACTGAACAATAAACTGAGGATGACCTGAAATGCTCCAAGTCTTTCTAATGAGTACTAAAATAATGAATAGAGCATGCAATTTAAAAATACATAATGAATAATATGTAATATAGTCCTAATGTTGCTGTATAGGGGTTCAGGTCACATTTATAAACCTCACAGCCTTTGGTCTCATGGTTTAGGAGAGTCACTAGAACCCATTGATGACAATATAGGCCCATATAATACAATTATTCATTGTGTATTTTATATATAACTGCACAAAATACAGTGGTATAAAACCTATATTGCGCAGCAAACTGTTTGCATGCACTTTTTAAGAGGACCATTAGGAGGATGGTATCAGAATGCGGTGCATACATTCCAGCTGAAGGTCTCCTTTCAGCGGTAAAAAGCTGCTGGTCTCTAGGTGTCAGGGTCTGTCATATAATTCTTAATGTAAGGTTCTGTGGAATAGGGGTCATAATTCTTCCCTGTATCGGAATCCGATGGTCACTTCCCAGTGAAATGTCCTGTGACTCTGACAGGGGAATACGTTCTCTTAAGGGTCTGTCACATACCTGAAGACAAACGTTGGGTCTGATCAAGTTTTGGATTACTGCATATACTACAGCCATCTGCTTCACCGAGATCAAAGGTTTGAAACCAGGTGGATATAAAAAAAAAAGGGTAGCAATGGGTACCATTGGTTATCTAGCTCCATAAATCCAGTTGGGTGAATGTGTGCTTTACACATAAGCATGTTATTTTATTAAGCCAACTAGGCATTGTATTTTATTAAGATAATATAAGCCTGTTCCTGGAAACACCCTTACGGCTGGCTCTCAACACTCACCAATCCTATGGTGCAATAGGATTGTGGGCCAAGTTGCCGCCATTGAAAGGCTTTGAGGGCACTCCAGTACACCATCGAAACCCCTTAAGAATATGTATGAAAACTCCTTTGTGTGCCCACCTGACCCCATTATGAGTAATCAAGATTGGGTGGTGGTGATCAACGATTTACGGTCGCACTTCACAAATAAGGGTAAGTAAAGAACCAAACAGGAAGGAACGTGTGAGCTATACAGGGATTAGTTACACTAAACCACCAACCTAGTGTTGAAAAGTATCAGGAAAATCCCAATACTTAATACATAATAGTTTATCCCAAAGCACCACCAAATTCCACAGTCTTGGTCTGTCAAAACAACAGGTCCAAGTGGTAGTTGACACACACAGAAGACAAGTTGGAACTATGCAAAAAATAATCAAAGTCCGAGCACAAGAAAGTCCTTTGTCTGGGGTAGCAAATGCTTTTCATTTTCAAAGATGAACAATCTAGATAGGGGTCCACAGATGAGCAAGATCAAAGATGAATATAACTGACACATGTTTCGTCGTATGATGACTTTTCAAAGAAGCTCAAAATATTAATGGACTTCCACTAAATTTCCTAGAAATCACTGGATACACCTCAGAGCCCTGAGGACAAAAGTTAGTTGGTGGTCCCTAGTCCATGAAACCTGTAACAACTAATTCAGCACACACCGTTATAAGGCAGCCTCACGCCCAATGTCATGAGCGTGTTTGAAAAGAAAGTGGACTAGATAAACCAAATATAAAAGTCCAAAACCGCGGCATAGTTGTGAATGCTTGTATACAGATCTACCCGGAAATCATTCACACAGCATTCGGGGCATTACACAGGGAGTACCATACATTTGCTAGGGTGGCGCTTGCTTGTTTTGATAATGTGCAGACCTGCCTCAAGATAATGTAATTCCTGTTATAATGAAACAAAGCTGTACTGTATCAAAGTATTTTTTTAAAGTTATTTTCATAAACACTTTATGTTGTATTTTGAGGACAATGCAAAAACAGCACCGTCATGCTCCTTACAGTTCAAGTACACAAGGTAAAGAAAAACACAACTTCTCCTTCCTAGTTTTCTACACATCAAATAGACTGTACTAAAGTATTTAAGTATTTATGTACCCATTCATACCTCTGAAGGTGCTGCTAATTGCCAAAGAGTATGTTAAGTTGCAGGAAACTGAAGTTTCCCACATCCATGCGTGTAGTCCTATATTTTAATGGGCTAAACAGGACTTCAAATCCCAGAATGCAAACGGAAACCTGAATTGGATTACAAACTAATGCGTGGACCTGGGTCTCTTGAGAGCTTCTTGGCATCACATATGAGGCAGAAGACCAACTGCTTCAGGCGTTGCTAAGCAACCAGGGGATAAACTGAAATGAGGCTTCAAGGAGCGTAGCAAGAAAGGTCACCCCCTGGAGGCGCTGTTGAGGTGCAAGACGTCATGCTATGCGAGTACACCCGGGATAGAGGGAGGTATTAAGAAGCCGGAATCCAGGTACTTTGTGTAAAGTGCATGGGCGTCCGCAGAAATTTTTCCAGGGGGGGCAAAATGTGAACGTCATTACCATCCTCCGACATGATGTGGGCCAGGTGGGGGACAAGAAAAACTTGGGCGTAGGAGGAGCCATGGGGTGCGGGAAGCAGGCCGCATATGATCTCATACACCATAGGGTTATTGTGCCACAGCCATCTCTTTCTTTTGTGGCCCTTGGTAGATATCATTCACACCTTCTAGCAGTTGGCAAAGAAAAAAGCAGAGCTCAGCCAGTTTGACACATGTTCTGTGAGCACCAGGTTCATGCAATAATCCAATCTACTTTTGCGTGAAGAAACTGTACTGCTGCTGCCAGTGTGACACATGTTCTGTGAGCGCCATCGAAGCTTGAGATAGATTTTCCAGTACACACACAATGGGCACAGGTCTTGACTAGGTTGGACGAGGTTGAGGTCGAGATCTTCCACTAGGCCAACAGCCTGATGACCTCCCCTCCCCAGCCTTTATGTGCTGTACCCGGCCCTGGGGGTTAGGGAACAAAGACAGCCAAAAGACTACTGAGGCCCACTGTGGCCCGAGATAAGTCGGGAAGCAGAAGAAGTAGCAGGGGTAAGGTGGTTAAGGCTTATGAACCCAAGGCAGAGTTCAACCGCCTGCATCACATCGTTGCCACTATACTTCGCACCTCACCCCCCTTCATACGCTCCAAAACGGGTGTCCCGGAAAGTTTTGCAAAACAAAGAGGTAATAGAGGGGCTACCAAGGACATGAGGATGGGTGCTATTCAACAGGGGGCCACTAGGCGCATAGACCAGAGGGGAGGCCATGAACTGTGGGTACCAGTGTATCCCTCACCAGGGAGTCAGCCCTCTACACAACTCCCCAGCTCCACCCCAACCCCGAAGAAGTACCCCATTCTTAAGTAAGATTCCACCGAAAGGAACCAAACAATGCAACAGAGCAGCAGCAACAACCCCACCTACAAGTGGAAAGGTGATCGTCACAATTTCAAATGGAGAAGTGCAAAAGAAAGACAAAAAAGATTTTCTTTTTTTAAAAGAGTACACACAAATAACAAAAATGGAACATGAGATCGGGAAGGATTACAACAGACCCCCGGGCAGAAGAACCTTAATCAGAAACGCGTAGCAAAAGACCAAAAACCAGGAAACAAACCACTACAAACGAGGCAAACCAGAGAAGAAATGCAAGAGCCACTCAAAGCAGCCCGCCCAGTTTTCACTGTTTGGGAAACTGAACACAAGTTCGAAGTTCAGCTTTTTAAAAGACCCAGGAGCAGCTATTTACACCATGCCAGGAAACGTGGCAGGGCTGGTAACACCCCTGGCCCCTCAGAAATTAAATCACCTTCTAATGTGTCAAGGCCTAGCAGTGAAAACATCCAACAAGCCATTTTACTGTGACATATTAATTAATTATTAATACTGTGACAATATAAATATTCAGTTGTCGAACAATGCTGCACTTAGGAAAAATACAACATTCATAACTCGCAAGTATGTTGTGAAATACACCTGCCAATTAAAGTAAATGCTTCCCTTCATCCTTGCCTCTACAGACAGGATTTTATTTCTTAAGAAACAATGACACAGTAAGAGTAAGAGGCAGTTCTTGGAGTCACTGTTTTCAGTGAGAAGCTAGACAGAAACAGAAAAAAAGAGAGGTTATGACTTACTTCAACTTCAAGCTGTGGGAGCAGGCAAGCCCGGGCCTTCAATCTCTGTGATCTTGCCGGTCAGGCTCAGCAGCAGTTTGCCCGAATTCCCGACCCTCCAATTCCCGACCCTCTCCTAATATTGAGGGTGTCACGGCACGGCCCTAGAAACAAACACCACTGTGGGGGCTGTGTGACGTTTCCCGCGGCCGCGATTCTTTGCAGCGTAGGATAGGTGGCGCAGCACTCCGTCATGATGGCATGATGGGATTTGGTGCTGCTGCCTGCTGGCCTAAAATTACATACAATGAAGAGGCCTGCTCACAAAATTAAAAGATCCGATCATCCATCCATTCTAACAATGGAAATAAAAATGGGAAATGCCACTCAACAATTACATTTGAAAACACAGCACCAGACATGGCGGGCTGGGTGCCCCGTTAAGCTAACGGCCCTTCTAGTTCTTTCTAGAACCTCATTCTCCTGACATTCCACCGCGCGCCAGCAAAGCTGCACACTGCATTTACGACAGAACATCTCAGCAGGAGGCTGGGTCCTGAACCCTTTGTTAAGCATACATGACAGACCCATGCCACTCTCCGAGATTTCCAGACCTACCATGAGATTATAGCGGTGTGGTGAGGCTGATTTCAACGAGGTACATGCTTTGGGTATTTACAGGCATGCTCTGAGATGATAAACGACCTGCACCGCCACCGAGGCGGGTACAGTCATGAAGCCCAGGGTGGGGAGTGCTTTGGCTGTTTCCCATGTCCTTCAGCTAGGCACATCCGGAGCCGGTGTACAAGGAAATTCCTCATGAGCTGGCATGCAGATTTAAGAAGCTGAAATCAGCTTCTAGAGGAGGAAAACATCACGGAGATGGGAGCGTTCGGGGTCAAGAATGTAATCTAATACAGATTTCTATAGTTCAAAGTTTTAACGTTGTGGGGTGTTAATTTTATGTAGCATACAGAAGACAAACTGGAGATTTTATTTACAGAAATGTGACCTAAAGGCTAGAGCTGCCGACCTCAGGTTTGGTGGTTCGAATCCCGACCTCAAACTGGGTAAACAGGTTTGAATCCCGACCTCAGGCTGGGTGATCGTGTTCCAAATCAGACTTCAGACTGGGTAACCATGTTCGCAATCCGACCTAAGACTGGGTAACCATGTTCGAATCCCGACCTCAGGCTGGGTAACCATGTTCGGATCCCGACCTCAGACTGGGTAACAAAGTTCAAAACCTGACATCAGACTGGGTAGCCAGGTTCGATTCCCGTCCTCAGACTAGGTAACCAGGTTCGAATCCCGACCTCAGACTGGGTAACCAGGTTCGAATCCTGATCTCAGACTGGGTGACCATGTTCGCATCCCGACCTCAGACTGGGTAACCAGGTTCGAATCCCAACCTCAGACTGGGTGACCATGTTTGCATCCCGTCCGCAGACTAGGTTACCATGTTTGAATCCTAACTTCAGACTAGGTAACCGTGTTCCAAATAAAACCTCAGTCTGGGTAACAAAGATCGAATTCCGACCGCAGACTGGGTGACCATGCTCGCATCCCGACCGAAGACTGGGTAACCATGTTCGAATCTCGACTTCAGACTAGGTAACTGTGTTCCAAATCAGACCACAGACTGGGCAACAAAGTTCGAATACCCACCTCAGGCTGGGTAACCATGTTCTGAATCCGACCTCAGATTGGGTAACAAAGTTCATATCCTGACCTTAGACTGATAACCAAGATAGAATCAGACTTCAGACTGAGTAACCAGGTTCGAATCCTGACCTCAGACTCGGTAACCATGTCAGGGGCGGCCTTAGGCATGTGCAAGCTGTGCACCTGCACAGGGCCACCAAACCCCAGGGGCCACCACGCCAATATATATCCTTAATATAATAATCCTCTGAGGATGGATACATATTTGCGTGGTGACCCCTGGCAGGGATTTGGCGGCCTCCGGCTCTGTTCCACTTCCAAACACCCTGACCCCCCCCCCCCCCCTTCAATGGCCTCCATGCCTGCGTTCCTCCGGGGGGTCACTACCTACGCTCCGGGGGCCCCCTACCTACGATTCCTGCCCAGGGCCACCATGAGCCTAGAGCCGCCCCTGACCATGTTCGAATACCGACCTCAGACTGGGTAACCAGGTTCGAATCCCAACCTCAGACTGGGTAACCAGGTTCAAATTCCGACCTCAGAATGGGTAACCAGGTTCGAATCCTAACCTCAGACTGGGTAACCAGGTTTGAATCTCGACCTCATACTGGGTGACCATGTTCACATCCCAACCTCAGACTGGGTAACCAGGTTCAAATCCCGACCTCAGTATCGTTAACCAAGTTCGAATCCCAACCTCAGACTGGGTATCCAGGTTCGAATCTCGACCTCAGACTCGGTAACCATGTTTGAATCCCGACCTCAGACTGGGTGACCATGTTTGCACCCTGACCGCAGACTAGGTAACCATGTTTGAATCCCAATTTCCGACTAGGTCCAAATCAGACCTCAGACTGGGTAACAAAGTTTGAATCCCGATGTCAGACTAGATAACCAAGTTAGAATCCCGACCTCAGATTAAGTAACCAGGTTTGTATCCCGACCTCAGACTGAGCAACAATGTTCGAATAACGACCTCAGACTGGGTAACCAGGTTCGAATACCTACCTCAGACTGGGTAACCATGTTCGAATCTTGACCTCAGACTAGGTAACCATGTTCAAAATCTGACCTCTAACTGGGTAACAAAGTTCAAATCTCGACCTCAGACTGGATAACCATGTTTAAATCCGGACCTCAGGCTGGATAACCATGCTCCAAATCCGACCTCAGACTGGGTAACAAAGTTTGAAACCTGACCTCAGACTAGGTAATCAGGTTCGAACCCCAAACTCAAAATGGGTACAGGTTCGAATACCGACCTCAGGCTGGGTAACCATGTTCCAAATTCGACCTCAGACTGGGTAACAAAGTTTAAAACCTGACATCAGACTGGGTAGCCAGGTTCAAATTCCGTCCTCAGACTAGGTAACCAGGTTTGAATCCCGACCTCAGACTGGGTAACCAGGTTCGAATCCCAACCTCAGACTGGGTGACCATGTTTGCATCCCGTCCGCAGACTAGGTTACCATGTTTGAATCCCGACTTCAGACTAGGTAACCGTGTTCCAAATAAGACCTCAGACTGGGTAACAAAGTTCGAATTCTAACCTCAGACTGAGTGACCATGTTTGCATCCCGACCGAAGACTAGGTAACCATGTTTGTATCCATTTCTGTGATTTATTATACATGTGGTTATGGTCTGTACATAAGGGCTGTGAGTACCTTCTCTACTATTTAGTAGACGCCCTCTTTACCAATTCTATGGCAAGTTAGGGACTTCCCCATATTTCTTCTGTGTTCCAAATCAGACCACAGACTGGGTAACAAAGTTCGAATACCGACCTCAGGCTGGGTAACCGTGTTCTGAATTCGACCTCAGATTGGGTAACAAAGTTCAAATCCTGACCTTAGACTGGATAACCAGGTTAGAATCCAGACTTCAGACTGAGTAACCAGGTTCGAATCCCGACCTCAGACTGGGTAACCATGTTCGAATACCGACCTCAGACTGGGTAACCAGGTTCGAATCCCAACCTCAGACTGGGTTACCAGGTTTGAATTCCGACCTCAGAATGGGTAACCAGGTTCGAATCCTAACCTAAGACTGGGTAACCAGGTTTGAATCTCGACTTCATACTGGGTGACCATGTTCACATCCCGACCTCAGACTGGGTAACCAGGTTCAAATCCGACCTCAGGCTTGTTAACCAAGTTTCAATCCCAACTTCAGACTGGCTATCCAGGTTCGAATCTCGACCTCAGACTCGGTAACCATGTTCGAATCCCGACCTCAGGCTGGGTGACCATGTTTGCACCCTGACCGCAGACTAGGTAACCATGTTTGAATCCCAATTTCAGACTAGGTAACCGTGTTCCAAATCAGATCTCAGACTGGGTAACAAAGTTTGAATCCCGATGTCATACTAGATAACCAGGTTAGAATCCCGACCTCAGATTAAGTAACCAGGTTCGAATCCCGACCTCAGACTGAGTAACCAGGTTCAAATCCGACCTCAGGCTCGTTAACAAAGTTTTAATCCCAACTTCAGACTGGCTATCCAGGTTCGAATCTCGACCTCAGACTCAGTAACCATGTTCGAATCCCGACCTCAGACTGGGTGACCATGTTTGCACCCTGACCGCAGACTAGGTAACCATGTTTGAATCCCAATTTCAGACTAGGTAACCATGTTCCAAATCCGATCTTAGACTGGGTAACAAAGTTTGAATCCCGATGTCAGACTAGATAACCAGGTTAGAATCCCGACCTCAGATTAAGTAAGCAGGTTCGAATCCCGACCTCAGACTGAGTAACTATGGTCGAATACTGACCTCAGACTGGGTAACCAGGTTCGAATACCGACCTCAGACTGGGTAACCATGTTCGAATCTCGACCTCAGACTAGGTAACCATGTTCAAAATCTGACCTCAGACTGGGTAACAAAGTTCAAATCTCGACCTCAGACTAGATAACCATGTTTAAATCCGGACCTCAAGCTGGATAACCATGCTTCCAATCCGACCTCAGACTGGGTAACAAAGTTCGAAACCTGACCTCAGACTAGGTAATCAGGTTCGAACCCCGAACTCAAAATGGGTACAGGTTCGAATCCCGACCTCAGAATGGGTAACCAGGTTCAAATTTTGACCTCAGACTGGGTAAGCAGATTCGAATATCTATCTCAGACTGGGTAACCAGGTTCTAATCTTGACCTCAGACTAGCTAATCATGTTCCAAATCCAACCTCAGACTGGGTAACAAAGTTCGAATCCCGACTTCCGGCTGGGTAACCATGCTCCAAATCCGAACTCAGACTGGGTAACAGAGCTCGAATCCTGACCTTAGATCGGGTAACGAGGTTCTAATCCTGACCTCACACTGGGTAACCAGGTTTGAATCCCGGCCTCATCTCAACATTCTGACCAAGGGCCAGATGTAGGTGGGCGTTTGAGGCCATTTACCGAGCAGTAACGGCCGATTTTGGCCGTTACCGATCGGTAAATGGGTGGCAGGTATGTTGGGGGCATTATTTCACCGAATCGGTAAAATTACCGATTCAGTAATTTTACCGATTCGGTAAAATAAAAATTCGGTAATTTTACCGATTCTGAGGCACCCAGATGTAGGTGGGACTCTTCAGAGTCCCAGAGGCCTTACCGAATCGGTATTTTACCATCAAATCCAATTTGATTGTAAAATACCGATTACGGTGTGCATGCACATGTGTGCATGCACACCTATGCCATGTGACAGGCAGACATGCCCTTAGGGCATGTATGCCTGCCACATGGCACCGAGCCTGTTTTGGGGGTGCCAGAGGGTGTCAAAGTGACACCCCCTGCACCCTTGTGAAAATCGGTATTTACCGATTCGGTAAATACCGAATCGCTAATGCCCATTCATTCCTATGGGCTTCAAAGCCCATAGGAATGAATGGGCATTACCGATTCGGTATTTACCGAATCGGTAAATACCGAATTCTTCTGAATCGGTATTCCAGCACATCTGGAATACCTACATATCCACCCCTTAGATTTACCGATTTTTAATTACCGAATCGTTAAAATTCGGTAATTAAAAATCGGTAAATATATTTTACCTACATCTGGCCCCTAATCACTTAAGCTGCCCAGTGCCTAGAAAAAAAGATATAAATATAACTTGTGCGCTTGTAAAAGGTCTACTGCACTTGTACAGGGCGCTATTGTCCTTGAGCCAAGTTCATGCTATATAAAACCGTAAAATTAAAAATATTTAATCAAGTAACATGCTGGTGGCACAATATTTTTAAAAAGGCTGACAGGTGGAATGCACGAATTAATCTCAGCCACTGATAATAATTCTGGGTTGCATTCAAGTTCAAATCGAGCCCGGTTCTGCTCCAATAGAAGATATTCAACTGCCCCTGCCAGTTTTCTGCCTTGTGGGCCTCACCAATGAGGTACAGCTTGAGTCCAATGGCAAAGTGAGCACAGACAGCATATTATTTTAAAGCAAAAGCGTACTGTAGTTTTATAGTTGTGACATTGTTACATTATGTTATGTCGCACTGTGTTATGTTATGCAATACAATATAATAGCTGGTTGGTGAAAGAAATCTGATGGCTCACTACCCCTTTCAAGTTTAACTCTGAGCTCTCACTAAAACACAAGTCCCCTTTCTGGAACAAAAAAAAAGGTTGTGGCAGAGGCGGGTCGAAGATGGGGGCAGGAAGGCAGTAGTCAATGTGGGTTTTAGTGGCAGTCAGTGGCGTAGGAAGGGGGGTGCGGTGAGTGCTGTCCGTCCCGGGTGTCATCACTGAGGGGGGTGACAAAATGGCAAAGATATGTGTTTTCAACACATATTTTTGCCATTTTGTCAAGCCGGGGGTGACAAGTGTCATCAGTGAGGGGGGTGACAAAATGGCAAAATATATGTTTGAAACACATATTTTTGCCATTTTATCAGGCCGTGGGTGACAAGAAATGTTCTGCACCGGGTCCCTCCTGACCTTGCTACGCCAATGGTGGCGGTAGGGTGCTGCCCAGCCACGTCTGGCTAGTTACAAATCTCCTTGGCGGGGGGTTTGAGAACATGGGCACCACCATTCACAAGGCTTGATCACATGGGCGTGTGGCTGCATCTGCCAGTGCTAGGGGATGGCAAGGGAGCAGTGCAATGGTGAAGTCACTAGTACCAGGATGTGGCAGGGCAGGGCGAGGACCAACAGCCATTAACTGGAAACCAAAAGCAGCTTTGAAATTGAAAGAAGAGAAATACATTTCAACACCATATTTGTTGCTGAAAATTGTAATCATAATTGTATGCTTTCTACCCCTTACGAGGTGTCAAAGCGCTTTTTGATGAGTAGCAAGCTACTCTGGAACCCAAAAAGGATTAGTGGTGGATTAGTATAGGGAAATATGAGTTAATTTTAGCAGACATTCACACAAAACACACACAAAGCGCACAGCATGGGAAACCCTTCAACTATAACTACACTATACAAACACTCAGGCCAGGTATGGTCAGTAGACACCTCATCAGATGACTGGAGGTCATTTCACCAGCATGATTGTTCAGAATAATAATAGTGCTAGCTGAGAGTGGCTGAGAATGGTGCTAACCAGGGCTTTAAGTGGGACGAAAAAACTGGGGGTGGGGGGGTCTCTCGAAGGGGTGTGCCCGACGTAATTAAAGGCGTGGCTTAAAATACATAAACTGAAAATGTGTCCTAAGTGTAGTGTGACATCCGACTGATATTTTATTGCTTCTGTCACTGCATTCAGATATATAATACAACAAGTAACATTATACCTACACCAAGCCTAGACTATTGGCTTTGTCAGTGGTTGTTAGTTGCATAAGATAACTAAGTAACAACTATGGCTTTCTTGTATAGAATATTGTAAAATGCTTCTGTTCTAAAATGATGAGACTGAAAGAGTTACATCTAAAGCAGTGAAGGGTGGCACCGCTGTAAAGTTAAGATTTATTTTTTTCACCGAGGGTGAGGGCGAAAATGGAGAACCCGATAGGGACCCGTCTCAGCACCTGTTTTTTAGAACGGAGGGTGCTCAGCACCGGCAGGACCCGGACCACTTAAAGCCCTGGTGCTAACATTGTCTGCATTTAACATCTCTCTTCTCAGCCGCTTGTCCTTTGCATATATGTATATATAGCATATACATCTTGAATTCCTTGAACAGAAAGTTAATGGATTGCTCATAATGTTGCAATGAAACTGACACTGCTTCAAGGCGAGACAAGTAAGCCGCACTCTCACAGACCGATGCCCCAGTGGAGAAGCACCTCAGTGCGGCATTCAAAGCGTGCTGGTTTGTTCTGTTCAAGCGAGCAGATGGTTCTGACTAGGGATGCACTTGCTATTTGATGATTTGAGGTTCAAAGTCGTATAATTGGTGTGCACAGGCATGCTTGGCTGATCTATACTCAGTGTATTCCTATGTTTGGGTATCCACACGCTTTAATTAGGATCTACTATCACAATGTCTGTCTGCCACAGTTGACTTGCTGATCTGATGCCTTCTTTTCAATTCCCAAGGGCATAGCGGCGCAGCGGGAAGCAGCTTCACGCAGTTATTACACAGTACAAGGGCTAGGTCAGTGCTTAATTTGTGAAAAAAAAAATAACAATAAAAATAAGTGCCAGGGCTCTCGTCAGGGGACCACTGCAGCTTGCACCACGCATTGCCGCAACATGATGCCAATGTTAGTAACAGCACAACTCCTAACCATCACACTCCTACAAGTGTGACAATTCGGACTATTCCAAGCCCCCAAAGCTATAAGAATGGCTTTGGCTGCAGGTAAAAGTCATTTTTAATGTACACAGAAGTAATAATTGACAGTTGTTGTTATCTCAGATAGCACCACCTTGTGGCAGACTGCAACAAGAGCCAGTGGTGACAATTAACTGCTGGTGTCGAGCACCACCGGCTCAAATGAAAGCACTGCAAAACACGCAAGATGATGGACGGAATGATGCACAATGGCAAAACATTCAGCAGTTCGGGCTGGACTGTTCCCATGAGGCACAGGGTCAAGACTGATTTGCATATGGCCATGTCTGAACTGTGGTTGCTTGGTGAGCAAAATAATGATGGATTAAACCCAGATCTGTGACTAGGGGGTGAATGTTTTGCCATTGTGCAACATTACGTCCATCATTTTGTGTGTTTTGCTGTTCACCCTATGTGGGAAGGGTATGCCCAGACGTGGGTCCCGTGCTCACTACACCACTGGGGTCAAGCTATCCTGGCTGAAGATAGCCAGAAACCGGTCCTAGGATGCTTGATTCCGATCCAGGGAAGACATGGCTTGGCAGTTCGGGCTGTACTGTTCCCATGAGGCACAGGGTCAAGACTGATTTGCATATGGCCATGTCTGACCTGGGGTGGCTTGGTGAGAAAAATAACAATGGATTAAACCCAGATCTTTGACTGGGGTTGACTGTTTTGCCATTGTGCAACATTCCGTCCATCATCTTGTGTGTTTTGCAAATGAAAGCACTGGCTAGGCTAAAGCTTCCTATTATTTGCTTGATTAAACAAGGTCTACCAAAAAGCACATACCCTATCAAAAACATGTTTCTGTATTATGTTCTAAAAAATTGGCAAACAAAAGTAAAGAATCCTATATCGATTACATGGAGTCATCATGGGAGGGTGCGAGAAAATGGCACCACAGCATCATAATACTCCAAGTTGAACACAATACAAAGAAAGCTGGAAATGTGAATTGCAAGCTTACCAAGATACGGTAACATGGTTATGGCGTAATGTTAGAGTGACCTTGAGGATAGCTCGCCACTCCAAAGGTGTGTCATTTATCACATCCAGTGCTGAAAATAGGAATCATGCGCTCTTGAATTCAAAAACTACAGGTGGTGGGGAGAAATAAGTGACAGCAGCAAGGGGTTGAAGTCAGTGTCAGTCAGGCTGTGGTATATTTATTTATTTATTTGGTATTTTTATAACGAGGGACTAGCTACAAGAACAGCGAGGCGTATTGCAAAAAGAACCTAGTAACAATAAAATAACAATGAAAGAGGACATAACAGGCCAATTGAGGTAAGTGAGAAAGGAATACTAAAGGAATCATGGAGTGTAGAACTAGGGGGATTACATCTGGAAGGGTGGACTAGATCTGAGTGAGCACAGAAATCCTTCTGACTGAAGCGGGTAGAGGGAGGGAGAGGACTACTAAAGGAAAGTGTTTTGAACAGATAAGTCATGAGGTTTTTCGTGATGGACAGGAGTTTAGGGTTCAGTGTTGACGTCCCTGGGATAAGGTTCGAGAGTCTAGGGGCCAGGCAGGAGGAATCTTGATTTGCCGTTTTGTTATTCGTAGTTTGAGGGCTTTCAAGAAGATGGCTGTGTTTTCCTCTTGTCATCCTTTTGTCTCCTGTAGTATGAAATTTGTTTTTGAGGTAGGGAGAAAGACCCCTGTAAGTGTCCTCGTGGGTTATGCATGTGGGTAAAAAGTTAGCGCATTTGACAATCTTAATATAAACAACTGCTTCTTGAAATATAGAAACTTGAAATCAGCAGCGGCTCCTCCGCAAGGGTGAATGAGCGTCGCTGCACTGGCTCGGAGTTAGCAGCTGAAAAGGAAAACTATATTTTACAATTGCTTTATTTATTTATTCGCTGTTGGCTGAGACAGCGGGTGTAGGGATGGGTGGGGCCGGGCCAGGAGAGGGAGGAGAAATGAAGTGCTATGTGCACATCTAAGTGTGCATGTCTGTTTGGCTGGCTGTTTCAGGCCGGCCAAACAGACATTCGCATTTAGGTTTCTCCACCCAGCTGTACTCTACAGCCAGGTGGAGAAACAGCACAGACTCCCTGTGCCTGAGCAGAGCATCAAACCAGTCCGCTCAGGCCAATCCCGGCGCTGCTCTCATAGTATGAGAGCAGCGTCTGGATTGGATGGGGAGTATGTCCCAGGGACTGCCGGAAGAAGCAGAAGAATGAAAGAGCACTGGAGCACGAGGCGGCTGCAGGACTGTGTAAGCTTTTTAAAAAAACGTTATTTTTTTTAAATTCAACTCTTCCCTCCCCCCTGCTGCCACCGCCGCTGCTGCTCCGCCCTTCCATATTGGTAGCAGCTGCGACTCCTTGAAATGTATTGGACACAGGGATCCCCAGTGACCTGGAAGTGATTTAATCCTTTCCGGGTCACTGGGGAGCAGGAGTCAGGCCGGTTAGAACCAGCTTGACTATCAGGGGGTTTAAAAGGCCGGGGAGCGCGGGAGTCTGCCTATTTAACCCCGCGCTCCACAGTCTGCCGCTCAGCCTCTAGGAGGCTGTAATTATCTTTCCCCACCCATCAGCCCCTAATGCAGATATTTGTATTGTGTTATGAAGATTGTTTTCATATGTTTTCTTTCCCAATGTACATGGATGACAGGTGTGTTGTATTATTATTCTGTTCCTTAGAACTTTATCCCGTTTACAGGTCACCAATCGTATTTATTGCTATTCCTTGGTCAGGCGGTAAGGTCATGATTGGTGAGCAGTAAATTTAAGGTCCTTAGAGGGCGGCGCCATTCTTGAATGGGGTTGCCCAAGGGGAGGGACAAGTGGTCTCTCCTAGAACTCCAGGGGGATACAGCTGGCTGGCTGGATGGGTGCGGGGAGGGGGGAGACACGCTTTCTTTGGGCTGGATGGCCACCCCTCACGTGCACAATGACGACAGTAAACAGGGCCCCCTTTAAGGGAGTTAATGGAGCATATGGGGGTCACGGGGGGGGAGTACACTCACGGTACCCTCTGAGCATGTGCACTCCTCCTGGAGGGGGTGGTTAATTGATAAGGATCTGACACCAGTTAGCGACCTTGCAGTAGGCCCAAATAGGATATGCAGAAAAGTAATTAATATGTGATTATGATTCATAGGTTAGATTTAGATAGGAAATACCTTGTATTAGAAGTATGTTAAGGTTAGCCATCTAATATCTGTAAATATTAATTGTAATCAAATGTCATGCAACGTTTTCTGCATAAATATGTAAATATTGTTTATTTCAATTTTTATTTGATTTTATGTTTTAATAAATACGGCCGGTGGATGTACGACCCCGCCTCCAAAGAAATTCCTCTCATGTCAATTTTTAATAAATGTTGGTTAAAGTCAGAAGGGGGGGGGGGGTATTTCCGGTAGTCCCTGGCCATATAAAATGTTCTCCTCTAGTAGGAAATAGGGCAGAATGGAGAAAATCTGAAATGTCCTGCGCAGCAGCTCATTGGGAATCATCACAGAGACTTACTTACTTTGAGGCTTATTTACAAGCCCCTTGCGCTGCGGGTGCATCACTTATAATATGGGAAAAAGTGACGTACTGGCGGCGCAAGGGGCTTCTAAATAAGCCTGTTTGTGTTCATCTCCTCCTTTCCCGAGCCCTGTGCCGGGTGGCAGGATGAGGAGGGTTTGATGGAAGCAGTCATTCTTTGGTGTAGGAGGGCAAAAGATCGAGAATCAAGTATGGTCCTGCACTTATGCCTTGCAGTTTGTATAAAGCTCCTTGATACAGGTTCAGATTCACTGAGCTACATTACAAATATTTATTATAACTTCTGACCTGTGGATAACAAATGATCTCTGCAGCCAAAGCAGTAACCCACTGAGCTATCTGCAAGAAAAACAAACCAGTGACCTCCGTGTTATACCACGTGCCTTGTCTCATGTGTGTTACCTCAGCAAGTGCATTAACCACTAGTGTTACCTTACTGTTATTATAGTCTGGGAATTGCTGTTTATATAAAGGTTTCTGCAGTAGGTGCCTCGCCCGCAAGATATTTTAAAGTGCAGTTGGAGTGTGACCAATGAAATAAGCCAGAACACGTCTACTACCACGTGCCCTTTTTGCCAATTTCCTTGTGGTCGAGTTTTTCAACAAAAAAAATATGTACCTTGATGTCAGATTCTACTCCTCCCCTTACAACTACGCCCACTTTCTCCTGCCAACCAATGACGCCCATTTTCCATTTCCAGCACCTCAGGCATTGCACAAATTGAGCAAGCATAGGGTGTGATCCTGCCATCTATCATGGAATTTGGGGCGAAGCCCGGAGCTCTCTAAACGGTGCATTTTACAGAAGATTGTTTTAATCTGTAAAAATTCGGTTTGACAGCAACAATCCGCATAGCAGAACATTCTGCTTGTGCCTTTTAGGATTGGGACCCTATGCAAAACATTAGGTGCACAGATGTTTGCATCCCAGGACAAGCAGCGCCAGTTAATTCGACCAATCAGATCTTCTATAGCAGGAGAAATAATCTAGACTGTTTTAAATACCCTGCCAGGATATCATGCACATTACTTGCCCACTGTACACTAATAGTCCGTCAAACATTCTGTGCCAGAAAATAAAATACATTACCACTTAAAGTGAAGACATTATATTCCAGAATTCTGTTGGCTGACACTTGCCTGGGAACATAAAAAGTGAGCGGTGCTTCAATATTACCGGGCACTAGCCATAATACTTTGCCTAGGGGCTTTTTAAAATGTTCTGAGGTGCAGCTAATCGTGTGCTAACATGAGCTCGTGGCTCAGTGTCCAAGTGCATCTACACTAGTGTCCTGTATCACAGGCTAACATCCTAGCCTGTCCACTTATACTTCCATCTGGGGTCAGTTAAATGAGCCCCATTGTACTGGATGATAAACACATGTACGTATGTTCTTAGGGCAAAAAGGCGGCCTTAGCAACGAGTTTACCCTTTAGAAATTGGCAGGTTGTATCCTGCATCGGCCCACTGAGCCTGTTCTTCAAATATGCACTCTGTCAGTTCCCATAGTAAACGCCCAGCTGAACAATCCACCCCTGATAAGGAGCAACCAGGACTTTAAGTGGGCCGGGTCTGAGCACCAGCAGTTATTTTCAGGGGGCCTCGAAACGGGTCTCTATCGGGCTTTATTTTCGGGCCTCGCAAAGTTAGTCTGTTTTCTTTTTTCTGGGATAGCAGTGAGAGCATGCACATCGATGTGCGCATGCTCATTTTGCTCACTACTGAGTAGTTGAGGTCAAGGCATGAGGTCATGCCAGCTGAGCTACGTTGTAGGCGGAAGGGAAAACCTTTAAAGAGAGCCATTTTGTCCCAGGATTTCCCTTCTCTTTATTCAGTTAGTAACAGCCATTGACAAAGCCAATAGACCTGACTTGTAGGTATGATGTTACTTGTTGTTTCATATATCTAGATGCAATGACAGAGACAGCAAAATACACGTTGGGCGGCACACTATGCTAATTACAGATTTTTGGCTTACATGGTTTTAAGCAACACCCTTAATTACATCGCCCACGCCCCTCGAGAGACCCCCCATTTTTTTTATCCCACTTAAAGCCCTGGGGAAACCAAACTTGCCAGGGCCGAAGCAAGCTTTAGGAAACACGCCTTGAACCCAGGGTCCTAGCCACTCACTCTGGGAAGGTCTGACAGACAATGCAAAGGCTCACCAGCAATGAACTCCACCCCCACCAGCATCCATCCATGCATTGTGTCACAGGGGACTTAGGCCACACTCTGGAGAGTCAGAAGTACTAAAATAACAATAGAAAAAGGAGTAAAGAGGTAACAATTGCTTACTATGCAATGTTTACAGCTAATGGACAATTAATTCACCCTGCATCCAAAGCTATCTTCTTTGTCAAAGGAAGGATATGTTAAACTTGCAGTTGCCTGCGGCTCTGTAAATTATCTCTAGTAGTGCTACTTCAAAAGGGTATTTCTAGTGGCAACATTAACTTAATACTCGCTTATTAGGTCTGGCTTGAAATAACAGGAGCATGTCTCTTTCACTTCTTCTGACTGTTTTGTGTATTGTTTCACCTCCTCTGAAGTGCACGTTTTTCATTACATGAGGGTGTGTTTCACATCACATTAAATTATTTATAAAATGCATTCTTTACAGAAATCAGTAATTGCTTTCTTTCTTTTTTATTGAATCTGGCTTTTTAAATATTTTAATCTCTGGCTCAAAAAAAGCCAGACGTATTGCCTTTGGCAATGCTTGTTTATTTTGTGTTGGTGTGAGATCTTGTAGCGCCGCAAATAACAGGTGCTTCCATTACACACCTCCCAGATGCCATGTAGTCTATTTTAATTTCTGACGCCTTCAGCAGTCCTGGCTACTTAGAAAACAACAATGACTATGAAAGAGGCAGAAGATCCTGGATCATGGATAAATGGTCTCTCATACACGCTCCCGATGATATACGTATGATACCACAGTATGATAGGACTTTGATTGTGATTTATTATACACATATTGATGTGGGTACAGACCGTAATCAAAATCGATTATGGGTTTCCTCGTTAAAGGACGCTGTACCCTCACCCACCAACGTGGCATGCCTCATCACGGAGTACAGTCCTCTCCGTAATTTCCCCACATTCCTCGCAAGAATTGTGGATTACAGACTCATGTACTAACAACAAGACTGTGTTTTACTGTCACCGACCAATGGAGGAGATAGCTGCTGAACCTGGTGCTGAGTATTGGTTTAGCATTTCTTCCATGTTTTCCTTCTACCCACCTCACCACGCAAAACCATTCTACACTAGGAAGCGGGTAGTGGTAAGAATTGGGACTTCAGTCACGAACAAAGCCATGGGCCTTATCAGCTGAAACATGTTGCCCAAAAAAAAAACACATGGGATAATGCTTACCCATAGTGTAAGATACAGCTTTGTTTTACTAGAGGCAAAATACAATGACCAGACATTGTCTACCACTAGATCATTTTTGAGATACAGTTAAGGGTCCACCACGGTTTCTTGAAAATTCCTGAAAAGTGGATCAGGCTCGTTAGTGAAGGGTTGAGCCTCACACAAACCATCCGCGGTTGGAGATTTGAATTCCACAAGTTCCCTACTGGCAACTCCGGTTTAAAAGTCCACCCTGGATTAAAAAAATTATCCAAGGTGAGGAGAGGACCCAGTGATGAAGCATGTCACCATGACGTATGAGGGTTCAGCTCCCTAAAACAAGGGAACCCAGTTCTGGTCTGTACCAACACTATTATAGGAGTATTAATTCAGAATCTCTAGCCAATTGTTCTCTGGTGTTGTATGTTCAGTCAATAGATATGTCCATGTTTTGATTTCTAAATGAATTTTAGAGAGTTAAAAGCAAAACTAACAGCCTCAGATGTCAATGTGTGGCTGCTCAGATAACAAGACTTGCTGAAGGTTTAACCTATGACATTGGCCAACTTCCAACAATGCCTCAGTGGGGTTGGATTGTAAAACCCCACGGGAAGTGAAAATAATACCTGGACATCATTTAAGGGTCTCGAAGGGTCGCTGCTGTGAGCCAGGACTTGCCCTTTGAGACTCCCGGCACTGCCTTTGCGTTCCCTGGACTCAGAGGTGGCAGAATCAGTGCCTGGAACACAGGGGCAACTCGTTCCTAGAGGCGTTGGTTGGGGCTCCACTCCCCTGTTTCCTGATAATATTAGTGTAATACAAAATTGAGTACAATTGACTGGAACAGGCCCTCCCCTGGCAGCTGAGGTAAGTAAAAAAAATGCTTTAAATGTATGTTGTGTACAGGTTTGCGGTGAGTGCGTTTATGTGAGCAAGAGTGTTGGAATGTGTGTGTATGTGTAAACGTGTGTGCATGAGTGAGAATGAGTGAGCATCAGTTACAGGCAGCGGTAGAAGTGGGCGGGGACGGAAGGGCACGGCGTGCCCCTACTTCTAAAAATAATTTCAGCCCGTTCCCCTACTTCTTTCTTTGAAATAAGCATCCCGGGACAGAGAGAATAGTCCCACTAAAAACAATAACTTTTTTTTCAGCTTCCAGGGGATGCTCGCACTTCTCTGTTGAACTCCAGAGGCTGCAGCAGCCCCTCCCTGAGCTCACACAGACCGAGGGCGAGCCCATTGTCATTCTGATTGAGGCTGATTATCCCCTTTGGAATGACAATGCGCCCGCCCGCTGCCTGCCTTTAGCATATGCCAGTGAGATCTGCATGAGGTGTCTCTGGTATCTGGGTGCAGGCCATGGCTCGTTGTGCAACAAATATACGAGATGGGTCCGCAAATGTGTAGTCAAAACTTTAAAACAGGAGGAGGAGCTTAGCGCGTATCCAAGATGGTCGTGTGAGCTGTGAGCTCCCGAGACCCTCGCTGCCTCCACCGACTATCCTGGCATTAATCCTGTTTTAGACGACGGGTTCTTCTAGCCGCGACTCTCCTGATCTGGAAGACCCTTTTCAGAATTTGATTTGGACGCCGGATGCCTGCCTTGCTCCTTCCTGGAGCCTAGAGGCCTACATTGTGGCTAATCCCGGACCTTGGGCATTAGGAGCAACCCGAAGGTAGTTGAACAACAACGGCCTGTGGCATGAGACGGCTGCCCGGGTCCTACTTTCGGTTTCATTTCTCCTTGGCCGCGAGGATTGGAGATAGCTGTTTGAGCCTGCTGGCGACTGCAGCTCCCTGATTGTTCCCCATTGACGTCCTGTGTTTCAATACTTTGTGGAGTTTTCCTTCGAGGGAGCCCTTTACACCAGATCTCGAAAGCCCCAGCGGGGCGGGCAATTCACCATGGCGGCTAAGTCTGAGGGTGACAAACGGTCTCTCAAGACTGCGACTCGTGGTGGCGGGACCCAAGCTTCCATCATGGACAGATTTGCACGAAACAAGGGCTCGCCGAGTGGGACAGGTAAAACCTCGGAAGGCATGGGTAATGGCCCCCCGGAGTCGGAAGAACAGACTCTTCAGGACGTCATGGGTACCATCGCCAGCATACAATCGTCCATGGGCCAACAATATGAGACCCTGGCAGCCAAGATCGACACAGTGGCGGTGGACGTGGGCCTGATCAGGGCAGATCTGGCTAAAACCAACGAGAGGGTGAAGTCGTTGGACATTAAGACTGTCAGTCTCACCACGGATGTATCCGAGCTCCAGACTGAGGTTCGTACCCTTCGATCATCTAGCGATCAGTTTGCTCGCCGGCTCGAAGATTTTGAAGGTCGTGCTAGGTGCAACAACAATCGCATAGTCAGAGTTCCGGAGATATCGGCGGATCAATCGACGGACCTACTTGTTGAAGACCTGATCGTTAATCATCTTGCCCCCAAAGGCTTGAGCAAGCTATTTGCTGTGGAACGTGCCCATAGGATTCCGGGTGGCAGACGCGCGCAGGGGACGGCCCCGCGGCCCATCATTGCTCGGATCTTCAATTATAGCGACAGAGACGCCATTTTGCAGGCTTCGAGGACCAACAGCCCCACCAGGTTTGAGAATGCCTCCATCAACTTTTACCCTGACTTTACTCCCCTGGTGCAGAAACAGAGACTGGCGTTCTCCGGGGTGAAACGAAGATTACGAGATTTGGGCATGAAATATGCCATGCTTTTCCCCGCTCGACTGCGCATTGAACACAATGAGCGGGTGCTCTTCTTCGATATGCCTGAGGTGGCTAGTGACTGGTTGGACACTTTATCTACGCCCAGAGACAATGCGGATCACACTGGTGGTGCTGAAGGTTGCCGACGGGACCAGGAGGAGTAGAGGCACCAGTGTATGCCTCCATTGTACTGTGATACGATGGTTTGTTCTCCTTGTCTGGGTCGATGACTTTTATAATTTGGACCCTGGGGCGGCGGGGTGTTCGGGACTTCTCCTCCTCCGGGGGTGTTTTTCCTTTCCATCTGTAGTTTAGTTTTTCGGGTAGGGCGACAGGCACACTGCTGAATGGGGTGGTTTCTTGGTTCATCGCAGGGGTGCAGGGTGGGGGGTTGTTGTTCTGGGGCTTTGGGGGAGGGGGGCTGGGTTTTCCTTTCTTTGTTTATACTGCATTTGGGGCTACGTATTGTTGCATTTTCTGTGTTTCCTTCGTGGGGTTCGGTGGACCTGATTACTCACTTCCGGGATGGGTGGTAGGGGGCTACGGGTCTTGAGCTGGAATGTCAATGGCTTGGGGGACAAGATAAAGCGGGGGATAGTACTCCAGTATGTGAAACGTCATTCTCCCGACATCGTACTCCTGCAGGAAACGCACCAGGTTGGGAATACGTTCCATGCTATGAATCGGAGGGGCTACAGGTTGGTGGCACACTCAGGGTTTACTTCGGGCTCCAGAGGAGCTGGTATTATGCTTCGTAGTTCCCTTCCCTTGGAGATTGACGACATGATATTGGATGACAGGGGTCGATATGCTGCAATTGTTGGGAGGTGGGAGGGAAGAACTGTAACTGTCCTCTCGGTCTACGTCCCTCCTGGCCTGCAGGCTACCACATTTGTTGACTTGGGTAAATTGTTGCTGGGGCTTCCTGAGGGGCTTCTAGTGATGGGAGGAGACTTTAACTCTGTGATGGATGGTTCGCTGGATCGACATCCTCCCAGGGTTCTCACACCATCCCAGTCCTGTCTCAGTGGGTTCCTGGACACGTTTGGTATGGTAGATTGTTGGCGGATGCTTCACCCGGGACAGGCCCAATATACCTTTCACTCTGGGGCATACGGGAGCTTGTCTAGGCTTGACTATCTTCTTGTCCCCGCTGCCCAGGCCACGATGGTGCAAGAGGCCCGACATTTGCCTGTAGGCATTTCGGACACTCCCCACTGTGGGTTCATATTGATCTCCATCTGTATGCCGGGGGCCGGATCGCCCCAGTTAATCCCTGGCATCTCCGGGCTCCAGAGACTAGAGCGGGGTTGGTTAAAGCCGTAGACCTTTATTTTGCTGAGAATGTGGGATCTGTGTCGTCCCCGGTGTCCCTCTGGGAAGCTTCTAAATCTGTGATACGGGGCCAGGCGCTATCGCTAGCTCCAAGAGGCGACACAATGAGGAGGTTGAGCGGCTGGAGGCCGAGGTGGTGACTCTAGAGAGAGATCTTGAAACTGGAGTCACGCGGGAGAAGTTGCATGTTCTGCAGTTAAAACAGTCTGATTATAAGGCCTTGGTCACGAATGCAGCGAAAGCCATGAGTCGGGAGCAAATGGGCCGTCTGTATGATGTGGGCGATAAAGCCGTGAAGTTGATAGCGTGGTTGGACAAACGAGAGAGATTGAGTCGTGTGGTGCCTGTGATTGAGCGAGTGGATGGGGTACGTGTGACGGATCCACTGGAGATAGTGGAGGAGTTGGCCTCCCACTTTCGAACGGTGTATGCTCCGGTCTCGGACCGGCCAGAGGAGGACTCCTGTCTTTTGCTTCGGGATATCGCCTTGCCTTGTCTGTCTGATTCTGATAGAGAGCTAATGGAGGCGGATTTTTCCACTGATGAAGTAGAACTCGCTATTCGCTCCATTCGCTCGGGTAAAGCTACGGGACCAAACGGCCTGCCCATTGAGCTGTACAAGTTGTGCCCGGACAAAATGGCGTCGTATCTTCGCTCGATGTTTTTGGAATCTAGAGAGAGAGGCCAGCTTCCTTGTGATCAACGACTTGCCTCCATTGTGGTGATTCCTAAGGAGGGTAAACCACGTGAGTTCTGTACTTCGTATAGACCTATTTCTCTCCTAAATGTCGAACCTAAGGTTTTGGCGAAAGTGTTGGCCAACCGATTGATAACCGTGATAAGTGATCTGGTGCACCCGGACCAATCCGGTTTTATTCCTCCCCGTAATACCGCGCTGAATCTACGTCGCCTTCATGGCGTGCTGGCGAGGGCGGATACATTGCGTGAGCTGGCCATTTTGGTCTCATTAGATGCCACTATGGCGTTTGACACTGTGGAATGGCCGTACTTATGGGCGGCTTTGGCTAAGTTTGGCTTTGGGCCAGTGTTCATTGGCTGGGTCCGTTTGTTGTATGAGGAGCCCTTGGCCCAGGTGGTCGTTAATGGTAGAGTATCGGCTCCCTTCGCTCTGGGTCGGGGTACGCGGCAGGGATGTCCCCTTTCCCCGTTGCTTTTTGCGCTGGCTCTGGAGCCTTTGGCGGCCTGGTTGAGATGGAAGCCATCCCTTAAGGGCATCAGGTGGACCCCCGGTTTTGAAAATCGCATCTCGCTCTATGCGGATGATATTCTTCTTTACCTCACATCTCCTCGGAAATCCTTGGGAGTACTATTTGATGTCCTTAGCTCCTTTGGCAGGAACTCGGGACTAGTCATTCATTGGGCCAAGTCCTGTGTGTACTCGCTTACGGATGATGTCCCACTTGTACCACGTAATTGTCCGATAGAGATCTCGTCCACCGGATTTAAGTATTTAGGCATCCACATTTCACGTGACCCGACTACTAGATACCGACTCAATTTGCTCCCCCCGCTCGCTCGGTTAAGAGCAGACGTGAAGGCGTGGAGCAGGCTGCCTCTGTCCCTAGTGGGTAGGGCGGCCTTATTCAAGATGATGTCTCTTCCCAGATTTCTGTATGCTCTCCAGAACACTTTAGATCTAGTGCCCTCCAGCTACTTTCATGAGATAGAAAGCCTGCAAAGGAAACTGGTGTGGGCCGGTCGTCCTCGGATTGCCTTGGCCAAGCTTACGCTACCATGGTACGATGGCGGAATTGCGTTACCGGATATCCGACGGTATTACTGGGCCTCCCAACTGAGCCCAGTTAACCATGCGATGTACGGTCCGGCTGCTAATCCGGCCTTTGAGATGGATAAATGGTTGCTTCCGGGCGGAGACTACAATAGGGCACTTTATTCGAAACGGTCTGACGTGGACCTAACCGGGCCTACAAAGGTCGTGGTACGGGTTTGGTACAACGCCACCGCTGCCACTGGTTGGTCGGATACCCTTACTCGGGCGACTCCACTCTATGCGTCTGAGAAGTTGGGTAAATTGTGGACGACTAAGGGGTTCGACGAATGGGATCTTATTGGAATCAGTGTGGTTGGTGATCTCTTGCGGAAGGACGAGATTAAATCTTTTGAGGAGCTGCGACAGGAATTTCAACTCGGCC
Source organism: Lissotriton vulgaris (assembly GCF_964263255.1). Classification (NCBI taxonomy): domain Eukaryota; kingdom Metazoa; phylum Chordata; class Amphibia; order Caudata; family Salamandridae; genus Lissotriton; species Lissotriton vulgaris. The sequence goes on along the minus strand of NC_141697.1, from coordinate 331,704,589 downwards.
CTCGCGAACACTTTCGTTATCTGCAAGTTCGACACGCCCTTTCTTCTGCGATGGTGCCTGGGACGTCCGTCCCGGACTCCTCGCCCCTAGAGGATAGAGTACTAGATGGGCATATCCCGGACAGTAGGATTTCGCTAATATATAAGGAATTAATAAACCATCGAGCGGACCTTCTTTTACAGCTTCGCACGTCTTGGACCGGCGATGGAGTTGAGCTTGACGATGAGGACTGGCAGGCGGCGATGTCCTCTCCAAAGGAGGTGGCGATCTCGGCTCGTCTGAGATTGGTGCAACTAAAAATCTTACACCGAGTGTACATGACGGGTCCTCGATTGTTGCGGATAGGGTTTGTTTTGGATGCTTTGTGTAAACGTGGCTGTGGTATGGTGGGTACATTCCTTCATATCATATGGGAATGTCCTGCGGTAGCATCATTCTGGACTTGTGTGCATGGTGTTATGTCTGAGGTGACGGGTGTCTCGCTTCTGCCTGAGGCCCGGAGATGTCTGTTAAATGTATGGGAACCCAACGACTATAATGTGGCCCAAACGCAGTAGGCCACCTTGGGTAATATGATTGCTAAACGTGACATTGCGCAATTGTGGGGGTCGGCAAAGTCACCGAGTCTGTCGGCCTGGTCTAGGAACATGGATTGGTGCATGTTCCGTGAAAAAACAGTATATATTGCCAGGGGCAGACCCAAAAAGTGGGGTAAAATATGGGGTCAGTGGAATCAATACCGTGGTGAGATCTGCATCCCTCCCTTTGAGCCGCTACCGGAGCGTCTACAGTCCCCTTAGCATGACATTCCCTCTTGTCCAGGTTTTGTTTACGTATTGTCGCCTACTACCTGTTCCCGCTCTCTTTCCATTCCGGACATTCATTTTGTTGACTATATATTATTGCAAACACGGTACCCCTCTCCAGAAGGATTCTAAAGGATTGTTCCCTTTTTATGTTGAGCCCTTGCAGTAGTTTTCTTATGTTTGTTGGTTGGGGGGTTGTTTTTCAAAAAAGATAAAATCAAAACCTTATTTCTCCTTTACATGTACGTGTGGCTTGACATGATCTTTACTTGCCGCCAGGCCCTATGGGTTGTCGGCTGAAGGGCTGTGTACTTATCATCCTACATTGATTCGGAACCGTTGGCAGCCGACCCACAGGGGCTGTATGATTGCTATTGTATCTTCATGTCTTTTTCAATAAAGGTTTAAAAAAAAAAACTTTAAAACAATCCCGCTGGGGCGTGAGAGGTGCGCTGTGGGCAGTGTAATCTGCTGTTTGGAAAACACAACCCTGACGTCGACGACGCGGAGGAGGCGAGGAAAAGCATTATATTCGATCAAGCTATTTTTATAGACAGTATACTTGTAAAAACACTTGTGGCTGTCAAAGGCGTGCCCGAGGGTTCTTGCTTCTTCTAATGCGTTTTATGGAATATATATTTTGCTGAGTGCTCTAAGCTGTGTTTTTATAAGTGTGTTTTGCTGCTCGGTACGTGATGTATTAAAGGGGAAATACGGCGAATATTACATTAGTCTCAACACCCAGCAGAGGTAATTGAACAAGTGAACATCATGGGATGCCTATTGTTGGGGATTGTTCGAAATACAGGTCTTGATAAAGAGAACAGGGTTTTCCTTTAAACTGCCAGACCCCTTTAACTGGAGGACAACGTGATCTTAAGCCCTCTTCTGCGATCCTGTGGCCTTTAAGGTGTGAGGCTCTGCTCAGGGGAGAAGCCAGAAAATCAAAATGCCCCGAACTTTGAACTACACTTATAATGGCAAGCAGCACGTGATGAGAGTGTGCTTTGCACTCCCCAAAAGAGCGTCCTTCACTGCTCCATCCAACCAAGGGAGTAGTCAGAAAATTAGAATGCCCCCCCCCCCCATTTTGCAGTAAACCTCTGATGCACACCAAGCAAAATAAGTAAATGTGCCCATCCTCCACTCGAAGAAGTGACGGGGACAGGAGAAGTGACGGGACAGGAGAAGTGATGGGGCAGGAGAGTGACGGGGCAGGAGAAGTGAAGGGACAGGAGAAGTGACGGGGGCCGGAGAAGTGACGGGGGCAGGAGAAGTGATGGGGCAGGAGCGGTGACGGGGCAGGAGAAGGGAGGGGGCAGGACTGTTCCCATTGGGCGCAGAATCTAGACTGATTTGCATTTGGCTGGGTCCAAACTGGAATGGTATGGTGAGCAAAGAAACAATGGATTTAGGCCCAGATCTCTGTACTGGGGTGAATGTATGATATTGTTTGCATTCAGTTGTTCTTTTTGCTATATTATCATTGAGCAGCTAGCTGGCGACATGAATATGAAGGAGCCTTTGTGGGTTTCCGTGAGTCTAGATTCCCCAGAAGAGTCCCTTTCTCTTCTGAGCCCTGCTTAACACATGTGTACAGGAGGAGCCCTGTATTCATGACCTCAATGTTTGAGACAAAAAATAATCATGGACTTCTGAACATTGAGTAAAAGCATTAAGGTAACATGTTGTTCCTGCTTATATTTCACACGCTTTACATAAACCTGTATTCCCTATGAGTGTTTGCTTTTTCTGAATTAAACCTCAAACATGTTTATCCATTGTTTTAATTAAATAACGTTATAAGCTGTAACTGGTCAGTGAAATGCTAAACGTACAAAAAATTGGTATGTTATGCTATTTCTAGCCACGCCCCTGACTCCGCCCACTGATTCAATCTTCGGTTATTCCCGCCCCTGATTCTCCACCCACAGTTCCCCTACTTTTTTTCCCCACTTCAACCACTGGTTACAGGTAGTGAGTGATAATTAGTCAGAATGATTTGAGAGTGAGTGTGATTAAATAGGAATGTGTGAGTCAGAGTGAGTCAATTCTCATTCAGTGAGACTGAATGTGAATTGAGGCATTCATGGTAAAATACTAGCCCTGGCAATCCTTAGGATGCCTGCCACTTGTGACAATATACTGGCAGAAAGGAGGTAACTTTGGCATAATAGCAACATTCTGGTAGTCCCATACTAGAGGTAATTCTAGGCACATGGGGCACCTGTGTAAAAATGCTGGAGCTAGCATGTTATAGTAAATTCTGGGAATGGGCACCCATGGCAAAATGCTGGCACTAGCCCATTGGAGGTACTTATTGTCATGAGGGACGACAACAGTGACATGTGGGGCAGGGGGGGGCAACCATGACAAAACGGTGGCCCTGACATACTGAGGTCATTTTGACGCAAGGGTCACCAATGGTATATAGATAGCATTAATGATAACATTCTGGATCTGGTAAATTATTAGTAATTTTTGGCCTAAGAGGACATTCATGACAAAATGCTGGCCCAGGCAAAATGGAGGCCATTTTTGAAAAATGGATGGGGGGTTGGGGGACAGGGGAGGATGGAGTCAACTCCTGTGGAGTAACAGGTTTGATTGGCTTGGATCATCATGGAAGGGCTTGAATATTTAAAGGAGTGTACCCATAGACCCTCTGGCTTTTAAACAAATTTATGTGAAAGTTGTGTTCCAAAATGCACTGTTACTTCATTTTTCTCAACATTTTCTCTGGGGCAGAACCCCGAACGCCTATAGAACCGGCCTGGTTAAACTATCTTGCGACACTTCATGGCTAGTATTACTCCTTATAACTTTCAAAGAGGATGTCAGCCACCTAATATGGGTGGGATCTAAAGTAGACAAGCGTACCGGTTGTGTTGTTATATCAATCATGTGATTATTATGGAACTTTAGCGATGTCATTTATTGTGATGGCATCAGGGTTGAGGTCATGTGAAATGACCTCCTGGGAAAATTCAGGTTGAAAGGCTACGTGAGGTCACTACTTGTGATGACGTTAAGGTCAAAGGGTGTGTGAAGTCCCTTCCCCTACCCCTGGTATTTTGGTGAATTGAGGTCAATAAAGTAATATAATCTTGTTGACCTAAACCGAATTAAGAAGAGACCACTTAACTATGAATAAGGCGAGGGTCTTTGCCTACCTTGGTAGCCAAGCTCTTGAACACGGCTGGTTTAGGCTGCATCAGCTACGTAAGATTCTCTACTTCCTTACCCTGGACTAACACAAAGTAGTTGTGAGAGTTTTAAATAATTCACAACAGGATTACGGCACAGGATTTAAACATGTAATCACAGGGTAAAACACGGATAAATTCAGTGGATGCATTTGTCTACTGAGTTGCCAGCTGACTGATTATCTTTTTTGGTACATGGCTTAGCTCGTGACCACCTCTCTGACTTATTGACCATTTATGTTCTCATCCCAAAACTACGATCAGAGTCTTCAAGTCTCACCCAAACCACCTTGTGCTGTTGGTAGGTAGGTAAGGTAGGTAGGTAAATTCTTTATTGCTTGATTAATAAAAATCTTTGCAATTGTTCTTAAAAATTCTTAATGAACACCAATCAAAGTACATAAAAACTAGATATAAAAAAATTGACATTTCATATAATCACATTAGTATAAGAACATAATATGAAATAGAATCAGTATGTGCAAAGTACATCTTGTGCTGGCCTTAAATGAAAAAAAGTTAAAAACCCAATGAAACCTGTGAGGCACTGTCCGTGGGTAGCTTTGTAGTTGCAGTAGCAGGGAAGTCAAAAACTCAGACAAACACTCACTAGAGAAAAGTTCTTTACTTGTCGGAATTTTTTGCTGGTCATATTTTTCCCAGTTGTGCTGTTGGGTGGATCGGTGTTTTCCCTTCTAAGACTCCTTCTCTAGAATTATCCATCTGGGTGGTATGCCCCTCTCTGCAGAACTTTAAAGTTACCCTCAAATCCAGTCTCCTACGGTGTGAAGGCAAAAAGTTCGAGCTCTCAAGTTTCCCAGGTCTCTGATCAGTAGCATACCCCAGTCCTGGATTTTTTTTAATCTGCATTCAAGTACTTGAGGTCTTGTTTGTATAATAAATAAACAGGACTAAAAGTAGCAGAAGGAAAAGAAAAAGCTGGACTCGATGAGCTATTCACACATGTTAGTAGAAAAATTGAGAGCTCTGGAAAGAAACAAATAACTTTCACTGTCTTAATAGTGTACATTTGTGATTCTATTAAATATAGCTATAAGATGTATTTTCCCACTTTTTTATTTTTGTACCCGTCACACAGTTGCACCTTTGCGCCTTACTTTAGTCACTCACTTTGGTTTATGTTAACCATGTTATCGTGCTATGTACCGTCATTATCCTGCTGAACATCGTTTCTGTGCTAAATGTTAATGCTACGAAATAAATAATGATTCAGAAAAGGGGGTGGTGATGAATGTAATGTAATGTAATGTAATGTATAGGCATTTATATAGCGCACTACTTACCCGGAGGGTCCCAAGGCGCTTCGACCGCTGCGAAACCCTTCCTGGCTTCCCTGAGAGATGGTCCCTTAATGGGTATCTCCAGGGTGAGACCAGGCATCCCCGGCGGTCTGGTGGGGCCGTTAGTGAAGATGAGGCAAGCTAATGCCCAGAGTTGCCGAGTGTGATCGCTGATCAGAGTGGGCACCGAGGCGAGAGAATTATCGAGTCCGCTGACCCTGGTCCAGAAACCTGCCGCGCCGGGAATCGAACCCTGGTCCCGGGCCGTCCTCTGCTCTCGGGTCTGCCGCCTCTAACCAGTGAGCCACACAGAGTGTCTGAATTAAGTAGACCACTCTTACCCAGTCCAAAGATCAGGGCTTGATCCATCACCGTTATTTATCTCACTGCACCATCCCAGTTCAGAACCTGGCTATATGCAAATCAGTCTGTCCCTGGCCCAGTGCATCATGGGAACAGGGCAGACTAAACTACCAAGCCAATTCTTCACCAGAAAGGAGACAAGCTGCCGGGGACCGGTTTCTGGCATTTCAGCCGTCGTCGGCCCGGCTTGCTTGAATCCTGATGGATTCAAGCAAGCCGGGCCGACGGCGGCTGAAATGCCAGAAACCGGTCCCCGGCAGCTTGTCTCCTTTCTGGTGAAGAATTGGCTTGGTAGTTTAGTCTGCCCTGTTCCCATGATGCACTGGGACAGGAACAGACTAATTTGCATGTAGCCAGGTTCTGAGCTGGGATGGTGCAGTGAGCTAAAAAACGGCGATGGATCAAGCCCTGATCTTTGGACTGGGTAAGAGTGGTCTGCTTAATTCAGACACTCTGTTCATCACCACCCCCTTTTCTGAATCATTTTGTCCACCATAAGCGTGGAAGGGTATACTCAGATGTGAGTCCCTTGCTCATTGCACCATCAGGATTCAAGCAAGCCGGGCCGACGACGGCTGAAATGCCAGAAACCGGTCCCCGGTAGCTTGTTTCCTTCCCAGTATAAGAACTGGCTTGGTAGTTTGGTTTGCCCTGTTCCCATCATGCACTGGGACAGGAACAGACTAATTTGCATGTAGCCAGGTTCTGAGCTGGGATGGTGCAGTGAGCTAAAAAACGGTGATGGATCAAGCCCTGATCTTTGGACTGGGTAAGAGTGGTCTGCTTAATTCAGACACTCTGTTCATCACCACCCCCTTTTCTGAATCACGAAATAAATAATGGTATTTATGCCGGTATTCACTCTTAGACTCACTGTTTGATAGTTTACCTTGTTTTTATCGGTGTTTAGTGTTCTCATTGCTGCAGCGTGTTTAGTTTAGAGCAAGTCTCCAGGCCTCATGCACCTTGCCAAACACAACCTACGCCCTGCATCCCGTACTCGGAAAAGGGCAGCCAGGATTCTGGTACAAAGGGCCATATGTATCAAGCACAAATGCGTTCGCAAACGCCGAAATCCGCAGAATTTCGGCGTTTGCGATCGCATTTTTGCTAAATGGTATGCATGAAGCAAATCTGCGTGCAAAATAAGGAATCGCTAAATTTGCGATTCCTTATTTTGCGATTGCATTTAAGGAATCACAAATTTTACGATTCCTTAAATGCAATGTAAGAAGCACCAAAAAATTGCAATTTGGCCTTCAGGAATCCCAAATTACCACCAACTTCAAGTTGGTGGTAATTTGCGATTTCTTTGAAAAATGCACTTTTATGCATTTTTCAAAGTACTATGTGAAGCACATACATGCCCTTAGGGCATATATGTGCGCCACATGTGCACCCATGCTTATTTCAGGGGTGGAACAGGGTGTCCTTTTGACACCCCTGCACCCTTGAAATTGTATTCTCAATTTGCGATTCGCTAATTGCGAAACGCAAATCGCAAATTGAGAATGTCTTCCTATTCATTCCTATGGGCCTCTAGGCCCATAGGAATGAATGGGGATGTATTCCTGAATTGCGAATCGCAATTTGAGATTCGCAATTAAGGAATATGTAGGATTCGCAAAATTCATTGCAAATCTTACATACATAGGGCCAGATGCATCAAGCATCTATTTTGCGATTCCTTATTAGCGAAAAATAAAGAATCGCTAATAAGGAATAGCAAAATGGAATGCATCAAGCAATCACTACAAAAATAGCGATTCCTTAGAATTCCTTAATTGCGACTCGCAAATTGCGAGTCGCAATTAATGAATACCTCTCCATTCATTCCTATGGGCCTAGAGGCCCATAGGAATAAATGGGAAGACAATCTCAATTTGCGAATCGCAATTAGCGATTCGCAAATTGAGATTGCGAGTTCAAGGGTGCAGGGGTGTCCAAAGGACACCCTGTTGCACCCCTGAATTTGATCTGTGGACATATGTTGCGCACACACATGCCCTTTGGCATGTGTGTGCGCAACATGAAACTTTGAAAAATGCACAAAAGTGCATTTTTCAAAGTTTTTGCAAATTACCATGAAGTTGTACTTTGTGGTAATTTGCGTGCCCTATTCGCGAATTCACTATTTTTGAAACTTTCATGCATTGCATTTAAGGAATCTCAATTTGAGATTCCTTAAATGCAAACAATCGCAATTTAGCGAATTCTCTATTTGCGATTTTTGCATTTGGGATGATGCATCCCAAATGCAAAAATACAGGTCGCAAAGGGGCAGATTCTGAGAATCTGCCCCTTTGCGACCGGTTTTTAACTTGATGCATCTGGCCCATAGCATTTTGGGCCAGATGCATCAAGCATCTATTTTGCGATTCCTTATTAGCGAAAAATAAGGAATCGCTAATAAGGAATAGCAAAATGGAATGCATCAAACAATCACTACAAAAATAGCGATTCCTTAGAATTCCTTAATTGCGACTCGCAAATTGCGAGTCCCAATTAATGAATACCACCCCATTCATTCCTATGGGCCTAGAGACCCATAGGAATGAATGGGAAGACAATCTCAATTTGCGAATCGCAATTAGCAATTCGCAAATTGAGATTGCGAGTTCAAGGGTGTCCAAAGGACACCCTGTTGCACCCCTGAATTTGATCTTTGCACATATGTTGCGCACACACATGCCCTTAGGGCATGTGTGTGCGCAACATGAAACTTTGAAAAATGCACAAAAGTGTATTTTTCAAAGTTTTTGCAAATTACCATTAAATTGTACTTTGTGGTAATTTGCGTGCCCTATTAGCGAATTCGCTATTTTTGAAACGTTATCGCAATTTAGCGAATTCTCTATTTGCGATTTTTGCATTTGGGATGATGCATCCCAAATGCAAAAAATACCGGTCGCAAAGGGGCAGATTCTGAGAATCTGCCCCTTTGCGACCGGTTTTTAGCTTGATGCATCTGGCCCTTTGTGATTCTCAAATAGCGATTCGCAAAAAAATCGCTATTTGAGAATCGCAAAATGACTTTTTGATACATATGGCCCAAAATCAGAGCGCTTTGCAGACTCATCTGGAGTATGAAGCGCTACATAAGCTCTAATATAAATAATATGCCCAATTATCGATCCTAGGTTAATAATGGCATTTCTTTGTTTGTTTTATAAGTTGATAAAAGTGTTCACACTGAAAAGAATCATACTAAATGGACAAACGCGCAAATTCTAATTGAAAATGCTACATCTTCGGTGTTTGAAGCCTGGAAATAAAGGAAACGATGAAAACGAGGTGCAAGTCTGAAAATGTGGATAAATCCGTGAGGCACAGATTACTGCGAGTGAGAAAACGAGACAGTGGAAAGGGAGCGAGAGAGGGACAGCGGGGACGGGGGTGGGAGAGGGAGAGAGAGAGAGAGAGAGAGAGGGAGAGGGAGAAAGAGAGAGAGAGAGAGAGAGACGCCCCTTTCTGAAAACGCTGCCCAGCTGTCTCATCTGCTGGATGTACCACTTGTCCTAATACACTCTCTTCAGCCTAGTGGTCCCCCCCACCCCCCACTATTTTAAGAAAATGCCATGCAAAGAAGGCTGCCTTTACAGAGTCTGTGCTATACACTCCGGTCGCATGCTGAGATTCTCAAGACCACATTTAAAAGGGTTAAAACAAAACACACTACACGCTCCAGAATGCAAAGTGCTGAGGGTAGAGTGCCAGGACCGGCTGAGTGACGTCAGCTAGACACAGGGAGACAAAACAACCGGAGATCACAATGCTGTAAAGTGGGGGTCTCAGCACTGCACCTGCGTGTCCGCTGTAGAATTGGGGAGCCCGTAACTGGCCAAACTTCCCATATATTTCATTCACAATGAGATTTTTAATATGAAATAACACTTAGGCACGCCAAATCAACAGAAATAGCCAGACTCCTTCATTTCCCTCCGCAATGGAATAAACACGATAACAACAGGTGAACTGGAGAGGATAGAATGATGGTATTAATCCGTCTTGGCCAAACTCTCACTGAAACCACATCTCCAAACTTGGGCTGATCGCCATCGTGTTCCACAACGTGGTGGAGGAAACAAACAGTAATCATTCCAATTCATAATTTATCAAGGCGCTCGTGCTGCAGAGACATTTATATTTGCATGCGGCGCTATGTACGGGACCCCGCTGCCACACTCGGCGATGCTGCGGTTATCGTCGCAAAGTTTTTCCTAATGATCAATTTGATTTTTGTTACAATATCAAGCCATCGCTGCTGTCACGGGTATGTGTCACTTTAGTCACACCCTCCTTCAACCTTAAAAGTGCATAGAGAGAGCAAATTCCAGCATAATATAGAATCAAATGTGGATTTCCGTCAACAATCAAGCACTATTTACAAAGATAAACACATAGAATTAAGCCCTGCTGAGTTTAAAGCCCACAATTTTCAGATTTTGAAATAAAATGTGAAATTCCTCACCTGAGAGCGTGGTGCTGCAGCCAGAGAGGTTCCGCTGCCATTGGCGCCGCGCAGCTCGTCTGCTTCCTTCCGCCTCCTCCTGCCGCCCCCTCGCTGCTCTGACACCCCTCCTCCCCCTCCTTGTCCAGACCTGACTCACGGGGCTCCCCAGCCACGCGACTGTGCTGACCTCCCTGGCAGGAGCCGAGGCAGCGCGCGCAGGTGGGAGGCTTCCGTGCACGGAGGCTTCAGTGATACTGTGAGTAAAGCAAATACAGGGCAAAGCCAACGCCGCCTGCAATAGAGCGCGAGGAGACAGGACTCCGTTCTTGCACACAACTCCCCTCGCGCTACCTCAGTCAAGAGTTTCCAGGCCAGAATCCAGGCATGCACATGTAGCAGCTGTGTTCATGTTACTTCAAACTGAGGAACGCCTACTCCTAGATTCCGAGCACAGGGTTCACCCAGGTACACACGCACTCATCATTCACCTGCACACACACCACACACGTAAGCTTGGGACCATTCTTGAAATACTCAAAGTTTAAAGGGCCACCCACTGACAAGATTTAAGGGCTAAAGTACTTTCTGCTGTACACCATAAGGATATTGCAAAAATCACTGAGAAGTTCCATGTAAGCATGTAAGGAACGAGGCCGTCCGAAGGCCTCCTTCCTTTATATAGTTATGGAACTCCTCAGTGACTTGCAATATCCTTATGTACAGCAGGAGGTACTTTATCCCATATAATACATGCTCACACCATCACCTGTCCCACAAACCACTTAAAACCTTGATGCCTAGATCTTTCATGTGAGAGAGAGAGCATGTTTGCAAACATGAAAAATAGAAATAAAATGGCTAGTACAAAATTACTTACATCAAAAATCTGTTAGATATTTGTTGCACATAGATATTAGAAACAGTTCAATACAAGTCAGTTTAAAAAACAAGCTGCAGTAGCTCGGAACATGTAGAAACATGCAGAAAGATTTTAGCTTTCACTGCCTAATGAATTCAGACATTTTCTCTGCTTGTCATTGTAAGCTATTAAAATAGAACAGAAGATAGGAAATAAACCTTCCATTTGTTGCTTTAAACAGTGTTGTACATGGCTTCTTCCTTACCTGTTCCCTTCCCTGCTTGTCCTTGTACCAACCTTCTAGATTGTTTACATGATTCTCCCCATGACACTATCTCTGGTTCTAATCTGTGTCAGTTACTGCTTGGCCAGATGGGCGACGGTCCTGTTACTTTCTTTACTGCTGCATTAAACTACTTACCTGCCACCTACCTGGATCCGGAGTCTTCATTCTATTTACAACATTTTGGCGACGAGGATAGGAGCATCTGGCCATTCCCGTTTGCAGCAAAAGAAGGATTAAAGAAAAACAGCGATCAGTTCCCCAACGAACCCACTGGATACAGCGTTTTGTTCTGCCGGTTTCCTGTTGTCTCTGGTATCGATCGGCGTTGAGAAATACCGACTGAAAACTAAACTTTTCTCATTTCTCCGCCTTCTCTGCCCGAGTTCAGTTGATGACGTCGTTGGTCGCGTGCAGTCCTCTGTGTTACCCAGCAACGGAGCAACAAGGTGCGTAAGCGGTATGGCATTCCTTGTTGCAATGTAAACCTGTCTCCCTGACTACAAGTGACGCGAGGAGGAGAAGACGCGAAGGATGTTGCGCGTTCACTGGAATGTTCACGAGCTGAACGCCGTGCATCACTTACGCGAGGTTAACCACGTGACCTCTATGACGTATGACGCAAGCGGCCATTTTAAAAACATTTCTTCGTGTGTGTAATATCGGCAGACAAACGCTGGTGAATTTAAAGTGCATAAGTGGTTCGTTAATCCTAAGAAAGGATTCGAGACTTCAAGTTACAAGTAAGCATATTTTAAAATAAGTTTTATAGCGCTTCTTCATTCCTGTGATATTTATTTAAGCGCAAGACATTTATTTACGTGACATCGTGACATCAATCTTCTTATAACTTAGAGTACTGGCGCTTGGACATACATTAGCACTTTGGTGACTTGCCTCTTTTCCTTAATTAACCCAACTTTTCAAAGACTTTACTTAAAAGTGTTTTGTCATGGCACAATCTATAAATGTTGCTCTTCCTCCGCAATTTTTGAGTGAGCCAGGCAATCCATCTACTCCCTGGGAGGACTGGATTATAATGTTTAATAACTACATCGAGGCTCTAGATGGAGAAGACTTCTCACCTAAAAGAAAAAAAGCGCTCTTGATGACCACATTAGGAAAGGAAGGACAACGTCTTTTTAAATATCTACCTCAGGTTCTCTCTTCCACTTCACAACCTTTGGATGAGTTTAAAGAAGCTATTGCTAGACTGGAGAATAGATTCGGGAAGGAAGAAAATCTAGTGCTTCAACGATACAGATTTTACAAGAACAAACAACTCGAGGGTAAAAGCATAGATGACGTCGTTGCCCGCCTACGTGAACTATCTGTCAAATGTAATTTTGGTCAGATGGCTGATGAACACATTAGAGACCAATTAATTGTACAAGCTAATAATAGGAAAATTCAGGAACGTTTATGGGCTGCCAAAAACCCTACTCTTAAAGTAGCAATTGAATTAGCTAAGGTTGTTGAGGAGAGTGAAAAGTGCATTAAGGAATTGCAAAAAAGTAGTACAGACTCAAAAGTTGCTGAAATATCTCATAAGGTTGTCAATAGTGACATTAGCGATGATGAAGCAGCTGCTGTCGCTATTGTTAGAAAGAAAGGTTATGTCTTGCAGAAAAAAAATATGCCTCAACAGTCTTTCAATAGACCCCAGTTACAGCCTAGTAACAAATTCATGTCTAAGATGTGTTCTAGATGTGGGAGTTATTCACACTTGTCTGATGCAAAATTCTGTTTTGCTAACAATAAGGAGTGTTTACGTTGTGGTAAGATAGGTCACTTTGCAAAAGTGTGCAAAAACAGATCTAACCCGAGAGTTACTGTTGTGAGTGAATATAGTGACCTAAAGCGTGATGTCAACAAAATTCTAGTGTTATATGATTCGGTGTGTTCATGTGTTGAAAAGAGGGAACGAATCCCTAAAGCTAACTTTATGATTGATGACAAATGTGTCAACTTGATGGTTGACACTGGTTCCAAGTGGACTATTATTCCTTCATCTATGCTGAAGGAGGTATGGGGAAACAAATGTCTAGATGTGTGTGACATTTTTCCTTCTGGCTACCAAGGTGAGAAAATTGACCTCCTTGGTTACTTTGAAGGGAAGATTGTTTTTAAAAATAGGTCCACCTGGGGTAAGATTTATGTGTCTGTAGATGGTCCCGCAATATTGGGACGTTCCCACCAGTATGACTTGCACATAATTGTTAATCCCAGAGCTGACGAACCTGTTTTAGTTATTGATGATTGCTCTATTGATGACATTCTTACCAATCATAGTCTTGTATTCTGAGAAGAATTAGGAGAACTACAGGGCTACTCTCACAGAATACTGTTGAAAGATGGCCGTATTCCTGTACAACACAAAGCCAGGAGAGTTCCTTTTGCCTTGCGTGATGAGGTTAAAGCTGTCCTAGAGGAGATGCTTCAAGGTGGCATCATCGAGCCAGTAGAAGCTTCTCCATGGGTTTCCCCCGTAGTCATTTCGCAGAAACCCGACAATAAAATTAGGTTCTGTGTAGACCTACGCTCTTTGAATAAATGTGTGGTGGCTGATGTTTTCCCTTTACCCAATATAGGTGAGTTAGTTTCCACACTCAAGGGAGCAAGATTCTTCAGCAAATTAGACCTTAAACACGCATATCATCAGATTCGTTTGGACGAGAGTTCAAAGCATCTTACAGCTTTCATTACAGGCGAAGGAACTTTTCAATTTACTAGGTTACCTTTTGGACTCATTTCTGCTGCTAGTGTGTTTCAGCGAATGGTTACTGAGGTGTTCAAGGGGTTAGATAAAGTTATTTTCTTCCAGGATGACATTCTCGTTTTCGGAGATACCTTGGAGGAACATAACAATGTCTTACAAAATGTTCTACGTAGAGTTGTAGATGCTGGTCTCACGCTACGCCGTGAGAAATGTGCATTTTTGGTCAAAGAGGTCGAATATTTAGGTTTCTGCCTCTCTGCAGATGGTATAAGGCCTAAAAAAAATCTATTGGAAGCTATCGAGTTAGCTCCCTCCCCAGCTGATAAGGAACAGCTCAGGTCCTTCATGGGACTAATTGAGTTCTACTCTAAATTTGTGAAAGATTTCTCTACGAAAACAGCTCCCTTAAGATCTCCGTTGAAAAAGGGGGTGAAATTCTCTTGGTCGAATGAACAAGAGTCTTGTTTCTGTAGTATCAAATCTGAACTCAAGTCTTCTGATGTGCTTACCCCTTTTGACATTAAACGGTCTTCTGTCTTAATGGTTGACGCGAGTGGTGTCGGCCTTGGTGCAGTGCTTCTCCAGAAACATGAAGGAACTGAAAGAACTATAGCCTTTGCTTCAAGACCATTGTCTACCTCTGAGATTAATTATTCCGTTATTGAACGGGAGGCTCTTGCAGCTGCATGGGGCGTAAACTATTTTAGAACATACTTGTGGGGTTCACGTTTTGTTCTTCGCACAGATCACAAACCCCTGGTTAATGTTTTGGCGCCTGGTGGAACAGGCAAAGGTTCGCCCAGGCTAGCCAGATTAGCTTCTCGTCTGCAGGATTATCAGTTTGAGGTTGAGTTCGTTCATGGCTGGAGGAACATTCAAGCCGATTGTTTATCGCGTCTCCCTGCTCCTTCTGTTAATGGTCAAGATTCATTAGGTGAGATTTGTGATGACATAGCTGTTGCCTCTCTGCAGGATGTTTTGTTTTTGTGTGAGAGTTCTTTCTCAGCTGAGGAGTGGTCCAAGAGCATGGATGAAGACCATGTTTTAAAGGCCGTTGTTGATCTTGTCCTCAAGGGGGCAAGAAGAGAAAGTACCCTGGAACCTGCTGTCAGACCTTTTCTTAGAGTTTTTAGTGAATTGTCCCTTCTTGGGAAAAATGTGTTAAGGAGAGGTGATCGTTTTATTCCTCCTAGCTCCTTGAGGGGTAAAATTCTGAGTTTGGCTCATGAGGGTCATTTGGGCCAAACCCTCACTCAGCGGCGTGTGAAAGAGAATTTCTGGTGGCCTTCAATCGATAGTGATGCTGTAGACTGTGTAGTCAAATGTTCCTTTTGCAAAGAAGGAGAGATACGTCTAAAAGTCGTTGGTTCTCATTCAATTGGAAATATCTCTTTTAAAAACATACCTTGGCATACAATATGCTTAGACTTCATTGGTCCTATGAGTGAACTACCTTCAAGTCAACGCTTTGCTGTAGTTGTTATTGATTGTTTTTCCAAGTGGTTGACAGTACGTTTCATGAGGGAGATCACGACTGATTCCACTATTCTTTTCCTTAAGTCTGTATTTCTGAATGAGGGTTTTCCATCCGTTCTAATTACCGATAACGGCACCCAGCTAACATCTACCAAAATGGCTAATTTTGTGCGTGAATGTGGCATATCTCATCACCGCACTTGTCTTTACAACCCTGAGAGCAATGGTCTATGTGAGAGAGTCAACCGACTGGTGAAAGGTGTGATTCAGATGTCGGTTGCGAGTGGATGTTTTTCTGACGAGCGTGTGCAAGAGTTAGTTTGGGCGTATCGCTCAACGCCCCATAAGCAGGGAGAAAAATCTCCCTTTGAGCTAATGCGGGGTCGTTCCCCTGTTTCAAGGTTGACTCCTGCCTGGTTAAGAGAAAATGGTAAGCAATCCTCCCCATCAAATTTGTTTCCTCTACCTATCTCCAATGGGGATCTTGTCAAAGTCAAACCTGGTCGGTGTGCCAAAGGCCTCTCAAAATTTAGTGGTCCATTTCGTGTTAAGAAGGCTTTTCCTCATTTTGTACTGCTTGAAAATGGTGCTAAATGGAACTACAGGAGAGTTGCGCTTTACCAGAAAAATGGAACAAATCCTTCAGATTGTTCTTCTAGTCTTTCTGATAAAGGTTGCAATGGCTACATGTTATCAACTCAGGAGGATTCCAGTTTGCCTTGTTTGCCTGCTGTACGGGGGGAGGTGGGTGGTGGCGATGCTTCCTCTTCTTTGTGTGACGATGGAGTTGGGATTTCTATCCCCGCTTCTACTCCTGCTCATTCTTCTTCTAGCGTGAGCTTAAGGAGTCCTCGCTCTCGTCATCCACCTGCTTATTTAAATGATTATGTTCATTGAGAGTTTTCTCTGTTCATTTGTCTTATGCTTTTCTTTCTTTTCTTTTATTGTCCAAGGGGGGAGATGTGTTGTACATGGCTTCTTCCTTACCTGTTCCCTTCCCTGCTTGTCCTTGTACCAACCTTCTAGATTGTTTACATGATTCTCCCCATGACACTATCTCTGGTTCTAATCTGTGTCAGTTACTGCTTGGCCAGATGGGCGACGGTCCTGTTACTTTCTTTACTGCTGCATTAAACTACTTACCTGCCACCTACCTGGATCCGGAGTCTTCATTCTATTTACACCAAACAGCTGCTTTAATTATGCTATGAGCTGACCTGCTTTTCAGCTCACTGCTGGCTCTGGCAGCAGGCACTGTGATGTCAGAGCTTGACTGTAAAAACGTATAGTAGTCGAGATCTGACATCTTTTCTTAATAATCAGTGAGATGGTGCATCACAAGTCTCTGATTATAAAGAAAACAGTGATTGCCTTTTTTAACAGGATTATAGAATCCCTCTGACCCAATCTCACATCATCAGCAATCATCAATAATATGGGTTCTAGAATGTGCCTTTGTTTGATGGCCTCTGGGTGGGCTTTAAAACCTATTGTGACATCAGTCACTGGATGGCCCCTTTGATGGAATACACAACTCATATGGGGAGATTCCAAGCTTCCCAGCAGCATCCACCAGATTGATTCTTCTCTGTGTGTTCCAAAATGACATCATGGAGTACACAAAGAAGACACCATACATTTCCCTTAACAAATAAGTATTTGAATACTACTAGAATATAATCACACACAGACAGGAAATCTACTCATGCAATAATTGTAAAGGTAACTAGAAAGTCTCTAGTGGAAAATTGAATTTTCAGTCCCACACTTTGAAGATTATCTATGAGGACAACTGGTGTAACTTCCGTCCTGCTGAAGATCATACTACCACTTTTGCAATCAGCGTAACCATGTGCCTTGAGTCGAAACAGCCGATCTTAACCCAGCATCGACAATCCCTTCACTCTCTCTCTTTCCTTATTGTAGTACATTTTTACAAATCTTCCAACACTTCACCATTGCCCACCCAAATTGCCCTTCACACCTTGAATCTGCAAAGTATCACGGAAGTAGGAGAATCCTTTTATTTTTTTTTTAAACAAAATGGGTGCTTTGACACCTTCCCAATTCCATACCCAAAAAGCACTTGGCCACCTCTTCACACTTTTCATCAATTACCGTATTTTCCGGCGTATAAGACGACCTTTTAACCCCTTAAAATTTTCTGGGAAGTCGGGGGTCGTCTTATACGCCGGATACAAAAATTGGCGGTTTATTTCACATAGCGCGGACTTCACCCGAAGGTGTCAGACCGCGTCTCAATTGAAATGGGTGCCGCTTAGGGAACTCCAGCACAGAACAAAGAACGTAGGCGGTCTTGAAAATAAATTGATCGCACTGTGCAACACGATATCAGCCCCTCGCCAGCCAGAGGCAACTCAAACACTGCGCAAGCTTTAAAAGAAAACAAATGGCGCGGGAACTCCAGCACAGAACAAAGAACGTAGGCGGTCTTGAAAATAAACTGATCGCACTGTGCAACACGATATCAGCCCCTCGCCAGCCAGAGGCAACTCAAACACTGCGCAAGCTTTAAAAGAAAACAAATGGCGCCGTGAACCCTACCTGGACTGCAGCTGCACATCCCCCAGGCAGACGAGGCGCTCCTCCACGTGTGCTGATCTCTCTCTCCTTCCGCAATTCTTACGCTCATCGGAAGGAGAGGAGCGTCAGTACCACATGATCTCCTCAGTCCATGGAGATAGAAAGGGGACTGTAGGATGTTAGGAAGTGGGGGTCGTCTTATACGGCGAATATATCATGAAACCTACATTTTGTCCATGAAAGTAGGGGGTCGTCTTATACGCCGGGTCGTCTTATACGCCGGAAAATACGGTAATTTCTCACTTTATTGGCTGCAACATCAACAGCTCTTTTGCCTTTTTACACATTTTGCGAACCATCACTGTAATTCCCTACTTTAGACTCTACCCATAAAGGGTACAGCTCCAAAAAGACTCTACTTCTTCTCATTGAAACAAATAGCGACTGACAGTGCTCAAGTGATGTAGGCCGATCGGCTCAATGGAATATAGGAAAACAGTGGTTCAAAAGGGCTCATTTATATAAAACTTTTCAATGTTTTCAGCCATATATTTGTCCCAGTGTCACTTTGGTAGCCTTTATTGCATAATCCAAAATGTTATTCACAATAATCAGGAATGATGAACAAGTAATAAATCTGCTCAAAGAGTGATCAAACAAATCAGTCAAAAAGATTGTTTATTTAGACCATAGTTCCTTAAACATATAAAAACATACAAACATAAGAAACTTCCATTTAAAGTAAAACCAACTCAGAATAAATTCTAAATAACAACCGTGTAAGACTCCACTTCCAATAAAAATCTTTTAAAATTCTGGTCTGTGTAGAAATTAATTAGATTCCTGATACCAATTAGCAAAACATGAATACCTTTCATCAAAACAATACAAGTGATACAATTTTAACTCTACACATTTTTAAAAACTTTGTTGACTTCAAGCATAAACGTCCGTTTTGCACATGCAACATCTAATGAGTGCATTTCAATTAACAAGTCTGCTGCTTGTCCACGATTTCTAACATCATATTTTAAGAATATTGGCCGTAGACACAGTTTTGTGCATCAAGTACTTTTAGACAGTCTAATAAGATGTGCAACATGACCTATTTAACGTCAAGGTTAGATGTACACTTCCCTACATGGTCTATCATAGTCTTTTAATCCTATAATTCACCCAACATGGGTTAATTCCAATCCGTACCTTTAAAAGTTCTTTCCTAAGCCAGCGATTTGGGAGTATATCCATATATGAGAACTGTTGATTACTTTGCCATGCCTTTTAATCATAAATCATACCGATCTTTTCCCTTCCAAGTATTGCCGACCTTGTCACATGATATTTCTTTCCCTAATATCCTAATTTCCTTCTTACTAATGTTAGGAAGCAAGTTCTGCTGACACACTTCAACCCTCAATTGCCTACATGCCATAGCAACCATTTCCCTGACCCCCTTTGCCCACTTCATTTCACTCTGTAAGATCTCACATTTGCACCAATAGGATTTTTTTTATCCTATTCACAGCACATGAGTTGCCAGTATCTTATTAGAGCCATACTTGTCAATTTCTGCCAGGCTACCATTCCGGTTTCTATTCTTTTTGCCTGGATCATCGATGATGTGGGTAGGATCAATAATTTGTTTACCTATCCCCTTCTCCAACATCCCACTTCCTCTTGCTACTTATGTATAACAATTCAGCACCATATAAGAACTAAGGCGGTACCATAGCTGTGTAAGCTTTCAGACTTGTGTGGCACGACAAGTCAAGTCGGGCTCCCCTTGTGATCCTGCTCCTCCAGAAGTCCTGATGCAGGCAAGTAAAGCCACCCTGCCTATAATCCTGGATCTTCTAAACACATCCATATCTGCTTGCTCAGTCCCCATGGCTTGGAAGCAGGCCATGGTACGGGCACTGTTGAAGAAACCCAGCCTAGACCCAGATGACCACTCCAGCTACCGCCCCATCTCACTTCTCCCTTGGGCTAGCAAGGTGTTAGAGAAGTATATAAACGCACAGCTGGTCCAGTTCCTGGAGGACCACTCTCTATTACACACATCCCAGACAGGCTTCAGACCGAAGCATGGCACGGAAACCGCCCTGTTAGCGGTCACCGAAGAAACTAGAAGGATACTGGACCAGGGAGGATCAGTGGCAGTGATCCTCCTTGATCTAAGTGCCGCCTTCGATACGGTCAGCTATACCACCTTGCTGGACCGTCTCTATAACATCGGAGTTTCAGGTGACGCTTTAAGGTGGTTTGACTCCTTTCTGTCTGGGAGGTCGTTTCAGATCTTCGACGGAAAGACAGTGTCCTCCAGCAAACCCCTGAGCTGTGGAGTGCCACAGGGCTCCTCCCTGAGCCCTGTATTGTTCAACGTGTACATGAGGCCGCTGGCGGGTGTTGTCGAACCATATGGCATTAAAATCGTGTCATACGCCGACGACACCCAGCTTGTGGTCTCGCTGGCCACGGAGAACAACAAGCACTCCCCAGCAGACCTGCTAAAATGCCTAGAGGACGTTAAGGGATGGATGACCAACTCCTCCCTAAAACTAAACGGAGAAAAGACGGAGCTCATGCTCCTAGGCCCAACCTCCCCTGTGCCTCTCACTTCCTTGTGGCCCAGTGCACTGGGCCCTCCCTCCACTCCCATGGAAAGTGTTAAAAGCCTGGGAGTGTGGCTAGACAACAAACTTTCCTTCTCCACCCAGGCCACAAAACTGTCAGCCACCTGCTTTGGCCTACTTAGAATCCTGAGGAAAGTTCTCCCGTTACTTCCCCTAGAGGCCAAAAAGGTGGCGGTACAAGGTCTCATCCAATCTCGCCTGGACTCAAACAATGCCCTATACGTGGGGGCTCCGGAGATGACCCTCAGGAAATTGCAAGTTGTTCAAAACTGTGCAGCACGCACCCTGCTGAAAATTCCGCGCACCCAGTCGGCCAGACCCGCTCTAAAAAGTCTCCACTGGCTGCCAGTGAGGCAGAGAGTGGCCTTCAAGGCGCTGTGCTTGGCGCACCGCGCCTTCTGGAAAACAGGCCCTGCCATCAACACCGACCTTGTCACCCCCTACCACCCCAACAGGAACCTTCGGTCGACGGAGGCATTCCTCGCCGTTGTTCCCAGAGTGAAGCGAGCCAGGTCTGGAGGTAGGCTGTTCTCTTTGAACACCGCCAGGCTCTGGAATGCTCTTCCCATCTCACTCCGGTCCAACCCAGACCTCCTCGCATTCCGGAAAAACCTAAAGACACTGCTGTTTGCTCAATCCTATGTACCTTAGCTCCTTTTCCTATCACTTTCCCTTCAACCCAGCGCTTGGACGCCTGCAGGCAGCAACTGCGCTTAATAAATATTTTACAATTACAATTACAATTACAACTGGTCTTTCCGTCATTTCTCTTTAGCTGTTGTTACATTTTCTCAGGCCACTAAGTGCATCCAGATCTATTTCCCACTTCATAGATTTCTTAAGCCAGATTCCTAGGTATTTATACTCCTTAAACCACAGCTTTCCAAAGTTTTCATGTTGGGGACACACTTTTTGGAGATGCATCATTTTGGGACACAGTAAGGCAGTGTAGCGAGGGAGCGTAGCGAGCCCGAACCACATAAGGGGAATTTGGGGGGGTTCTCACTCACTCTGTCTGTCTCCCTCTCTCTCTCTAACTGTCTCCCTGTCTCTGTCTCTATCCCTCTCTCTCCCTCTGTCTCCCTCCCTCTCTCCCCCTCTGTCTGTCTCTGTCTGTCTCCCTCTGTCTGTCTACCTCCCTCTGTCTCTCTCTGTCTGTCTCACTCCCTCTGTCTCCCTCCCTCTGTGGCCACCCTCCCTCTCTCTGACTCCCTCTGTCTGTCTCAATCCCTCTGTCTCCCTCTGTCTGCACCCTCTGTCTCCCGCTCTCTGTCTCCCTCTCTGTCTCCCTATGTTTCCGTCCCTCTGTCTCCCTTCCTCTGTCTCTGTTCCTCTGTCTCCCTCCCTCTGTCTGTCTCCCTCCCTCTCCCTCTCCCCTCCCTCTGTCTCCCTCTGTCTGTCTCCCTCCCTCTATCGCCCTCCCTCTGTCTCCCTCTCTCTCTGTCTCCCTCTGTCTCTCCCTCTGTGTGCCTCCCTCTCCATCCCACTGTCTCCCACTGACTGTCTCCCTCTGCCTCCCTCCCTCTGTCTCCCTCTCTCTCTCTGTCTCCCTCTGTCTCCCTCTCCCTCTCCCTCTGTCTGTTTCGCTCCCTCTGTCTCCCTCCCTCTGTCGCCCTCCTCCCTGTCTCTGACTCCCTCTGTCTGTCTCCATCCCTCTGTCTCCCTCCCTCTGTCTTCCTCTGTCTGTCACCCTCTGTCTCCTGCTCTCGGTCTCCCTCTCTCTGTCTCCCTATGTTTCCGTCCCTCTGTCTCCCTTCCTCTGCCTCTGTTCCTCTCCCTCCCTCCCTCTGTCTGTCACCCTCTGTCTCCCACTCTCGGTCTCCCTCTCTCTGTCTCCCTATGTTTCCGTCCCTCTGTCTCCTTCCTCTGTCTCTGTTCCTCTCCCTCCCTCCCTCTGTCTCTCACCCTCTGTCTCCCGCTCTCGGTCTCCCTCTCTCTGTCTCCCTATGTTTCCGTCTCCCTCCATCTCCCCCTCTGTCTGTCTCCCTCTCCTTCCCGCTGTCTCCCCCTGACTGTCTCCCTCTGCCTCCCTCACACTCTGTCTCCCTCTCTCTCTCTCCCTCTGTCTCCCTCTCAGTCTCCCTCTCTGCCTCTCTGTCTGTCTCAGTCTCTGCCTCTGTATGTCCCTGTCTCTGCTTCTATCTGTCTGTCTGTCTCTGTCTGTCCCTGTTTCCCTCCCTCTGTCTCCCTCTCTGTCTGTCTCTGTCTGTCTGCCTTGTCCCTGTCTCTGCCTCTATTTGTCTCTGTCTGTACCTGTCTCTGTCTCTATCTCTGGCTGTCTCTGTCTCCCTCCCTCTATCTCTCTCCCTCTCTCTCTCTCCCTCCCTCTGTCTCTCTCACTCTGTCGATCTCCCTCTCTCTCGTTCTACCTCTCTCTGTCTCCCTCCCTCTCTCTCTCCCTCTCTCTCTATCCCTCTCTCTACCTCTGTCTCCCTCCCTCTGTCTGTCTCTTGTCTGTCTCCCTCTTGCCTGTCTCCCTCCCACTGTCTCCACCCATCTGTCTCCCTCTATCTGTCTCCCTCTATCTGTCTCTCTCTATCTGTCTCCCTCTATCTGTCTCCCTCTATCTGTCTCCCTCTATCTGTCTCCCTCTATCTGTCTCCCTCTATCTGTCTCCCTCCCTCTGTCTCTATCCCTCTGTCGCCCTCCTCCCTCTGTCGCCCTCTGTCTGTCTCCCTTCCTCTGTCTCTCTCCCTCTGTGTCCCTCACCCGGTCTGTCTCCCTCTCTGTGTCTCCCTCTCTGTGTCTCCCTCTCTCGGTCTCTGTCCCTCTGTCTCCCTCCCTCTGTCTTCCTCTCTTTGTCTCCCTCTCTCTCCCTCTTGTCTGTCTCCCTCCCTCTGTCTCACTCTCTCTCTGTTTCCCACGGTTTCCCTCTCTCTCTGTCTCCCTCCCTCTATCTGTCTCCCTCTATCTCCCTCCCTCTGTCCGTCTCCCACTCTGTCTCCCTCTGTATCCTTCCCTCTGTCTCCATCCCTCTGTATCTGTCCCTCTGTCTCCCTCCCTCTCTCTGTCTTCCTCTCTTTCTGTCTTCCTCCCTATATCTCCCTCTGCCTGTCACCCTCTGTCACCTCACCCCAGCTTTTCTGGCACACACACAGCCGCGCCCAAGTACTTAGCAGGTCTTTAAAAGAACATTTACTTGTTAATGGGGCTTTGTTGTGAATCGCCCGGCCCCCATAGAGCAGAGTGTCTCGGAGTCCGCGCTGCTGTGGCTGACTCCGAGACACTCTTAATTAGCAGCAGTTATGTGCAATACTGGTGTCATCCCGCGACACACCCACCATTTGCAGGCGACACAGTACTGTGTCGGGACACACAGTTTGGAAAGCTCCGCCTTAAACTATCTACAGTCTTAACAAGCATAGGAACCAGCTGAAGCTTTTCCTCTTTTTTCCAAAACTCAGAATCTTAGTTTTTTCCAAGTTTTCTGTTAATTTCTTATGGCTTCACCAAACGCTTTGAGTTTTCTTTGCAGACCCGTCTTCGTTCGGTCCACAATCACCAAATCGTCTGCATAAAGTAAGCATGCAATATGTTCCCGCCTATCTTTGGGCTGGTGCCCGCACCATTCTCAAAATGGCAGGTAAATCAGCTATGAATAGGGAGAAATGCAACAGGGCCAAGAAACACCCCTGTCTTAACCCATTTCCATTCGGAATCTTCTGTGACAGTGTTCCCTCTGTGTCCAGAATGACCTGGGCCCAATTCTGACTATGTAACCCTTGTATTATGGTCAGAAGACCCTTGGGGATATCCAAGTCACCAAAATCTCCCATAATCGTTCTCGGTCTACCATGTCAAAGGCAGCCCGGAAGTCTACGCAACAGCAGATTAGGCTGCCCCCTTGTTCAACCAACTTCCATCGACTTCCGTGCCATAGCCCATTACGCAAAACAATGATCAATTGAGGAGTGACCCTCCCTAAAGTCACCCTGTTCTGGAGGCACAATATGATTGTCCTCAGCCCACTCCTTGAGTTTTTCCTACTTTAATTTAGCAAAAACCATTTTGCTGATATCCAAGAGATTGATTCATCTATAATATTTGGGTAACATTATATCACTTCGTTTATGGATAGGTCTGATAATTGTTCCTCTCCAGTTTTCCGACATTATCCCAGAATCAAGGACCCAATTAAACATTTTGGTGAATAAATCTGCCCACCAATCTGGTTTAGTTCTTTTAATTACTGCTGGGAGATTATCCAGGCCAGCTGCCCAGGTTAGTGTTAACCCCGATATGATTCGTCTTACATTACATGTTGTGGAAAGAGACCTAATATATTTTTCCACCTCTATCCAGGATGTATCTTTCTGTATTTCTTGGCAAGCCCCTTCCCCGTATTGTTCTCCCAAGTATCTCTTCCAGGCATCTTCGGTCACCACACAGTTCATGGACCCCTGTTTCTTACCAGACTCGTCTTGGACTAGCTTCCAGAACATTTGTACATTTCTTGTTTCTATTGCTTCCAGTAATCTTTCCCAGCACTTCTCTTTATATATTCTTTTGCATTTCCTAATTACGTTTTTGTATAGTTTCCTTAATTTCGGTGTCTATTAATGGTATATAGATCATGCTTTAATCTCAGACGTCTTTCCTTTTTTTCTTATATTCAATTTTAATTTCCTACATTCCTCATTAAACCAATTCTTATTTTTATTATGGGTTCCTCCTTTTCTAAAATCCATGTGGCTAATTTTCTTGCTACGTCCACCCTTAAACATTGGACCAATTCAGAAAAAATCTTTTCAAACCATCCTGGATTATCAGTATTAAGTATAACCTCTAATGTCTGGCCCTGCAGGAATGCCACTAATTTTCCCATACACTCCTCTGTCAGGCGAGTGGTAAGCCCCCTGGCATAATCCATTTGCTGAGGGAGAGTTTTATTTCTTGATTTATTATTGCCTCTTACAATCCTAAGTGTAAGTGGTCAATGGTCTCTTCCCTCCTCTTTCCTTACCTCAAAGGAACTGATCAGTTTAAAGTCCCATGCATGGATAAAAATATAATCTATGGGGCATAATTGATTACCTATCATTAAAAGTGCGATTTGCTAGCCGCTCTGTCTCCAGCCTTCCATTTAAACAGACTAGGCCCAGAGATCCCAGGAAAACAAGCGGGCTTTATCTTATAGGTTGCCAATATCTCTTTATAACATCGGTCGACTCCACGAGGATCTAATTTATGATTAAAGTCTGCCAACAGTATGAATAGATCCCTATGGTGTACCTCGATTAAATGTTGCACATCTTCTTCAAACTTTTCCAGTTTTAGTTCACACCATGAAAATGGGAAAACATGAGTAAAAAGTGTGTGTATATTACAGTACAATAGATCGAGAAGTGCCATTGGTAGCAGGATGCTAAAGGTCAAAAAGCACACTCTGTATTCTGGTGGAAAGATACACCTGTGCGGACTTGCCTTACAAGAACGTCACCTCGTGCGGTGGCCCCCTTCTGGTTCGGCTGCAACTTTCACCCTGAGCCTGTACCTCCCCCCGGAGTCCATCAGCTTGAGGTTTCTGACGAGGAAGCCAAATGAAAACCTTTGTGACAGACCTCAGCGCCTTGCAGAAAGATATCAGAATGTTGGTTTAAGAGTTGGTCCTGAGTCGCGGAGGGGGAAGTCTGCTGTGACTCCCATGTGGGGGCCGGGTATCGATCGAACCATAGGGGAGGCATCCGGAGCTGTACATTTGATCACTGATCGGAGATGCTCAGGAAGGAAGGAAGAAGCAGTGCGTACCGACCACGTGGGGCGTGTGGAGCCCGAGACAAGCGAGACGCCAGCTGAGCTTCAGCTGCTGCAGTTAAGGAGCAGAACGGATCAGGAAGTGAAGTCGTCGGAGAGCCAGGAGGCCCCCGGCAGGACGCAATGCCCAGCCACGCTTCTGGAGGAGCGTGGCTCTCTCAGGTACGTACGGCTTTGTCTCCTGGGAATGCACTGGAGGAGGGAAGGGGTCTTGGTGAGTCTGGAGGGGATTGCCTGACAGGCCAAATCTACAGCTGAGCCTTCTGTATAAGAATCCACTAAAATAACCTCTCTCTCTGCACTTGTCACCACTGGGTTCCAGGCTGGAAATAGTATTACCTAATGCTGTTATCTTGGTTGGATCTCAGAATCCCTTTACCAGAAGAAAGCGAGGGTAGGAAGCAGAATACAAAACCATTGTGGACAAGTGCTCACTGGGTGAAGGTCCTACCCTGGTGCATTCCCTCACCTCTCCGTCCCACACTGGCCTAATAATTTCTCACAAGTTTATACACCTGTGGCCCTTCTGTTTTCTCTGAGGGGGGAGCACTGTCCCTGTGGTTCCAGCTCTGCGGCAACCAGGCAAAGAAAGCTACAGGCAGAAAAATAATGTTGCCAGTCCTGCAGCGTGGGTGTTTGATAGCAGTTCCCTGCCCACAGAGACATTTCTCGTACTGGTCTGGGACTACGTCCCCCAGACCTCTTCACTCCAAGGTGGGCCCACAGGGTAGGTGACGTGCTACAAGAACACTTTCTGCCCATCTACGCCTGTAGCCAGGAGGCTGGGTGGGCCACCCGCTTGGGCCCAACTTGTGAAACTTGCCCTTCTGCCGGGGTGAGTACTCCCATTGATTTATTAGTTGGGCATAGCAAGCAGGACCCAGTATGGAGAAACGCAAATGTATTGCGCGGGGGGGGCTTAAGCAACCCAGCCCCCTGCCAAAGGCAACACAATTGACAAGATGCTCTAAAAGCTATTGGGGTCATAGTCACTAAGATAGAATTGACTGAGAGTAAACTTTTATTAGGAGGTGGGGGAACATTCTCAGAACAAGGTATCCTTATTTTCAACTACATACGTTGAGGTTGCTGAAGTTTGATCTTTAGTACAGTACGATGTTGATCATAATTCTACAGATACAGTTCAGGTGGTCACAGTTGTAGCTGTCCCATCTCATGAGAGTGCGCTAGAGGAAATTCAACAAGGAGGGAAGACAATCATGTGGACTGTTAGGAAAAAGGTCAACACCCGTGGGAGTCTAATCACACTATCATCCCCTCCAAAAGGTTGTAAAATCAATCCCACCAATACATAGGTAAGAACTGATGAACTAAAACCCAGTTGGTTAGATGACCTCACGGGTGCCCTGATAAAACAATTCCAAGGAATCCTTCAAGCAGAACTTTCTCCAATCCAGGCAAGACTAACTGAGATTTAATTGCATGTGAACATTATCTCTAAATCTTGTCCACCCCTTGTTCGATCACATGCAAGTGCTAAGCCTGTCCACTCAGAGCCTTCTATAAACGTAGACACATTAAAAATCACAAGTCCTCGGATACCTAATAGCCATCCAGCTAAGTTTAAAGGAAAAGACCCTGAAGAGGACCCGCAGGCTGAAGGCAAAGGAGTCACAAGAGGACCTCGAGCAGCTCACCAAAGATGCAGGCCCACGGTGCAGAGGATGCAGTCAAGATGAAGATCTTGGCAGGAAGAGATGCTGGAGGCTGTAGCTTCTTGTAGCCTGAAGATCTCTGTAGAACAGAGTCAACAAGCCTTGGAAATGGCACGTTGATACAGTGCACAGGGGTTCCGATAAGGGACACTGGCTGCAAACTTGCTGAGAAGACAGTACATGCCTGAGGGAGTTGTAGAACCAACACCTGTGTTGCTGAGCCTTTCTGAGTCCGGGGGACTCCAGAAGCAGCAGACCGGTGAGCTTGATTGCAGTGTCTGCAGAGGCAGTGGTGTGACTCCTTCACTCCAAGGGAGATTACTTTGGGAGCCTTTGATGCCCATAGGCTTGGAGAAGAATATAATAATAATAATAATAATAATAATAAAGGATTTTATAAAGCGCCTGGTGACGCCATCTCGGCGTGTCCCCGCGCTGTGGAGAGAGTAGCAGGAGAAGCACAGTGAATAGGTGAAGCACAGGCACAGACAACAGAAGACTGGCAGGATGACAAGACCAGGAGCAGCAGGAGGCTTCCTTGATGCAGTCTCGGTTCCATGCAAAGTTCAACGAAGTCCAGGGTGCCCAGACTTTTGAAGTTGAAGTGGTTTCAGATTTGAATACTGTCCCATGATGAATCTGAAGAGCCACCCACAGATAAGCCCTTCAGTACCCTAGAGAAAGGGTTGAGACGATTCAGGGGTCCCTCCCAGAGGAAGGGCTGGACAGAGGGGAGGTTAGTCCCATGTTATATGTCCAGTTTCACATCAGAGTTGGAGCCAGTGGTTCCCTGAACTGGTTCAAACTGGAGTATGCAAGGAGGGCACCAAATGTGCCCTTCAAAGCAGTCTGGTGGCACTGGCAAGCACCCCCACCCCAACTCAATATACTAAGTCCTGTCTAGGAGGTGGTCACACTATTGTTATACCTTCCCCTGCTCGAGCTCAGCTCAGCAGGAGGAGGGCAGAATTGTGTCTCTGGTCGACAGCAGCACTAGCTTGCTGTTAGACCATTAAAGGCTGGTGCTGGGAATACAGGGGGGCACCCTAGGGTAACCCCCCAGTAATGGGATCCTACATCTAACATTGGTTTCGGTGTTGAGGTAGGATTCCAACATGTTTTATACCAAACATGACCGGTTTTGATGCAGCCAGTATATAGTTAGACATCATGTGTTTGACTTGATGTCCACTATATGTATTAAATGGGTGACCACACTTACAAAGCCCGGAGAATGGACTCCAGGGTTTGCAGAGGGCGTCCTGCTCATGCAGGGCACCCTCATACTTATAACCTAGCACCCTTCCTTCAGGATTGAAAGGCCTGCTTGAGGCTGTCTTATAGGTTTTAAGAGCAGTGACTTCAGATTTAAGGAAACTTATATCTGTTGTAAATGGGTCTAGCACCAACTTACACAGGCTGCAAGGGCAGGCCTGTAGTCACAGTTTGAGTGGCCTCTCAGGGATGGCATAATACATGCTGCATCCCATGGGAGGCCCCTGGTGCCCTGGGTACATCAGTACCATATACTAGGGACTGGTCTAGGGTACACCAGTAGCCAATTGTGGAGGTACCAAAGTACTTACCGTAACACATTTAGAGACAAAGCACAGTGTCAAGGTCCTGATTAGCAGGATCCCAGTCAGAATAGTCAGAAAGCAGAATAACACCAGGCAAAAAGTGCGGGTAACCATGCTAGAAGGATCCTAAATGGCAGGACTCCAGACGGACACTCTGAAAATTGTGGGGGGTGACCTTAATTGTCAGTTTGAGCCCCTTGAGTTAACTTTATATGCCCTATTGTCCTAAGAGCATAGGATTTGGCTAATTCCTAGCCTTAATATTTGCCCAATTAATTAGTGGTCCCCATTGGTGGTCCAGCTAAACGCTTTATCACTGAATCACAGTATTCATGCCTGTAATGGGAGGACAACGTCGGATAGAGTCAGGAAGCACACCTTTAATAGAAAGTACAGCACAAGCTTAATAAATTATATTCTAGTGGATGTTAAACTATGGCCCTTTTTATCTGACATAGTTGTGACACCTAGGCACGTCAGTGAATACAATGCACTAGAGATGGTCTTGGAATTTCCTATGGCTCTAAGCCCAAGACTACATGCTCAATTGTTGGATGGCAGGTGTCAGTTAGCTCAAAATAAGGGTAGAATCCACTGGTGTGCTGTGGCCCGATCCGAGGAGTCATTGAGATCTATTTATAACAAGGTGGAACAGAGCCCGGGGGAGTTTTGTAATTATGGCCTGTCCAGAGCCAGGACATTGTCTCACTGAAGATTGGAGAAGTGCATCATTCCCTATTTGAGAGTTTCAAAAAGGAATTTCTTAAATAACTGAGGAACCAATGTACCATCCTTGTTCAACCAACATTGCAGTTTGGCTAAACACGCTTTGATTAGTTCCCTTAAGAATAATATGAGGAGTGAGATTCAAGTTAGAAGAGCTGCATACAGTTCTGCACTTAATAAGGCCAAAAGGTGACTGGGACAACAAGAACTGGGGCTATTGCTAGAAACTGCGAGGGAGAACAATCAAACTCTCTTATGGAACATAATAGCAACAGGGAGGGAATCATCAAAATAGACAATAATGTCACAGCCGAGGCTTGAATAGAGCTTTTTCCGAACCATTACCAAATAATGCCTGACAGGGGGTGTGGGCAGCAACATGGCTGGGTAGCTGCTTTTGCCAGGGGCTCCGGCGACCTGTGAAAAACCCTACATTCATCATGCCTTATTATTGTCATCACAGCGGAAACATCTTAACCTGCAGCATCATAGGTGGCGACAGGCGATGATGGTGACCAGACGTCACTTGGGTCCTGTCGTAGAACCGGGGCTTCTGAGATGAGTGAAATGCGGACCGGAGTTTCACGGAACCACTCAAGATGGCAGCACCTGGATGGTAACTCCATCAACAGTCTGGGGATGAGCGGCGGGGCCTGGACTCCCGGGGTGACCTCTAAAGTACTAGCAGATGTCCAGGACTGGACGGGCCGGGCCAGGCCACCTGCTCCGGCTCCCTTCTTCTCTTTCCGCTGCGCAACAGCAGCGCAGTGTGAGAGGGTGGTCGCCTAAGGCATTCATGGAAGTGACAGAGGCCACACGGCTGATGGCAGGCCTGGGACCTGGGCATTGAAAAATGTAGCCCGGCTCAGTAAGGAGGAAGCACACGGGGGCCCCAGGGGCGACGCTGCTGATAGTAGTCCATAGTATGCGCACAACGTGACATTCACTCCTCCCAATTGCCTAAGAACTCTCAGAATCAGAGTGTGCTGTTCATGGCGTAGCCTTTTTATTCACAAACCAGGTAATTCACCAGTGATCAACACAGATTAACAGTATCTTTTTTGGATATGAAATCATTACAGCTTCACTCTTTAGCGACATCAACATGACGAATGCTGCAAGGCCAGTAGGCACGACCTCACGCTTTAACTTGGTCGTACCTTTAGTGGCCATGACTTGTCAAAGGCAGTAAAGAAGGTATGCATCACATTACACTTGATCTCTAGAATGTGGCCATACACTTGAACTTGGCCGCCTCGGCCCACCAACCCCCATTCTGCTGCGCACATTGTGCCAGCAGGCCCCAACGCGCTACAGCGAACAGTTGCACTAGTTGAACCAGGGCCCCGCATGGCACACTGGCCCACGCACCGGGGTGCCTGCACTCAGGCAGCCTCCCCAAGGTTCACTCAGTCCATACGTTGTGGGTTAGGGCAGAAGAGTCCAGGACCACCAGCAGGTCAGTCCCCCCTTCCGCCTACCCTCTGCTCTGCACACGTGGATCCTACCTCTTCCTGGGGCCATCCAGTCGCTGAACCGCCTGTCAGTGCTCTGCCCTCGCTCTCTTGCCGGGTGGGTGGTCGACGACGTGCCCCTGCAGCTTGCCGGTGGTCCGAGGGGACAAAGAGGCTGCAGATCCCGGGGCGCGAACTTAAATACCTTCCAGCACATTCAGATGACCTCACCTTGCCCAGCCCTCTTTTTGGGCCCAGAGGAGGCATAGTCCCTTGGCGCTACTAAGGGCGCCCCTCCCCTAGGCGTGGGGGGCGTCTGTCATAGTATGCGCACAACGTGACATTCACTCCTCCCAATTGCCCAAGAACTCTCAGAATCAGAGCGTGTTGTTCATGGCGTAGCCTTTTTATTCACAAACCAGGTAATTCACCAGTGACCAACACAGATTAACAGTATCCTTTTTGGATATGAAATTATTACAGCTTCACTCTTTAGCGACATCAACATGACGAATGCTGCGAGGCCAGTAGGCACGACCATACGCTTGAACTTGGCCGTACCTTTAGTGGACTTGACTTGTCAAAGGCAGTAAAGAAGGTATGCATCACATTACACTTGAACTCTAGAACGTGGCCATACACTTGAACTTGGCCGCCTCGGCCCACCAAGCCCCCATTCTGCTGCGCACATTGTGCCAGCAGGCCCCAACGCGCTACAGCGAACAGTTGCACTAGTTGAACCAGTGCCCCGCATGGCACACTGGCCCACGCACCGGGTTGCCTGCACTCAGGCAGCCTCCCCAAGGTTCACTCATTCCATACGTTGTGGGTTGAGCAGAAGATTCCAGGACCACCAGCAGGTCAGTCCCCCCTTCCGCCTACCCTCTGCACATGTGGATCCTACCCCTTCCTGGGGCCATCCAGTCGCTGAACTGCCACAGGGTGAGAAGCTCCCTGGCGCTCTCACCCTCCCCCTTGCGCTAACTGTGCTCCACCATAGCCCCACGTATTGTTTGTATAAAGAGCTACTGCCCTTCTACCAACATATGCCCTCCATCCTGATGCCACCATTCCCTCTTATTATCTGGGCAGTCCTATGATAAATTTCCTGCAAATAGTTAACCCTCTGCATCTGGGGTATTACTGATCAGCTTCTTCACCAACTTGTCCATGGCCTTAACTGGAGCCCTCTTAACCTATTCTGCCTGCAGTATTACTCCCGCCCACATCTATAGGCTTCCCTTCGGACCATTGGTTCTTAAGCGGTGGCGTAATACTGGCCCCTCTGTCCGCCTTGTGATACATTTTCTTGAGCCACGAATGCTTTATACAATTACATCTTGGCAACCACCTCAGGAACTGGCACCTTGTCCAGAAGCCCCTCCAAGGACCCCATTACACTATCTCCCGGTTTCACTTAAGACATTCACCACCATCCCCAAGGAAACTAGTACCCTAGGAACTCCAATCAATCCACCTCCCAGCAGCTTGAATCCGGAAGAAGACTGCAGGTGACCACGGGCAGGGCTACAAAGTCTATGCGCCCAGCAGGACAATCCACTTTTCCTTCAGCCAGTCCCTGGGCTCCCGATACCCTTACCTGCTGACATCAGCCATAGTCCCCTTAGAACCTAGCACCCCCTGGTGCATAGAATGGCTCAGCAATGCTGCCTATTTCGTGTCCTCCAAAAGACCCTCTTGTGCCGGACTTTAACTGGCATGTACCTCTACACTCTGCCACTGTATGTTAATTGTGTTGCACACAATTAGAACTCACAAGAACTGTTGACACGTAAAAGGGAAGAAAAACTGTGGCCATTTCGTAAAGCAACCTCAATGATGGTTGATTTGGTAGCAATTCCCGTTGCCCAGGGAATATGCCACAAATAAATCTCCACCCATTATTGGGATGCACTTTTAAAATGTATTTCCTTCCCAAGGCCCCCTCCATGATAATTGTGTTGCTCACCACCCGTCCTCCCCAATGACTGCTCAGGGCGCGGGCCCTAAATCCTTTGCCGCGCCCTTCAATAGACTGTACGAAAATGTTCGCTGCCAACAGTGTCTTATGCGGCCATCTAACAGGAAATATTTATTTTTATATATTTCTATATATAGCGCCACCGAGACGAACCCCATAGTTGCGCGCCGCTCCGAGACCACGGCGCGTCCCCGCTAATCTCGGCGCGAAACGAGTTTCGCCATTTACTTTTAAAACCGAACATTAACGAATTATGTAATGACAACTACGCCTAGGCCCCCTCAAACCTCCCGTGCCACCCTCAGCACGCCGCCAACTGGAACTCTCTCCTCGTCGACAACTCGCCCCTGCAGCTTGCCGGTGGTCCGAGGGGACAAAGAGGCTGCAGATCCCGGGGCGCGAACTTAAATACCTTCCAGCGCATTCCGATGACCTCACCTTGCCCAGCCCTCTTTTTGGCCCCAGAGGAGGCCCAGTCCCTTGGCGCTACTGAGGGCGCCCCGCCCCTAGGCGTGGGGGGCGCCTGTCAGACAAGAAGGTCATTGTGGGGTGGCCGTGTTCCTACTATTCTCCCTTCTCCTTTCATTTGATGAGTACTCCCTGGGGTCAAACAGTCATTATCGGAAGGGAGCTGCACGGCCGAGTGCAAGCCTTGGGCCTGGGCACGTGTAGGTCCTGACTGCTACTGGCGGTGGGCGGGGCGCGACTTCCCCCACCGTGCTATCCCGGAACACCGCCTGTAGGCTGTGGACCGAGGACAGATGGGGACATCAGATGGTTTACCCGCCTCTTGTGGGGAGGGACAACGTGATGTAGGGGGCTCGGAGATGCCCCTGGCTGTGAGTACAAAGTGGACTCCCCTGGCCAGCACAATCATCAGGGCCGGACTGGCCGCTGCGGGCACCGGGCAATCCCCCGGTGCGCCGCAAGGGTGGGGGCTGGTTTTTGTTACAGGGCCGTTTATGCAGCATAGCTGCAAAATCGGCCCTGCAACAAAATCGGCAGAAAACCGGCCCTGGCAAAGAGCTCAGACCTCCCCCCGGGGGCCATCCGAGCACTTTGCCGGGGCCGGTTTTGGTTCCCAGTCCGGCCCTGACAATCATTGTGTGTTGATGTGGACCCCAGTGGGAGGTGCACTGAAAATCCACCCTCTGCGGTGAGGTCAACTTTGGCATAAAGCGGCCCTCTCCCCACACCTTATTGACCCATGGAGTCCAGTTGCCCCCGGTGACACATGAACACGCAGCAGAGCCTCTGAGTGGAGGTGTGGAACCAATCTCCTTGGGCTTCCCCCCATAGCAATCTCCGTGGGACCTGAAGGGAATCCACCCCTCCTTAGGAGGTTGCAACAGGAGGGGCACTCTGAGGGACTCTGGTGCCCCATCGAGGGACCCTGTATTACCCATTAAGTGTTGGTTCCTCCTTGGGAGAGCGACAACCTGGACCCAGAATATAACCATGCTGGCTGGTACGAGAGACGCCTGGCGAGGGTCCCTGGTATTGTAGTTGTCCGACCCATGACCCGCCTGCCACTGCTGACCTGGGGCAGCTGGCTCCCCTACAGGGGCATAGGAGCACCCCATAGATCTGACCATTGGTTAACTCTCAAACTGACTGCACAATAAGCCTTTAACCAACCTAATACCCATACTGCTATACCGGGGGGTGGCTGCCCGAGACCCCAACATGGTCATGGGTGGTAGAGCTCCAGTCCAACCAGACGTACAATTGTCAGGGCACGACCACCCAGTATGGTCAGAGACAAAGAACCGAGACCCCAGAAACTGGGGAAAATGGACAGATGGTTGCGCGATCTGACCCTGCCAGCCCAAATTCTGCCCTTACAGTGGCCCCCATGTCCTCTAGTGGTCACATGGTCTTACTGAGGGCTCCTGCATCTGAAAATTCTGTGACCCAACCCCCTCCTTTTAGTCACCATCCTTCAAACATTCAATCCCCCACCTGTAGGTCAGTAATCGGACCCTTAAGGATACAAGCTCAGGTAACTAAGCCCGCCGACCTTATTTTGATTTCCTGGAATATCGCTGGTATTGCAGGGAAACTAAATACTCCTTTTTGGTCTAGATTCATAAGTGAAGGGTTTGATATAGTCCTCCTCCAGGAGACCTGGAGTCAGGAGGATATCAATGTAGAAGGTTATTCTTCTTATTGCCTTAATGCCACCAAATCCAACTCAGGCAGGGCAAAGGGGGGTCTCCTGATTCTCCTTTCTAATAGATTGGAAACCTACAAAGTCAGAAGTAGTTCAAATGTGGGAGTTCACAGCCAGGTATTAAGGATCGCATGTGCCAAGGGAAAGGAACTGGTCCTCGTTAATTTTTATAATAACATCTTTGATGCCTCCAGAGGGAATATCCTGTTCCCCCTGGAAAAAGAAATCGCTAAGGCCATGGGCATTTCAAACAAGCAGTCAGACATCCTATGGGCTGGGGACTTTAATCTGCAGCCATGCCAGCTATCTAAGGGTAACCCATGTGGCTTTGGGGCGGAGCCGGATAATTTCAACGGGAGTGTGGGTAGGAGTGAGGATTTTCCTCATTTTCCACATTGCCATTACGGCTCCACTTTAAATAAACTGCTATCCAAACTAGATTTATCCTTGTTAAATTGCAATAAAAATAAGCAGAATGCCATTTGCCCCACCTTTACAGGGAGGGAAGCTGGGACTTTCATCGATCACATCCTGTTTTCTAGTAATGGTGACTATTTAAGCTTGTACGTGAGAGAGGAAAGTCTTAGCGACCACAACAGCATTTGCGTCACCCTTCCTTTAAGGGGTGTTACACAAAGTGCTGGAGAAACCTGTACCACCGATATTGTGTCCTGCAGACCCAATGGCCCTAGGATCAAATGGACGGGGGTTAACTACGCGGCCAAACAAAGGGAGGTGATAGTCAGCTGTAAAATTGAGATTAGTTACTGCCTTAAAGACGTTTTTAATCCCGATCTTCTGATATTACAATTTATTAATATCAACACCATTATCGAGGGTATTTTCACCAAGAAACCATCAGCTAACAAAACGGTAAAATTGGGATGGTTTGATAAGCCCTGTACTGTAGCCTTACGGGAATTGAAGCATGCTTTAGGGCTCAAACCTCGAGATGGCAACAGAATTAAACATGCAAGGGCCAACTACAAACTGGCTATCTCTAATAGGAAAAAGGTTCTACAGAGAGAAGCATGGGATAAATTGAATGATGCAGTTGAGGCAAAAAATAGTAAACTCTACTGGGAAATAGTCAACAGCCCATTTCTAAATACAGAAGGTATCCCAGAAATCACTTCTTATGTTGCCTGTGAAGACTGGGTCTCTCACTTTACTAATATCTTTAACCCAGAAAGGGTATCACTAACCCTACCTCTTGTTGATTTGCCAATATGGACACCAATACCTTTAGAGATTACGTTGCAAGAGGGACTAGAAGGCCTTGCTAATAGCAAGGGGGGGAAGGCCCCGGGACCCGATGGGGTGCCTATAGACTTATTAAAAACAGAACCTAACCTGTGGGCCCCCATTTTGGTTAGGGCCTTCAACTGTGCAGCGGAAGGCAACTTTCCTCCCTCTTGGGGTCAATCGGTTATTGTACCTTTATTTAAAAAAGGCAGCAAATCTGAGGCCTCCAATTATCGGCCAATTTCTTTACTGGATGCCTCAGTCAAGGTTATGAGTAGAATTCTGCTCAATAGACTAGAAACCTGGGCAGAAGATATGAACATTTAAACTAAAGTGCAATATGGCTTCAGGAAGGGGATGGGCACCCTGGAGCAGTGCGTGAATTTGGATCTTTTAATTAATAAATATACAGTGGCCAAAAAGGGCAATTTATTTTTATGTTTTGCTGATCTGAGCAGCGCATTTGATTTAGTTGATCACGGCATTCTTTGGCAGGTTTTATTGGAGTTAGAAGCACCGAAAGAAATAGTACATTTTCTGGCAAGGCTTTACCAGAAACTTTCTTGTAAAGTCCGATATGGCACCGTAGGTGAATGTACACCATTCTTTAAGGTATCTAGGGGCATCCGCCAAGAATGCGTACTAGCTCCTCTTTTATTTTCCCTCTTTATTAACTGTGTTGACCGCACTCTGGCTACTATACCGGCAGACGCCCCGCAGATTGGAGGCAATTCTGTCTCAATCTTACTTTACGCGGATGACGCGGTACTTTTATCCCGCACCCAGATAGGCTTACAGCGTCTTATCGATAGTTTTATGTTGTTTATACAAAACAGGAGACTCTGTGTAAACAAATCCAAGACCTATGTTATGTTGTGCGGTGAGTCAGCCAATAAATTGAAGTCCAATTTTTACCTAGATAATGATAAAATGTTACAAGTTAAAACATTCTGTTACCTAGGAATTACCTATGCCAATGATGGGTCATGGAAACCAGAGCTTGATAATGCCAGGTTGAAAATGACTCGCTCCACTAGCAGCGTTTTTCGATTTGCTTCCAAGCTCGGTTCAAGAAGCATTCGAGACATGATTAATATCTATAATATTCGCTGTGTTCCCTCGGCATTGTATGGGGCGGGGGTGTGGGGCCACATAGATGGAACTTCTCTCCAAAAAGAGGAAAACAAGTTCCTAAGAAGAGTGCTATGTGTCCCCCACTCCGCTTCCATTCAACTAATTCATGACGAGGTTGGGGTCGAGTTTATCTCGGACTTAGCAGCCGTTCGTCCACTCTTATTGTGGCGTTCTATTTGGGCTAAGCCAGAAACTCGATTTACTCAAGAAATTATTCTTGATTGTATAGGTCTGGACTTTTCCTCACGAATTCTTTGGCTGAAATATATCAGTTTTTGGTACAAAACTTTGTTTGATATTGATGTTTTTCTCAACCCCGAATTGGCGGTAGAAATCCCTAAAAAAGAGATCAAACAAACTTTTCTAATGCACAAAAAGAAAGGGCGTGATGAGGTATATGGTAAGTTAGCTACTGTGAAGTTTTATAGAGAACTTAACTTACCATCGGGGTTCCAAGCTTATTTCCTATATGTCTGCCGCCCATCTCATCAATTTGTTTTAACCCGCGTCAGGTTGGGTATTGTACACCATCTAGTTGCGTTCCCAGTACAGAAACAGAAATCTGAAACCCCCTGCCCTTGTGACAACATTTCACGACAGAGTTGCTGCCATTTCTTACTTTTTTGCAAATTTTATCACTTTTTAAGATTAAGGTATTTAAAACCTATATTTATTAAATATAATATACGGTCTTTTAAGAATGCCCTTGTGTTAATATCAGCTTTAGAAAATGTGGACATTTGTTTTTTTGTTGCCACATTCATTTTGAAATGTACAGCTGCCAGGAAAAGTATTGTATTGCTGTGATTTTTACATTCCTGTCTGTACTTTCCTAAAATGTACAGCTGCCAGGACGAGCACCTTTTAGTAGTGATAACCTATTCTCAATCCTGTCTGTACATGTTCTTTCTTTTGATTCTCATATTTTTGGGTACAGCTGCCAGGAAACGTTTAGTGCTGTTATATTTTTATATTGTCCTGTCTGTACTCCAATTTTAAAACTAAAAATTTACATTTCCCATGATCTAGGCAGGGGTCTGTTATTTAATGTACAGCTGCCAGGATAAGCATTTTGTGATAATATATTTATTCCTGTCTGTACGATTTTAACTTCCGTACCATTCGGTCATCTTCGTATTTTTAATTATGATCCAATGTTTAAACGCTTGTCAGTATGTGTCTATTCCCATTTGAAATAGTCTGGATTCCCCTGTATAAATTTTTTATCTTATAATATATATTTTTTTTAATGTAATGAATTGATTTTATGTTTCGCTTGTATGATTTGTTCACAAATTGAATAAAAGCGTTTGAAATTGAAATTGAAATTGAATTGGACAGATATTCAAAAGTCATGGGCCCGCAACATCGAGCAGAGGGCAAGACGCCACCCATTCCTGACAACACAACAATCTTACAGGCAATACAGTCGTCCAGGGAGGCACTGGAAGGGAAAATAGGAGAGGTCCGTTCTGAAGTCACCCTATGTCGTCAGGATCTGCGTAATATCTTGGAGAGGGTGACTCAGGCAGAAAGCCCTATATCAACAGTCTAATACACGACCCACACTCTCCATAAATAGGTCACGGAAATCACAGCCACCCTCAGGGATGTTTCGTGGAGGGTGGTTGACATTGAAAAACGCGCACGCAGGAACAACCTTCGCTTCATGGATTTTTAGGGGGAATCAAGGATGCCAACGCAGGCTCCTTCCAGGATAAATGGCTTAGGGACTCACTCCCTGCATCACAATTCTTGCTTTATAATTGAATAAGCCCACAGGATGCCAAGTTTAAGCCCAAGACCTCTAATCACCCGCTTTCTGAATTATCAAGACCAGGACCTAATCATTCAGGAGATGCGATGACTTGGAGAGGTCGAACATGCTAATGTCAAAATGATGGTCTTCTCCGACTATTCAAGTGAAGTCCAGACACAGCAGCAAACCTTTGACTCTGTAAAAGCAAAACTGCTATTCCTCCACATTCAATACACGCTGCTCTTTCCGGCGAATGTTAAGGTAATCTTCCAAGGTAAAAGCCTGTTCTATTTGACACCAGAGGAATCCTGGACCTGGATAGAGGAACGTCCCTCCTTGGGACGAAGGCCTGACTCAATATGAACCCCAAACCTTGATGCACAGAGAGGAGCTCGACCCAAACCTCAGAGAGAGAGAAGGGGTCCCGGCAACAACAATGTGTACTGGAAACCTTCTGACGAGACAGGACCTCTCTGAAGCAGATTAGACATGGAGGAGGAACCAACACGAAGGATAAGCTAGAAGAAACACCGCAGACCCCGAAAGCAGGCCGCCCCAGATCTGACAGAGCATGAAATTTCACAGGATTCTGATAGTGAATATCCACTGTTTCAGGAGATCGAATGTCTGACAACATATAGAAAGACATAATATCGAGGAACAAAAATATCGGAGCATTAATATCGATATCAACAACATCGCCTTCCTATCTACAACAAGGTAAGTACAAAAATATCGGAAAAAAAATATCGATGTCAAAAATATTGTTTTTTTTAAATATCTTTTTTTAAATAAAAACATATGTAAAATAAATTAAATAAAACTTAAAAATATAATAACAGTTAAATATATTTTATAATATTTAAAATTAATAACTAATATACATAATTTAATAATAAATGAATTAAACATATACATATAATATATAATATACTTACTTAATCATTTTAAATAATTATTTTAATAAATTATTAATAATTAAAAATATTATAAATTACAAATTCATCTATACACATACAATATTAACATAAATAAAAATTAAATAATTATGCAAAACAAATGAATTTTTTTTACTTTTAATATTTTTTAAATTAATTATATACTACATTAGCTAAAACTATACAAAATTTATTAAATAACACAGAGAATAAAATACTATTATAACTCCAAAAAAAACCAACAGTAAATAAAAGGTTGGATAGCTTAGAGGTAAAAATTACTATTCCCAATCCAAAGAGTGCAACAGTAGGGAAAGTGTTGGATAGACTAGGGGTAAAAATTACTATTCCCACTCCAAAGAGTGCAACAGTAGGGAACGTGTTCGATAGTGTAGGGGTCAAAATTACTATTCCCACTCCAAAGAGTGCAACGGTAGGGAAAGTGTTGAATAGCGTAGGGGTAACAATTACTATTCCCACTCCAGAGAGTGCAACAGTAGGGAAAGTGTTGGATAGCGTAAGGGTAGAAATTACTATTCCCACTCCAGAGAGTGCAACAGTAGGGAAAGTGTTGGATAGCGTAGGGGTTAAAATTACTATTCCCACTCCAAAGAGTGCAACAGTAGGGAAAGTGTTGAATAGCGTAAGGGTAAAAATTACTATTCCCACTCCAGAGAGTGCAACAGTAGGGAAAGTGTTGGATAGCGTAGGGGTAAAAATTACTATTCCCACTACAGAGAGTGCAACAGTAGGGAAAGTGTTGGATAGCGTAGGGGTAAAAATTACTATTCCAACTCCAGAGAGTGCAACACTAGGGAACGTGTTGGATAGCATAGGGGTCAAAATTACTATTCCCACTCCAAAGAGTGCAAAGGTAGGGAAAGTGTTGAATAGCGTAGGGGTAAAAATTACTATTCCCACTCCAGAGAGTGCAACAGTAGGGAAAGTGTTGGATAGCGTAGGGGTAAAAATTACTATTCCCACTCCAGAGAGTGCAACAGTAGGGAAAGTGTTGGATAGCGTAGGGGTACACATTACTATGCCCACTCCAGAGAGTGCAACAGTAGGGGAAGTGTTGGATAGCGTAGGGGTAAAAATTACTATTCCCACTCCAGAGAGTGCAACAGTAGGGAAAGTGTTGGATAGTGTAGGGGTAAAAATTACTATACCCACTCCAGAGAGTGCAACAGTAGGGAAAGTGTTGGATAGCGTAGGGGTAAAAATTACTAATTCAACTCCAAAGACTGCAACAGTAGGGAAAGTGTTGGATAACGTAGAAGTTAAAAAGACCATACTTATAAATAAATTAATATTTTAAAATATAATTTTTTTTAATTAAATAAATCTAAACTATTTACAAATACCAATACATAATTATTAAAAACATAATTACCAATGAATAATTAAGTAAAAATAAATGAGTAATAAATACCAATTAATGATAATTAATTACCAATTAATAATTATTCACCAATAATATAATTAACAAAAACAATTAATTAAAATAAATTATTACTTAGTTACATTTAAATTACGTCCTACTCTACTCCCCTATAAACTCATAACCCGCTAAGGAACATAATTATCAATTAATCAATTAATAAAAATTAGGTACCAATTAATAATTAATTAACAATTATATAATTAACAAAAACAATTAATTAAAATAAATGATTACTTAATTACATTTATATTACTTCCCACAATATTCCCCAATTAATTAATTTAAATTAATTACCAATTAATAACAATGAATTACCAATAATTCAAATTAATTTATAATTCATAAAAATTAATAATTAATTTAGTATAATTCAATCAATCAATCAATCAATCAATCAATCACAGTATTTATAAAGCGCACTACTCACCCGTGAGGGTCTCAAGATGCGGGGGGGGGGCTGCTGCTACTGCTCGAAGAGCCAGGACTTGAGGAGCCTCCTGAAGGCGAGCAGGCCCTGGGTCTGCCCTAGTCGGGTTGGGAGGGTGTTCCAGGTCTTGGCAGCGAGGAAGGAGAAGGATCTGCCTCCGGAAGTAGTCCGTTGGATTCGAGGGACGGCGGCGAGGGCGAGATTGGCAGAGCTGGCAGGCGGGGGTGTAGAAGTTGAGTCTGCTGTTCAGGTAGGCTGGTCCGGAGTTGTGGAGTGCTTTGTGTGCGTGGGTGAGGAGCTTGAAGGTGATCCTCATGTTCACGGGGAGCCAGTGCACGTCTCTTATGTGGGTGGTGATGTGGCTGCGAAGTGGGAGGTTGAGGATCAGTCGGGCCGAGGCGTTCTGGATTCGCTGTAGTCGCTGTAAGTGTTTGGTTGGAATTGCAGCGTAGAGTGCGTTGCCGTAGTCCAGCCGGCTGCTGACGAGGGCTTGGGTCACCGTTCTCCTGGTTTCGACCGGTATTCATTTTTAGATCCTGCGAAGCATGCGGAGGGTGTTGAAGCAGGAGGAGGAGACGGCGTTGACTTGCTTGGACATGGAGAGGGAGGAGTCGAGGGTGAATCCCATGTTTGCGTGCGTGGTCTGTGGGTGTCGGTGCTGTTCCCAGTAATTTCGGCCACCAGGAGTCGTCCCATGCAGACGGGGTGGGGCCGAGGATGAGGACTTCCGTCTTGTCCGAATTCAGCTTCAGGCGGCTGTTCCTCATCCACTCGGCGACGGCCTTCATACCCTCGTGGAGGTTGGTTTTGGTGGTGTGCCGGTCCTTGGTAAGGTAGAGGATGTGCTGGGTGTCGTTGGCGTAGGAGATGATGTTCAGGTCGTGTTGGCGGGCCACTTGTGCGA
This sequence comes from Lissotriton vulgaris, assembly GCF_964263255.1. NCBI lineage: Eukaryota > Metazoa > Chordata > Amphibia > Caudata > Salamandridae > Lissotriton > Lissotriton vulgaris. Next base: position 331,660,751 of record NC_141697.1, on the reverse strand, counting down.
GGGGGGCCATGTAGATGTTGAACGGCGTCGGGCTGAGGGATGAGCCCTGGGGTATGCTGCAGATGAGGTCGGTTGCTTTGGCTTTGGCTTGGTAGGGTCGGAGGTGGATTCTCTCCGTTCTGCCAGAGAGGAATAGGTGGTTCAGTCCAGGGCTTTGTCCCGAATTCTGGCTTCTTGGAGGCGCGTTCTTAGTGTGCGGTGGCAGACCGTGTTGAAGGCGGCCGACAGGTCCAGGAGGATGAGGGCAGAAGTTTCGCCGTTGTCTAGTTGGCGTCAGATGTCGTCTGTGGCGGCAATGAGGGCTGTCTCGGTGCTGTGGTTCCATCTGAATCCGGATTGGGTCTCGGATGTTGTTGTCCTCGAGGTGACGGGTCAGTTGTACGTTGGTGATTTTCTTGATGACCCTCACCGGGAAAGGGAGCATGGGCCTGAAGTTCTTGAGGTCCTTGGGGTCCGCCTTGGGCTTTCTGAGGAGGGCGTTGATATCGGCGTGCTTCCAGCTTTCCGGGAACGTTGCTGAGTCAAAGGAGATGTTGATGACCTTTCGCAGTTGGTGTGCGATGGTAGCGCCTGCTTTGTTGAACACGTGGTGTGGGCAGGGGTCTGCTGGTGATCCTGAGTGGATGGAGTTCATGGTCAGTAGGTTGGTGTCGTTCGAGGTGGTGTCTGTCGTGGTCGGGATCTGCGTTGAAACTGTCATGGATGTCAGCGATCTTGCGGTGGAAGAAGGTGGCCAGTGAGTTGCACAGTTCTTGCGAGGGTGGGATGTCGTTGGTTTTGGCGCTTGGGTTGGAGAGTTCCTTCACGATGCTGAAGGGTTCTTTGCAGTCGCGTGCGTTGTTGTCAAGGCGGGTTTTGAAAGAGGCTCTCTTGGTCGTTCTGATGAGTTGGTGATGTCTGCGCGTGGTGTCCTTGAGGGCAGCGTGGTTGTCTGACGTGCGGTCCTGGAGCCATTTCTTCTCTAGCTTCCGACATGTGTGCTTGGAGGTCTGGAGTTCTACGGTGAACCAGGCAGCCTTCTTACTGTGGTGGGTGATGGAGGGTTTCTTTAGTGGGACGAGAGTGTTGGTGCAGTCTTCGATCCACTGTCTGAGGTTCTGGGCGGCGGTGTCTGGGTCGGTGGGTTCGCTAGGTGGGTTCAGGGCGAGGGCGAAGGCGAAGGCCAGCTGGTCCTCAGTGACTCTGCCCCAGCAGCGACGCAGCAGCTGCTGGGTGTGATGGTGCGTGGTTGCCTTCTCGAAAGTGAAGTGGATGCAACGGCGGTCGGTCCAGTGGAGTTCGGTGGTGTGGTTGAAAGTGACGTGGGTGCTTGTGGAGAAGATGGGGTCGAGCGAATGGCTGGCTGCGTGGGTGGGATCAGTGACAAGTTTTCGGAATCCGAGGTTGGCGACGTTGTTGATCAGGGTGGCGGAGTTGGTGTTGTTGTTGTTCTCGAGGTGGTAGTTCAGGTCCCCGATGAGGATGTAGTCTGTGGAGGAGAGTGCATGGGTGCTGGCGAGGTCGGCGATGGAGTCGCTGAACAGGGCCTGGGGTCCGGGAGGTCTGTAGACGAGTGTTCCTCTGAGAGTGGTGTTGGGGTCGGTGTGGATCCAGAAATGGAGGTGTTCGGCGGAGTTGAGAGAGTCGTCTGCGAGTGTGTGGACCTGGAGTGTGGACTTGTGTACGATGGCTATTCCTCCTCCGATTCCGTTGGCGCGATCCCTGCGGGTGATCTTGTATCCGTCTGGCATGGCTATGGCGATGTCAGGCGCCGAGGAGTCGTTCACCAGGTCTCGGTCAGGAATGCTACGCCTGGTTCTGTTGAGTCCAGAAGGTCCCACAGCTCGATGGCGTGTTTGCGTGTGTAGCGAGTGTTGCGGAGTATGCAGCGGAGGTTGTTGGGTCCGGTCCTTGGAGGTTTGGTGGTTCTGTCGCAGGAGAAGCTGCAGATGTGGCAGGAGAAAGGTCCGTGGGTGCGTTTCGGGGCAACCTGAACGCAGCGGTGGTTCCTGCCGGTGTTGAGAGCGAGGAGGGTCTGGCGTCGTAACGGAGTCTGTCGTTGCTGGGTGCGCGGAGTCCGGGCGTTCTGGCGCTGGGCGAGGTCCAGGTGTGGACGGGCGCAGACGGCCTTGCCTTTAGCACGCGCGCCAGTGGCGCGCCCGCTGCGCGCGTCTGCTGCGCTTCCACGCGGCGCCCTTCATAAAAGGCGAAGTGGGAGGGAGGAGCAGCTGGGAGGCGGGAGCGGGGCGGCCAATGGGAGGGTCACAGAAGGCAAAGGGGGCGGGGCCGCAGGGGGGCAGCGGCGGGACGGGTCACAAAAGGCAAAAGGGGGCGGGCCGCAGGGGGTTAGCGGCGGGAAGCGGGTGGCGGGATGAAGCGAGGCAAGGAGCGTGAGGGCAACAAACAATAAACAAAGTGCTAAGGAGTGCTAAGAGCAACCTAAAAACGAAGCAGAGAATGATTAACAGTCAAACCACGATGCAGGCAGGCAGCACAGGGGGGCACACCAGAGGCGAACTCACGGCAGCGGCGGCAGCAGGGCCAGAGACACGTGCGCACAGGAGGAGCCATGCGGAGTGGGGAGCGACCTGAACCTGCGAGCAGGTCAAGGGTTACACTCACTGCCGCGCGGCGTCCTCCATAAAAGGACAAGTGGGGGGGAGGAGCAGCTGGGAGGCGGGAGCGGGGCAGCCAAAGGATGGGTCACAGAAGGCAAAGGGGGCGGGGACGCAGGGGGGCAGTGGCAGGACAGGTCACAAATGGCAAAAGGGGGCGGGCCTCAAGGGTAGGGTGACCAGATTCTCAAAACAAAAAACGGGGACAGGTCATAGACATAGAAGTAGGACTACGGTTTGCAGAAACCATCGCCATAAAAGTAGGACTATTTGACAGCTGTCATAGACATAGAAAAGGGACTACAATGACAGTTCCCTCCACAAACTGAGATGTAGCATTACAGATGACAAATCAGAGGTCTTTTATCAGCAGTAACCATTAATTCCATTTAAACACACTTTGCCTCAACATTTGCTATAGTTGGTGACCACCCTTGCCTTGAAATTCCATGTATGTTTGCTGATTAAATAAGTGTATATTATCATTGTTAACTTTAAACGATAAAGAAAATCGCACAATCTAAGAGGAGTTTGTGCTCTTGTTTTTGCCGCAAGGAAGTGAACGAGTGCATCGCTATCGATTATGATATATTATATATATACCTACTGTTTGTCGTCAAAATCAGATACTGCTGCTCGGCAGCCAATGGAAGAGAGGCCAGCCACCACAGAGTAGGAGGTTTGAAGAAAGGCTTATCCACTGGCTGAGACTGGCTTCGCAGTGCACAATGTTGTGTCAGCTTTGAGAATCACACAATACTCCATTAAGTCCCAACTCTAATGATTTATCTGCAGAGTGAGGTCCTGCAACCCTTCCATTTTTTAATGTAGTAAAATATGATTTTCAACTTGCTAACTGCTGTGTGCTAGCACTATTTTGAAATCAATGTAAAAAAATTCAAGAACAAATATGTATAAATGACTGTATGAGAGCACTGAGAAGGGGAAATGTAGAGAAACATAAAAGGTAGTAGGATGTGCAAACAGAGAAGGGGGTTTAGGAGGGCAGATCTGCATTTTTAGGTTTCCCCTGACAAGGTGTGGTTGGGTGGATGGAGTCAGTGGATGAATGGAGTTGAGTGGTGGCTAGGTGGATGTACTTAGTGGGTGGATGAAGTATGTGTGTGTGTGTCTGTAGCTGTGTGTGTGTCTGTGTATGTGGCTCTCTGTATGTGTGTATGTGGCTCTGTGTATGTGTGTGTGTGGCTCTGTGTAAGTGTGTGTGTGTGGCTCTGTAGGTATGTATGTGTGTGGGACTCTGTGTGGGTCTGTGTTTGTGTGTGGCATTTGCGAGAGATTAAGCTATTGGCATTGTAAATGACAGTGCCATTTATTTATCTGTTTTCAAAACCAACACATAAATAAAAATGTTGTCATTTACAATGCCAATAGCTCTAACTTTTTCAAAGGTGAGACCGTTGCATTGTAAATGCTTGTTATGGAAGATACAGTTCAATTTCCGAGTGTCTTCAGATCTCCCCAGGCCTCTCTCCTTTAGCCAGGGCAGATCTGGGCACACTGGCAGCACCGGGTGGGGGGTGCTCCTTAAGTAACTAGAACCGAACACTTGTCTTTGAACAATAATCTAATGTTTTCACACAAGTGCAGTACTGTGTGAAAAACGGCTGCCTGTTGTGCTAAAAGCTGCCAGGAGGGTGCACATTTATCAATAAAGAAGCATGGATATATTCTAGTTGAAACGGCTCTCTCTGCCACACATCACACATCATGTCAGTGGGGAGCTGTCACTAGAGGCCATTTCTGAGCAGCGCCTATTTGGTGCGTGTTACTGGCTTGCCATGCAGCTTTTTGACCCGGACCAGGAGTAATGAAGAGTACCGCTAAGTAATTGGACATGTGTTGTCCACCGTCACTTTATAGCCCTGCACAGATAGCTACTGATTCCCTGAATCCTTGTGTAGCCACAATTGTCACAAATTTTGAAACCATATCAAGTTTTATACTTCTCATATCTGTACCTATGCATTTATTGATCCGCCAATCCTTGCGTTTATTTACCTCGCCAATCTATACCTCCACTCAATGACATTCACACATTTGTGTAACTACAAATGTCACACCCAGCAGCCACCTCATTCTGCTTACTTTTAATTGCTTTTTTTATCTGTGCAGCGTCTGCGTTCATGCTGTACAGTGTAAAGACATCAGCAGACTCAATAGGCCTTGAAGAGGAGATCTTTTATATCTTTGCCCATGCTTGCTACACAGGTTAACACAGTTCAACATCCAACATAAAGCAATAAATAACTGAAAGGTGACCCGTTAACCCTTGCAAAGGACTTTCCACTGTGGAGAAACATATGTTGCTGTGGTTTAGTAACTTTTGATCATTTTTTTTAATCTGCAGATTATGCGGCAGGTGGAGAATTATGTTGCAAGTGCAGTACATCTATAAATATACAGAAAACGCTGGGACCCAGAATCAAATAATTCCAGTTGCCCCAGCAATAATGTTTCTTTTATCGATGCACGTGGTCCAATGAGGCAGATTTGTCAGGACACAGGAGGCGGGAAAAGTGCAGGATTAAAAGTTATTACTTTTTACAGATGCCAGGCAGTGACGTAGAATAATGTGCTAAAGTAAAATATGTGCCGTCAAGAAATAATGTTTTTAATCAGAAACGGTCTTTGTCAGGTGTTTAGAGGACGTTTATTGGACCAGTCACATGGCAATCTTTCCCTAGCTGGGCTCTCGCTTCATCTCTTTAAACAAAGTCGGGCATAGGTGGTTTGCTGCGGGGAAGGGGATTACAATGCACACTGGCAGGGCAAGTCTCGTTGTGTGGCTTGAAATGATCCTGGCTCCAGGCTGAGGCAGGTCCGATGTGAAGGTAGCGGGTCCCGACGACGGTGCTGGTTCGGCTGGGCTGGGGAAGAGTCACGAAGCTGCTGCTGGATTCTGCTCTAGTCAGAGAAAGAATGTCCGGCCCTCGCTCGCTTTAAGGCACAGCAGGAGACTGAAGGTAAAATCAGGGTCATGCCGGTCGCAGGTGGTTCTAACCAGCTGCTGTGCGATGGTGCAACGCAACGATGACGTAGGTGGCGCTGCGACGTGGACAAAGAAGGGAAATCCCGAGAGAAAATATCTCTTCAAAGGATTTCCCCTGCTACGGCGCTCACCTCAGTGAAGTCACAGTCACACGCAGTGCGAACAGAGCATGCGTGCAACCAGAGCACTAAAAAACCGGGACATTTCTCTGTTTGCCCCGGACACTGGTCTAAAACGGGGACATTTGACTAACTTTGGGAAAAGTGTCGGGACACGGGGACACTTTGCCAAAAACGGGGACCGTCCGGGGAAAACCGGGACGTCTGGTCACCCTACTCAAGGGGGCAGCGGTGGGAAGCGGGGGTGAAGCGAGGCAAGGAGCGTGAGGGCAACAACAATAAACAAAGCGCTAAGGAGCGCTAAGAGCAACCTAAAAACAAAGCAGAGAATAATTAACAGTCAAACCACGATGCAGGCAGGCAGCACAGGGGGACACACCAGAGGCGAACTCACGGCAGCGGCGGCAGCGGGGCCAGAGACATGCGCGCACAGGAGGAGCTGTGCGGCGTGGGGAGCGACCTGAACCTGCGACTAGGTCAAGGGTCACCCTAATTAAATTACTTCCCACCCTATTCCCCTATAAACCCACAACCGCTACAGAACATAATTACCAATTAATCAATTAATTTAAATTAATTACCAAATAATAAAAATTAATTACCAATTAATTAAAATTAATTTATAATTCCTAAAAATGAATAATGAAATTAGTATCATTAACTTACTTCCCACCCTATTCCCCTATAAACCCACAACCCGCTATGGTACTAAATTACAAAATTTAAAAAAAGTACATTAAAAAAATAATACATGCTAAACACATAATAATATACATAAAAATCATATAAAAATCGATATTAGTAACATCGATATTACTAACATCGATATTAGTAACATCGATATTAGTAACATCGATATTACTAACATCGATATTAACAAAATCGATATTACTTACCTTCGAAATTCTGTCCCACCGATATTAAAAAAATCAATATTACTTACCTTCTATATTCTGTCCCTTCGATATTTAAACATCAAGATTATTGTATGTCGATATTTAAAAATCTTTCTGCCTACCTGGAGATCATCCCATATGGAGGACTCACTGTCGGCCGCTGCCGCCCAAGGCCCTGATGTGCTGACTACACGTGATGAAGGTGAGGAATGTTGAAACACACTGGTCCTGAGCGGAGGAACAATGAGTCGGCATTAGATGCCCCTAGAAAGACTTCAGACACATCCCCCAGGTTTTTTCTTCAGTACTTTGTTATATAAAACATTTCTTTTAGTTTTAGGGAGGGAGTTCCGGGAGGGATGAGACAGACCTCTGAGGCTTAACCTGTGTCAGAGTCGTCATGTGGGGTTACAGTACGCGGGTAGCAGGAGAGAGTGGGGGGAGGGGGCTGACTGGGAAGTCAGAGTTATGGGATGAGAGGCAGGAAGGGCAGTTTAGTTTTCATATTGAATGGAGCGATATCAAGAACAAAGGTAGAGGCCAGATCCGGATCCATAGTCAGATGGCCAATCCAGTCACACAAGGGGATAAGGGATACTCATTAATGACATGGAATGTCAATGGTCTTGGAAATAAGATCAAGAGAGGGTTAGTCTCCACATACCTTAGAAGAATGAAACCCAACATTGCCCTCCTCCTGGAGACGCACTTACAAGGCACACAAAGCAGGGTCCTGGAAGGGAAGCATATAAGACTTGGGATACGCTTGTCTTTCCTCAGGATAGAGAGGGGTGGCTATCTTAATCAGGAAGACACCACCCTTTACAATACACAAATCATGAGGGGACCCTAACAGCACTTATGTAGCTGTCTGAGAGATGTGGGCCTACAGAGACAATAACCTAGTTAGCGTATACACTCCTCCTCGACTTCAAAAACAGACATTAGATAAGGTAGCCAAGTTATTGATAGAAGCTGGCTACTCTACGTACATAATAGGAGGGGACTTTAATGTCATGGTAGACCCACATCTGGACTGCAGAAGCTTGACTCCAGGGTAGCAGGATGTTACACCCCTGGCAGAGTTTCTGAAAACAATGAGACTTTCTGATTTTTGGCATCAACAACACCGCAACAACTCCCGGGTGGGCGTACCTGGCTTCTCTGGAACCCACCATCTTGCACATCTGCTAAGGTGCAGTGCGGACCTGGCCTGGGCCTCGATTTACTGTGCAACACATTATTCACATCCCCCCCACTGAGACTCCTCGCGCCATGTTTTGGATCCCATTTTCTCCCATCACACCTCTTAGCCGGGGGAGGTGCAGCTGGAGCCCGTGAGTTGGAGGCCAACTTCTGACACCCCTCCGGGTAGCACTCTGGGGGCGCGGCTGAGGGAGCGCAGCCTGCTCATTGTGTTGCCCCCCTGGTGGGCTTGACTCCTTCCTGCCCCCTTGCTCTGGGACCACTGTGGGGCTGTGAACTGTGGGCCTCATAGCGCTGAGCACGTGGACGCTCTGGATAACTGGGCACTTGGGGCCCCCGCTATATTGGATTGACCCCCTGGACCCGGTATTTTCTTAACCCAGTATGCCTTGACGAATCTATGACATCATGGGCAAACACGATGCACGACAATCTAAACTGCTATTTGAGAGTAAGCAGCAGACTCGTCTGGCAGACATGGAGGCATCACAGGGGGCTTGGAGTGAGCCACCTGTTTAGGGCACCGCCGATGATGCCGGCCTCAAACCAATGTTGGTTGATATGAAGGCAAGCCTACAAACAATCAATGCTAAACTGGATCTAAAGGTCAGCCGTATGAACGTTCTAGAGGTAATTAATGCAAAAAACAAGGACTTCAAAGCATGCTCTAGGCACAACAACGTCTGCATTGTGGGCGTCCCGGAAACCATGGCCATGGACAGAATGGAGGACAATATTGAATCTATGTTAGGGGAGCTCCTTGGGGACACTGAATTGCAGTGGAGCGAGCCTACCGCTAGTTGGTGCCCCGGCCGCCTTCCGACACTCCAGCCCATCCAAATATTGCAAAACTCTTAAATTACAAGGACCGCGACACAGTTCTCCGACTGGCTCATGAGAAAGGGGAACTGCAATACCGCAACAGCGATATATCGTTTTATCCCGATTTTACTGTTGCAGTCCAGGCCGCCAGGAGGGATTTTCTGCCCACCAAGAAACTACTACAGAAAGCAGGAATAAAATGCGCTCTCTTATACCTGGCGAAACTGTGAGTTATACATGAGGGGAAATCACATCACTTTGTTGACCCCAAACCACTCTCAAATTTGCTACAAGTGTCACTGCTGGTGGTCGATTGCCTTGGGGGTCTCCATCCAAGCGCAGAGAAGCTGTCCTGGACGACAATGACTGAATCCCCCCTGAACAGCCCCACATTCCTATGGAGTGGTCTCCCCTTGCAGTGAGACAGATCTTATCGGGAGGAACTGCACAATACTAGCCACGCAAGTTGACTTATTTAATGTTCTTCCTTATTACTGGGACTGTGCTGTGTGCGGCACGGGCGGAGGCCACTGGCGTACATCTCAGGTGATATTTATCACTTCAGCCACTGAGTCGCCCTTGACTGTGGGAGTTCGCCCGTCTCTCCCTCACCTCCAGGGATGTTTCCTGCCAGTACTATTGCAGTTTGGGATCGGGTACAGGGTGGTGGGTGGGGTCTATGGTCTCAACCTCTATTTTGGGTCTGTTTGGGTGGCGGTGGACATGGGTTTGTTCCAATGCATGTTCTGAATGTTGTATTGACTGTTTTTCAGCAGACTCGTACTCAGTTCAGTCCTTATTATTCCCGCAATTACCGCGGGCGGACTGTACATATATCTCCTGCTTCCCTCTATGCTACAGATGTTCCCTATAAGCACTCTTCCTGCTGTGTCACTCACCTCCGTTTTCTCTCAAGGTCAACATTCAGGTCCATCAGTTTCCCCAAATGGAGAGTTGAATGACGAAGAAAAAATATCTGACCTAGAACGTTTGTGCCTGAATGATAGACGGAAGACTAAATTAGTACAGATGTATCTTGCCCGGCATCACATTGATATTTATTTCCTACAAGAACTTCATCTTACTCAAAACTCCACACCACGTCTTCGTGTGTGATGGAGCTCCGAGATACATGCGTCCTTTTTCTCCAATTACACCTGTGTGACTGCCATATTTATACAGAATGGTACATCTTGGCATATCTCTCAAGTCAAAAGTGACACGGAGGGAATATATGTTTTGCTCGCTGGCACCTAGTGCAGCCACCCGGTCATACTAGTATCTGTTTATTGTCCAAATACCAACTCCTCGGAGTAATTCTCTGATGTTTGGTGACAAGTTGTTAGTCTAGGACCGGACACTGTAATATGGGGATTGCGTGGAAGCCTCTCACCGCTCCCACCCTAATGCGGCTGCACTGCTGCATGCACTGCTCATTGATCACTGCCTAGTAGATATGTGGGGTAGTCTGAATGGCAATCTTAAGGAGGGCACATGCATTACATCAGCACGTACTCCTTGGTGGAGAATAGATTATTGGCAGCTCTTGCGTGACGTGTGCGTGTGTACCGCATGTGTGTCCCATCTCCCCCATACATTATCCAACCATGCCCCGGTTCTTCTACCGCGCTTCGTGATCAAGTGTTCCAATCAGAGGTCTGGAGCACCATAGTAGACTATTTTGCTTTCAATGAGGGCTCTGTGTCCTCCCCACAAACTCTGTGGGAGGCCTTCAAAGTAACTATTCGCAGTGTATGCACCGCTAAGCAAGCAGGTGTTCTCAAATCAATGTGATCTCACTTCTCTGAGGTCGAATGTGAAATTTCCATGCTTAAACACGATTAATACAATTCCAAGAACCCTGCCTTATTGGCAGACATTTGTGGGAAAATCACAGTGTTCAAGAAGGAAGCAGATCGCGAACTGAGCTTCTTGTCCCACGAGAATATAGCACGCTGCTACGGCGAAGGCGACCAGCCTGGCCAGACACTGGCCAATATGCTTAATCGTACAGAGCCTCCGAGTATGTTGTTGAACTTCTAGATGAACGTCTTGAATTTCAATGCACCCCTAGTGGCCTCCCTCACACAATGACATCCTTCTACTCCCACTTATACCATTCGCAGATATCACCAGCCACTGAGCAATTAGAAGCATACTTAGACACAATCCAGCTGCCATGGCTAGACCACGCTCATCAACAGTTTCTTGATGCACCCTTTACTGATGAAGCTTGTCCCCAGGGACAAGGTGCACGGCCTAGATGGGCTTAGGGCCTCATTTTATAAGGGAGTTTGCTCCTTTATTAATTTTACACCTCTTGGCTATTTATTTGGCATCTCTCGAGTCCAGTGAATTACTGCCTTCACTACGTGAGGCAGTGATTGTCACTATCCTTAAGCCTGATAAGGCTGCAAACAGATGCTACTCGTACAGATCGCCGACGATGATCAATGACGATAACAAAATACTAGCTAAGCTCATTGAAAATCACCAGCCGGCATTGCTGTCTAATATTGTGCGCCCAGACCAATCTGGGTTCGTTCTCTGATGCTCCACAGAGCACAACCTTCATACACCTTTTGCCATCCTGCATAGCGTCGAGCCCAGTCTGCGTGCGTTAGTTGTATTACTTGACGTGACAAAAGCGTTCGACTCTTTAGAATGGCCGTGCCTGGAGCATGAGTTGTAGTCTCTTTGTATGCCGACGATTTTGCGCTTTATATCCGGGAAGTTATCAAGTTCGGCGGACATACAGGTATACAAATAAATTGGGCTAAATCTATTGCCTTCCCCCTCATGGCAGCCACACAGCGCTTCAACATGGAATTTCCCCTAACCTGGGCAACAGAGCCAGTGAGATACTCGGGTCTCTGGCTCATCTGGTACAGGGATGAACTATGGCGTGCCAACCAAGGCAGGGTGATGTCTTGACTGGAAGAGAGAATCCAGTTTGGAGTCACCTTCCCTTGTCCCTGGCAGGCCGATTCGCCATTGCCAAAATGGTGGTCCTTCCTAAATGTCTATATCTCTTTCTCAATATCCCCATGCCGTTATCCTTGCAGTTCCTATGAAAACTGCATTCCAATATGATATCTCTGGCATGGCTCGGGATACATTTCAGAATAACATGAGAGATTCTAACATTGTCATTCCGACAGGGTGGCTTGGGGCGCCCGATATGATATTATATGCGCTCTGTGCCCAGGCTCAATACCTACATTCTTGGGTACACCCGGTGCCATTCCTGGTGCATATCGCAGTTAAAGCGGACGTCGACTCCCTGACATCTTTATCCATGGCACTTTACCAACCCTTCAGGCCCCGGCTTGGGACAGTTGAGTGCGTACAATAGGCATGGGATGGCCTGTGTCGCCAAGCGACAGTGCTTTTACTCCCCAGCCATTCTTCTGGCCCACAATCTAATGCTACCTGCACTGCACGATGAGGGGTGCGAGGGCACGAGCGATTTACATAAGTAGACCTATACCCGCGAGGTCACTTTCTCTCCCCGTATCCCACAGAGCGAACCCCACATCCTACCTTGTTCAAGTTCAAGTTCAAAATTTGTATAGCGCACTACTCACCCAGAGGGTCTCAAGGCGCTTGAGGGAGGGGGGTACTTTACTTATCGAATATCCAAGTTTTTAGTTGTTTTCTGAAGGAGAGGTGGTTCTGTGTAAGGCGGAGGTGGGTGGGGAGAGAATTCCAGGTTTTGGCCGCTAAGTAGGAGAAGGTTCTTCCCCCCATGGTGGATCTATGGATGCGCGGAATTGCGGCGAGTGCTTGATTGGACGATCGTAGTTGGCGGGTGGGGGTGTAAAAGGACAGACGCGTGTTGAGGCATTCGGGTCCTAGGTCGTAGAGGGCTTTGTGTGCGTGGGGGAGGAGACAGAACGTTATTCTCTTGTTAACGGGGAGCCAGTGGAGGTCTTTCAGTTGACCGGAAATGTGAGCTTGGCGGGGGATGTCTAGTATGAGTCTGGCTGAGGCGTTTTGGATGCGTTGGAGTTTTTTCTGTAGTTTGGCTGTGGTTCCGGCGTAAAGGGTGTTTCAGTAATCCAGTCGGCTTGTGACCAGTGCGTGGGTGACCGTCTTTCTTGTTTCGGTGGGGATCCAACGGAAGATTTTTTTGAGCATGCGTAGGATGTTGAAGCATGATGATGAGACGGCGTTGATTTGTCTGGTCATCGAGAGGGAGGAGTCCAGGATGAAGCCCAGGTTATGTGCGTGGTCCGTAGGTATGGGTGCGGTTCCCAGGGCCGGTGGCCACCATGAGTCGTCCCAGGCAGAGGGGGATGAACCTAAGATGAGAACTTCCGTTTTGTCCGAGTTCAGTTTTAAACGGCTGTTCTTCATCCACTAGGCTACTTCTTTCATTCCTTCGTGTAAGTTGGTTTTGGCGGTATTTGGGTCTTTGGTGAGGGAGAGGATCAGCTGGGTGTCGTCTGCATAGGAGATGATGTTGAGGTTGTGTTGGCGCGCGATGGATGCGAGGGGACTCATATATACGTTGAAGAGGGTGGGACTGAGTGATGATCCTTGTGGTACACCGCAGATGACTTCGGTGGGCTCTGATCTAAAAGGGGGGAGGCGGACTCTCTGGGTTCTTCCGGCGAGGAACGAGATGATCCAGTCCAATGCTTTTCCTTGCATTCCGACGTTGCTGAGGCGTTGTATGAGGGTGCTATGACAGACTGTGTCGAAGGCTGCGGAGAGGTCAAGTAGGATGAGGGCAACTGTTTCTCCGTTGTCCAGTAGTGTTCGAATGTCTGTTGCTGCGATGAGGATGGTTTCGGTGCTGTGTTTGGCTCGGAAGCTGGACTGTGAGGGGTCGAGGGATTTGTTGGATTCGAGGAAGGCGGCGAGCTGACTGTTGACGGCTTTCTCAATGACTTTGGCAGGGAATGGGAGGAGCGAGATGGGGCGGTAGTTTTTAAGGTCAGTGGGGTCTTCTGTGGGTTTCTTCAGAAGGGCGCTGAGTTCGGCATGTTTCCAGCTTTCCGGGAAGGTAGCGGAGTTGAGGGAGCAGTTGATGACGTCTCGGAGATGGGGTGCGATAATGGAGTCTGCTTTGTTGAAAATGTGGTGAGGACATGGGTCGGTTGGCGATCCTGAGTGGATGGAGTTCATCAGGAGGATGGTGTCTTCAGTGGTGATTGGGTTCCAGGCGCAAAGGTTGTTAGAGGGGGGTTTTGGTTCAGAGGTGGGTGGAGTGGACTGGTCTCCGGACTGGTTTTCAAAGCTGTTATGTATGTCGGCGATTTTGTTGTGGAAGAATGAGGCTAGGGAGTCGCAGAGGTCTTGGGAGGGAGTGATGTCGTTGGTGCCGGCGGTGGGGTTGGTAAATTCTTTGACGATGTTGAATAGTTCCTTGCTGTTGTGGGCGTTGTTGTCAAGTCGATCCTTGAATGCTGATTTCTTGGTGGATTGGATCAGTTGGTGGTGTTTGCGGGTGGCGTTCTTGAAGGTGGCCAGGTTGTCAGTGGTTGGGTTTTTTCTCCAGGCTTTCTCGAGGGTGCGACAGAACTTCTTGGATTTCTTAAGGTCATCGTTGAACCAGGGGGCTTTTTTGCTACCTTGCTTGATTTGATGGTTTTTCAAGGGTGCTAGTTCGTCGGCGCTGTGGGTGATCCATTGTGTGAGGTTGGTGGCTGCTTGGTTTGGGTCCGATGATTTGGCAGGAGGGTTTTGGTGAAGCGATGTGAAGAGCTGGTCGGTGGTAATTTTGTTCCAGTTTGTTCGGGGAATTGGTTGTGGGAGGTTGTGGGTCGTGGTCTTTTTGTAGTTGAAGTGAACGCAGCTGTGGTCCGTCCAATGGAGAGCTGTGGTGTGATTGAAGGAGATGTGCTTGCTGGAGGTGAAGATTGGGTCGAGCGTGTGCCCGGCATAGTGAGTGGGGGTATCAACAAGTTGTTCGAGTCCGAGGTTGGCTAGGTTGTCCAGAAGGGTGGTGGTGTTGCTGTTGTTTTTCTTTTCCAGGTGGAAGTTGAGGTCTCCCAGTAGAATGTAGTCCTCGGAGGGGAGGGCGTGTGGGCTGATGAAGTCAGTGATGTCTTCGCTGAATTGTGTGCGGGGTCCTGGTGGCCTGTAGATGAGGGTGCCTCTGAGTGTGGTCTTGGGGTCCGTGTGGATCTGGAAGTGAAGGTGTTCGGCGGTAGCGAGGTTATCGTCGGAACTGGTCGTGATGCAGGTGGTGTTCTTATGGACGATGGCGATGCCTCCTCCTGTTTGGTTGGTGCGGTTCTTTCGGATGATCTTGTAGCCGTCCGGGATGGCTATGGCGATGTCGGAGCTGATGAGGCGTTCATCCAGGTTTCTGTAAGAAAGGCGACGTCCGGCGATGTAGTGTCGAGTAGGTTCCAAAGGTTAATGAGGTGTCTGTGGACCGAGCGGGTGTTGAGCAGGATGCATTTCAGGTGGTTAGTGTCGGAGCTCTGTTTGGAGTTTGTGGATTTGGTGTGGGTCCTGATGCAGTCGAACTTGCAGGAGTGGCAGGTGAAGGGTCCATGGTCCTGGGGCGGATTGGTAGCAGTTTGGTGGTCGGCGGGGTTAAGGGCTGAGAGGGTTGTGGCGTTGTACGTTATGCGGGCGGAGTAGATTTTGCGGGGGCCAGGGGGTCTGGCGCTGGGCGCGGTCCAGGCGCGGACGGGCTTACCTTTGGCGCACCTTCGGCGCGCATGGGGCGCGCTCGCTGCACGTGAACGCTGCGCGTCAGCTGTTCTGACATATGTAGATAGTGGAGGGGGCGGAGCGAGGGAGGAGCAGCTTGGAGGCGGGAGCGGGGTGGAGGGACGGGCTGAGAGGCAAACAAACAACAAAATGGCAGCAGAAACAAAAGCGGAACTAGGCGAGCTTGGGGCACAGTCTGGGGAGTCGCAATGGTATGGGCAGAGGCACCGGCACAATCAGGCAAATATTGTCACACAAGCAGTGCAATCCAGCGCTACAATATCAAATTGGCATAAATCAATGAGCAGTCAGTGCAATATAGCGCTAGTAAATAATTCAGGCACAAGACAATAAGCAGTCAATCAATGCGGTATAGAGCTGATAAATAACTCGGGCACAAGACAATAAGCAGTCAATCAATGCGGTATAGCGCTGATAAATAACTCGGGCACAAGATAATAAGCAGTCAATCAATGCGGTATAGCGCTGATAAATTACTCAGGCACAGGTTAAAATGCAGGCAGTGTGCGCAATGCACAGAATGCTACAATACCAGGGAGCGTGGGGAGCGACCGCTTCTGCACGAGTCAGGACGGTCACAGCGTTAAGGCGGGTGGGACGTTCCTTTACTCTCTGTGGGAGGGAGGAGCAGCTGGGAGACGGGAGCGGGGTGGAGGGACGGGCTGGGAGGCAAACAAACAACAAAATGGCAGCAGAAACAAAAGACAAACTAGGCGAGCTTGGGGCACAGTCTGGGGAGTCGCAATGGTATGGGCAGAGGCACCGGCACAATCAGGCAAATATTGTCACACAAGCAGTGCAATCCAGCGCTACGATATCAAATTGGCACAAATCAATGAGCAGTCAGTGCGATATAGCGCTAGTAAATAATTCAGGCACAAGACAATAAGCAGTCAATCAATGCGGTATAGCGCTGATAAATAACTCGGGCACAAGACAATAAGCAGTCAATCAATGCGGTATAGCGCTGATAAATAACTCGGGCACTAGATAATAAGCAGTCAATCAATGCGGTATAGCGCTGATAAATAACTCGGGCACAAGATAATAAGCAGTCAATCAATGTGGTATAGCGCTGATAAATTACTCAGGCACAGGTTAAAATGCAGGCAGTGTGCGCAATGCACAGAATGCTACGATACCAGGGAGCGTGGGGAGCGACCGCTACCTGCTGTGCACAACATGCTACATTTCCTGAACCCCCACCTACCCTACATGCTCTTGAGCATATACTAACTACTCCTTCCCCTTGTAAACTGATCATTCATCTGTATGCCACTATGCAAGACAAGGCACCTGCATGCGGGCCACCTGCTCTGACGAGCTAGGCCGCAGACTTAGACCCCCCTTCCCAAGGAGGAGCAGTGGACTTTCTGCTGCAAACACATCAGGGCTTAATCACCAAATTACAGACTCCGGTTTTATACATTTCAAGTTCCTACACAGATTATACCGCACACCGCTTCAGCTACATTGTATGGGTCTTAGGGCAGACGCATGCTGCAAGCTGTGTTGGACACCCCAGGCCTCCTTTATGCATTTGGCCTGGGAACGTCCCTCAATAGCAAACTTCTAGGGGGAAGTACACCACAATCAGTTTGTAATATTACAGCTATCATGTCAGATATCGTAATGGTTATGTTGTGTATATTGTGTACTTATTTTCCTCTATATTGTTGTGTATCAATTTAGATTCTGTATGAATTTCTCGATTCATGCCCTTATATAGGTACAATTTACATTGCCCTTATATAGGCCTAGAAACCCAGCCCTTATTTAGGTATAGTCCATGCTACCCAAATACAGGCATGGCGACTTACATCCGTTCATCTATGTCACAACGAATTCTTGGTAAACCAGACTCTTAAGCTTTAGGGACTTCCCCTTGCCTGGATATTGATTTCTCCAAACACTCATTTATTATGCATGAACATCTATTCCTTAGGGGTTCATTCATGACGTTCATATGCCCGACTTTTACGTCAATACTGGCATTCCTAAACACCTTCAAGGTATAAATATACCTTCACTTGCTGTGGCAAGGCACGGTGCGGTTCGATTACCTACTTGCACTACGCGGCTTGCCACAGCAAGTCCCGAAGGAAGTCAAGTCCCCAACTGACGCACTGAGTAGACGCTATCATCCTCCTCACTGAGAATCCAGCTTCAGTGTTTTAGACTCCCCTTGGCGGCTGTTAGAGAATCGAGTCCTGGGAAAGAGATACCAACCTCTCTGATTCTAAGGTATAGAGCTTATTAGAACCTAGAGAAACCCTTGGCAAAACTAAACTTATGCTAAGACAGCACCTACTTCTTCCCTCGTACTAGAGTTAGGTTAGGTACACTGGGGTAGGATTATTTTGGAAGCACCAATTGAGTGTTATTTATGTATGTATTTTTATATATGTCATAGCTACAGACCATACTATTACAGTATTATTTTATATTACTGTTAACGCTGTGCGCATTATACTTCGCATTCTGTCTTACGATTGTAGCAGTTCATATCTCTTGAATGAGAAAGAAGACTGTTCTTTTTTTTTTTTTTTTTTTTTCTTTTTTTGATTGCAGGAAATGATATAATTCATTACAATTCCATTCGATACTTAACATACAAATACAGTTAATATGAGCAACAAAAAAAACTGATGAATGCCAACAACATATACTTAATAATTAAGCCAAAATTTCACATTAGCTCTACTATTACAATAATAAACTACAAGCGCAGAAAGACAAATTTTTTAAACTATCCTAAATCATACATCTTGGCCTTCAAAAAAGTGCATCCATATCCTTTCTTTTCTCAAAAGAGCTTTAGGGCCCCTAAGTTTAGCTAAAGCAAATTCCATAGTTCTAATTTCGTAAACCAAAGCTAACCAATCCGCTACACTAGGGGGTTCTTTGGAAATCCAGCCCCTGGCTATTGTTAATCTTGCACATGCTATCAAAATCGTTAAGAGATCCTTATGGGGATAATTCTTTTCTTGGATGTCTAATAAGACCATTTGTACTGTAAGATCCGATGAGTTTATCTGGTTGAATTGAAGATGGTAAGATATGCGGTTCCAAAAATTGGAGAGCGCAGGGCATGAGAATAACATGTGTTCTATTCCAGCCGCATCAGTATTACATTTAGCACACTTAGATTTCTCTGTCAATGAGTTTCCATGTGTCCAGCTGGATATTCTTTGCGGTGTATAATACAATTCCGTAATTGTCCTATATAGCTGCATTTTCAACTTAGAGGAGTGAACTATTTCACTTAAATGAGTTAGGGCATTTCCAATCTGTGCAGAAATTATGTTTTGATTTAATCTCCGAGACCATTTAGCTGCGATTTGAGTAGTGTTTTCACCCTTCTCCTTAATAAGCCATTGATATCCCCACCTGATTAATGATTTAGTTTTTTCTGAGTAAATACCTTCAATAATATCAGAGTGTTTAACTTGCGTTATTTTCAGTTTATTACAAAAAAAATCTCTTAGTTGTCTATATTTAAAATGCATGTCATTCGTAAGCCCGTTGGTACTTTTTAGATTCTCGAAATCCCTCAACCCAGTAATACAATATAGATCTCCTAATGTGGTTATATCCTGTCTAATCCATCGATAACCTACACCATCCGAAAATATGTCAGGAAGACCCGGATTGTTCCATAGTCTAAGTTCACTATTGAAAAATGAACTATTACTAGTGTGCAGAATTTTATCCCAAATTCGTATGGCATGTTTTGCAGTCTTAAACTTTACTCTTTTGAAATAATTTGGATCATGGACCCGTAGTAGAAATTGATTAGCATCTGCCCCCAACATGTATTGATGAAAAAATAAGGAGGGGGTATTTTTTAATAGGCTCCTGGTGCGTAAAAGAAAAGTAGCTAAAAAATATCGGCTAAAATCCGGTAATGTTAGACCCCCTTTAGAGATTGGAAGTGTCAGAAATTTTACCGCCCTTCGTGCTTTTTTATACCCCCAGATAAAGCTACTACAGATGCCATCCAATTTCCTAAAAAAAAGCTTGTTTGGTTGAAGCGGTATAGCTCTGCACAGATAAAGGAACTTAGGTAAAATTTTCATCTTTATCAAGTTTAATCTCCCTAACAAACTCAAAGGTATCTTATGCCATTTTTTAAAACTCGCAGCCGTATCTTTAAGGAATGACCCATAGTTTATTTCCACAATTTTCTCCACTTTGGCAGTAAGCTTAATACCTAAGTATACGGCTTCATTACAGGTTTTAAAGCTACATGTAGCCGGAGTATAGTTAAGAATAATTTGAGTTTTGTTAACATTTAACTTATACCCGGAGATTTTCCCATACTTATGTGCTTCTTCTATAATTGCGGGCATAGATTTACAAACATCCGATGTATAAATTGCGATATCATCCGCAAAGGCAGTTAATTTAAGAGTTATATCCCCATGTTGAGCTGGAGTTATATTGATTTGATCATTTAGAGCATTTAGAAAAGGTTCTAGAGATAGAGCAAATAATAGTGGGGAAAGAGGGCATCCCTGTCTTGTACCTCTTGCAATCTTAAAGTTGTCAGAATCTATACCTCCATAGCTGATCACGGCCCGTGGATCATCATAGAGAGATTTAACCCAATCTAAATAAAAACCATTTATGCCCATTTTAATTAATACTGTCCACAAATATTCCCACCCCACTCGGTCAAATGCTTTTTCAGCATCTAACATTATCATACCGAGTGGGGTATTAGTCGTTGCAGCTACATCCAAAGCAGTTATGGAAGTATTAACATGCAATGTAGTATCTCTACCAATCACAAAGCCATGTTGTTGGGAATTGACAATATCCGGCATATGGGGTGCTAGCCGATTAGCTAAAATTTTTGAAAAAATTTTCACATCAGAGTTGAGTAGAGATATGGGCCGATATGAGCCGCACTCTTTTTCCGGTTTTCCCTTCTTAAGAAAAAATATGATTTTAGCAAGTTTCCATGAAGGTGGTAATTGTTTAGAGACAGTAATTGAGTTAATAACTTTTTGCAATAGTGGGGCCAGCTCTTGATAGCACAATTTATATAGTTCCCCTGGTATGCAATCCTCACCTACCGCCTTACCTAATGGTAAATTATCTATAGCCAATTTGATCTCCTCAGTAGTAATATCAGAATTTAATTGCTGAATAACTTCGTGATTTAATGCTCGCGATGGTCTTAGGTATTGTTCTAGATATTTTACAACCTCTGCTTCGTTCGATGGCTCCTCTGGGGTATATAAATGTTGATAAAATTTAACAAATTGATTTAATATTTGATCCTCTTGTCCATAAATCACTAAATCTGATCCAATTATTTCCTTTATTCTAGTTTTTGCTTTCCTATCTGCCGTTTTAAAAGCCAATACTTTTCCTATACAGTCGCCACCTTCATATTGATCTAACTTGTATTTATGTAGTTTAACCGCATATCTTTCTCTCAGCTCTTTTCTGAGTCCAGCTTGCAATTCCACCAGTTGTGCTCTAAGCCCCTCGATATCGCTTTTTGAGTGCAAAGTCGCTTCAGCCAATTGTGTTTCCAGGTCCAACAATTTAGATATCTTATCTTTATTTTTATTGTAATTTTCTGCATTGAGCCTATATACATATTGCTGGACACACCCTCTAATGCTACACTTACAAGCATCCCATACCATATTGATACTAGCAGTATCAACATTTAGCTCAATAAATTCTTGTATGTGTTTTTTAATTAGTGAGATGAATGTTTGATCAACTAGCAGATGTCTAGGAAAAGTGAACTTTCGTGGTTTTACATTCCGATTTTCCAAATTAACATCCAAAAGAAGAGGGTTATGATCCGATGTGACTTTGGGGCAGATTTCAATCGCACACTTTTCTAAAATTTGTTGCGAGGCCCATACCATGTCAATCCTAGAGCAAGATCTGTGCGGGGCAGAGTAATAAGTAAAGCCGGGCACCCTGGGATGTTTGGACCGCCATAAATCTCTAATGTTGTTTAATCTTGCAAGCTCTAAAATAGCAGCTCTTACTTTATACATTCGTTTAAAGTTCATTGGCCCCGTAGAGTCTATTTTGTAATTCATAACACAGTTGAAATCTCCAGCATTCATGGTTTCCCCCTCCCATTCTAACAATTCTAAGCTTAGATCTTCATAGATTTTAGGTTTATCAATATTAGGGCCATATACCACACATAATACCAACTTAAACATCTCTCCTTGCATCTGTGCTATTACCCATCTACCTCTGTTATCGGAGGCTGTTTTAATTATCTCTATTGGGAGCGTTTTTTGTTTTAAAATAGCGACCCCCCTTATAGTCTCATTTAAAGAAGTACAAATAACCAATTCATAGCCTAGTTGGGTTAACACCTTTCTGTCTTGGTATTTTATATGAGTTTCCGTCAGCAACACTATATTAGGGTTATACAGTTTAATCTCTTCCTGTACTAATTTTCTTTTGCTTTTACTGTTTAGGCCGTCTACATTCCAACATAGGATTCTTAACTTCAGCATTTATTTGATATTGATCATAAATATGTTGTTCTCTTTTTCCTCGATACCTTTTGCCTTCGTTACCTTTTCGTTTCTACGTTTATTAAACAAAAATATATCATCAAATCTTGCAATCATGTTTTTTACCTTTTTCGCCACCCCCCACCCACGACACCCGTTGCCACCCCTGCCCTTGTGGCAACCCCACCCCCTCCCTTGCGGCTCCCTGTTTCTTGGGGGGGAGCTCCCCTCTAGCATTGCTGCCGCTAGCTTGGCAGCGCAGTGAAGAAGCATGTATGAGTGGCTGCACTAACCATATTTAATTCATGCCTACTTGT
The DNA here is from genome assembly GCF_964263255.1 of Lissotriton vulgaris. NCBI lineage: Eukaryota > Metazoa > Chordata > Amphibia > Caudata > Salamandridae > Lissotriton > Lissotriton vulgaris. Next base: position 331,638,588 of record NC_141697.1, on the reverse strand, counting down.
GTCTTACAGTGTCTATATTCAATTCAATTCGAACCCAAAATAAAAAACCCCGCCTAAATCAAGAAGAAAAAGAAGAAGAAAAAGCTAGAAAAAAAAAAAAAAAAAAAAAAAAAAAACAAGGGGAAGGAGAGAAAAGAAAACAGAGAAAGAGAGTGACAGACATATATAAGCATATCACTATATACAATCCAGTCCCTTTAGAAATTTGTACAAAGATGCAACCTTAATTTTCTTTTTCTTTTTGATTTCTTTTTTCGTTGTCCCGTGAAAATTTTTCCAAACATTGTTCCGCAGATATGGGATCAGTGAAGAAAACCACTTGCCCATCACGAATAATTTTAAGGCGAGCGGGCTCTTGAAGATAGGCCAAACATCCTAGATTTTTAAAGGCATCTATCAGTTTCCGAAGTTCCCAACGCTTATCCATGGTGGCCTTAGTTAAGTCTGACTTCACAAAAAAAGTGAAGTTATCAACAGTAACAGGATTATTAGGTTTTGCTTTTAATGCTACTGCTTGTCTCAGAAGAAAATTACCGAAATAAATCAAAAAGGGTCTCGGAAATTTACTATTAGTGTTTCTTTGAACTAGTGGAAGTCTATGTACTCTCTGGAGTTGGGAATCCCAGTCCCAGTCCGTGAGGTCCAAGAAGGCCCTTTGAAAAAGTTTGACCATAAAGGCTCTCGGATCTGACCCCTCAATTCCTTCAGGTATTCCGAAAAGTCTAAGGTTTTGTCTCCGGGCCCTGTTTTCCAAATCTTCCACTTTGGCTTCCAAAAGGGAAACTCTTGAAGTGTTTTGTTTGACCGTTAATGTAGTTTGGCTCACATCTTCCTCCACCTCTACTATTCTTGATTTGATGTCTTCGATTTCTTTTGTTACTCCTCCTAGATTCTGACATATCTCCATCATAGTTCCTTGTATTTTAGTATTGTCTTCTCTTAGTTGAAAGTATTGTTGTTGTATCTCTACTCTCTGTTCTATCAGAATCTGCATAATTGCTTCCATTGAGATATTTTTCGGAGGTATAGCATCTGAAATGTCAGAAGCGCTCTGTAGCGCAGAATCACTAATTTGTGTAGTAGATGGATCAGGTACTGTTTCTCCAAAATTTGTCTCATCGGACATATCAGCCAGAGAGTCATGTTCCCCATTTTCTCTTGATTCAGCACTAAGGTTATGTTCTAACTGCGTTGAAGTTTGCCTCAGGCTGGATACTATAGTTGCATTAATCTCTTCAGAATTAAGATTTGAGAGTTCAAAATCTTGCTCGTCACTGAGTTTCTTAGCATCGTTTAACATGGTATGGGGCAGCGAGGTATCTGAGATGGCGTTAGGTGAAACTCTAGAAATCCCTGAGTAGATCTCATTATTTAAATCCCCATTACCTTCTTCCGAGATCATAACCACATTGCCAGTTACCTCTTGGTTCAGGGGAAGTGCACTCGAGTTAGGGTCAGTTAATAGATCTATAGGTTTGTTTGGTTTTAGACTTAAGTCCTTATTTAGGTTGTCTTCTTGAATTTTACTAAGTTGACCTTTCAGCTCATCAGGGCTGGCTCCTGAAAGTCTTAGGGCCATGTTCTTAACCCCGCCTTTAGCCTCTATCCATCGTCTCAAAGGGCTATCATCTATTAACCGAGTTTTTTTGCTTTCGGCCATTTCTTTCCCTGTTGTTTTTAGTAGAAGGATTTTTTGTTTGGTCTTAACCTTTTTCTTGGCTTTCCTCGCTAGCAGTTTTTTGTTAACTATTGTTTTGGAGGCTTCATTAAGCCCTTCTTCTTCAGGTTCCGATAACTCCTCGTAGTCAGCGTTTGAATCCTCATCTGATTTAGCCTCAGGTTCGATCGCACCCTCTTTCACCATCTCTTTCTCTATTGAATTGATCTTATCAGTCAGTACAGGTACCGTATTATCAGCCGTGTTATTAACCTTAAGGTGTACAGAGCCTCCTGCTTGGTTTTGTACTATGTGCAGTGGACTACTTATCGGGGCTCTCTCTACTAGAGCATCCATATGTTTTCCAATTTCATTTGTCTTAACCAATTTTATCTTACTGGTTTCTTTCGATGTTGAACATGTAGGTCCTTTATCCATGGGGATTTTATCTGACCCTTTCTTGCCTCCCCGTGCCTCTGTAGCAAACCCATTATCTTTAATTGCCTGTGTACTAGTTTCTCCTGGCTGGGTCTCTCCGTTTTTGTTACATGGCACTGTGGGCACAATAGGTACACCGAGTTCTTTATCTACCAATATTCCATCCCCGTCTTTTCCACCTTTGTCGTTGCCCCACCTCTTTTGTTTGTTTGCTAATTGCATTTCTATCAAATCTGAGTCCACATTTACTGTGCTACTGGCACTGACACTTCCCTTTAAATCCACAGGTTTTAAGTGTTCTGAATGCTGTCTGATTTTAGCAGAGTTGTTAACCTCATTTTTATCCCCCACCACCGTTACCCCTGCAGCCACTGCAGTCATAGTACCTGTGAGTGCTTTCTTAACTGTCGAAGCAGTCTTCCTGGATCTGGTCTGGCGCATTGAGATTAATTCATGTGCCGTGTTCGTCTCCTCTGTTTCTGCCCGTTTCAGCTCCCTTGTAACCAGGGAAGGCTTCAGGTGTGTCCTTTGCAGTATTGAGGCTGGGAACGCCCAGCCGACTGTGGGGATAGAAAGCAGTGGCAGGCGAGTGAGGCTCGTTACGTTAATCCAGGAATACAGCAGTTTCCTGCCTCCCTGCTGCAGCAGTCTCCAAAACATCAGCGCCCCGTCAAGACCCGATCTTCGGCCAGGTACCAGCTGTTCCTCTCGTTAAACGGGCGCTTCGTTTTCATTCACTTTTCCCCGTCCACAAGTGCCGAGCGTAGCAGCCAGCTTCCACAGATAAGCTCCAATCTCCAGCCCGCCGCTTGCCGATTTTCTCAGACGGCGTACTGGTGCCTTAAGCTTTCCTTTCCTCCTTCGTTTTTCCTTTAGGCGGTAAAAAGTGTATATTGTTATTTATCAAGGCAAGCGCAGCATGTTTCCGATGCAGACCCGCTCATACACGTCTTCACTCGGCGGTGCTCAGCCCGCCATCTTGGCTCCGCCCCTCATGCAGGCACACCGAGAAAGAAGACTGTTCAATAAACTCTTTTTATTGAAACGCCTGTCTTTCTATTTCTGTGCAAACTCTGTAGAAACGAAGCATGCAGGATTGACTGAGTGAAACGGTTATCTATTGTTTCCATGACACTGAAGCTATTGTTCCGACTCTAAGGAAAACAAAGTTGTCATGTTTATGCGGTTGTCAGAGACTAATCCCTTCTTGTTCATTCAAGACAGTTTCTAGTGACCTCTGAGTTAGCTGGCACACACAAGTAATTAAGCTTAATGTACTCTATAGAGACATACTGACTTCAGTCCTATGTCAAAACTATAGTGTATATTATTCCAATGCGCAGAGCATATTAGGGATATAGGAACTACACTACAGTCAAGTCAAGTCAAGTCAAAAGATTTATATAGCGCGCTACATACCCGGAGGGTCTCAAGGCGCTTGAAGAAGGGTGGGGAATTACTTGTCGAATATCCAAGTTTTAAGTTGCTTTCTGAATGCTAGGTGGTTCTGAGTGAGACGAAGGTGAGTGGGGAGTGAGTTCCAGGTTTTAGCTGCGAGGTAGGAGAAGGATCTACCTCCCATGGTGGTTTTATTGATGCGAGGTACGGTAGCAAGGGCTTGGTTGGAGGATCGTAGCTGGCGGGAGGGGGTGTAGAAGGAAAGTCGTGTGTTGAGGCATTCGGGTCCAAGTTCGTAAAGTGCTTTGTGAGCGTGCGTTAGGAGGCGGAAAGTAATCCTCTTATTGACGGGGAGCCAGTTGAGGTTTTTCAGGTGTCTAGAGATGTGGTCTTTACGCGGGATGTCTATTATGAGTCTGGCTGATGCGTTCTGGATGCGTTGGAGTTTTTTCTGGAGTTTTGCAGTGATACCGGCGTATAGGGTGTTTCCGTAGTCCAGGCGGCTTGTAACCAGTGCATGGGTGACCGTTTTTCTGGTTTCGGTGGGGATCCAGCGAAATGTTTTTTTGAGCATGCGAAGAATGTTGAAGCAAGATGATGAAACGGCGTTGACTTGTCTGTTCATAGAGAGTGAGGAGTCCAGGATGACGCCCAGGTTCCGTGCGTGGTCCGTCGGGATGGGTGCTTTTCCAAGGGCCTCTGGCCACCAAGAGTCATCCCAGGCGGAGGGGGAGGTACCTAAGATAAGGACTTCTGTTTTGTCTGAGTTCAGTTTCAGACGGCTGTGCTTCATCCACTCGGCTACTTCTTTCATTCCTTCATGTAGGTTGGTTTTGGCTGTGTTAGGGTCTTTGGTGAGTGAGAGGATCAGTTGAGTGTCGTCGGCGTAGGAGATGATGTTGAGGTTGTGTTGGCGTGCGATGGCCGCGAGGGGGCTCATGTATACGTTGAAGAGGGTGGGGCTGAGTGAGGATCCTTGTGGTACGCCGCAGATGACTTCAGTGGCCTCTGACTTGAATGGTGAGAGGCGGACTCTCTGGGTTCTTCCGGTGAGGAACGAGGTGATCCATTCCAGTGCTTTTCCTTGGATTCCGATGTTTCTGAGGCGCTGTAGAAGGGTGCTATTGCAGACTGTGTCGAAGGCTGCGGAGAGGTCGAGGAGGATGAGGGCGACTGTGCCTCCATTGTCCAGTAGAGTTCGAATGTCGTCTGTTGCTGCGATGAGGGCGGTCTCCGTGCTGTGTTTGGCTCGGAAGCCGGACTGTGAGGAGTCGAGGGAGTTGTTGGTTTCGAGGAAGGCGGCGAGCTGGTTGTTGACGGCTTTCTCGATGACTTTGGCCGGGAATGGAAGGAGCGAGATGGGGCGGTAGTTTTTGAGTTCGGTGGGGTCCGCTGTGGGTTTTTTCAGAAGGGCGCTAAGTTCTGCGTGTTTCCAGCTTTCCGGGAAGGTGGCGGAGTTGAGGGAGCAGTTGATGACGTCTCGGAGGTGAGGTGCTATGATGGAGTCTGCTTTGTTGAAGATGTGGTGAGGGCAAGGGTCTGTGGGGGATCCTGAGTGGATGGAGTTCATCAGGTGGATGGTGTCCTCAGTGGAGATTGGGTTCCAGTCATTAAGGATGTTCAAGGGGGGTGAAGGTCCTGCCGAAGGTTGGGAGGGTTGGTCTCCGGGTCGGTTGTCGAAGCTGTTGTGGATGTCTGTGATTTTGTTGTGGAAGAACGAAGCTAGGGAGTCGCAGAGAGCTTGAGAGGAGGTGATGTCGTTGGAGTTGGCTGAGGGGTTGGTAAATTCTTTGACGATGTTGAATAATTCCTTGCTGTTGTTAGCGTTGTTATCTAGTCGGTCTTTGAATGCGGCTTTCTTGGCAGATCGGATTAGTTGGTGGTGTATGCGGGTGGCGTTTTTGAAGGCGTCCCTGGTGCTGGTGTTTGGTTCTTTTTTCCAGGCCTTCTCGAGGGAGCGACAGAGTTTCTTCGATTTCTTAAGATCATCGTTGAACCAGGAGGCGTTTTTGCTGCCTAGTTTGATTTGACGTTTTTTCAGCGGTGCTAGGATGTCGGCGCTGTTGGATAGCCATTGGGTGAGGTTAATGGCTGCTTGGTCGGGGTTTGAGGAGTGGGCAGGGGGGTTTTGAAGAAGCGATGAGGAGATCTGGTCGATAGTGATTTTGTTCCAGTTTCTTCGCAGAGTAGGTTGAGGATGGTTGTGAGTTGTGGTCTTATTGTAGATAAAGTGTACGCAGCTGTGGGCCGTCCAATGGAGAGTTGTGGTGTGACTGAAGGAGACATGTTTGCTGGAGGTGAAGATAGGGTCGAGTGTGTGACCTGCGATGTGGGTGGGCGTAGTGACAAGTTGTTTGAGTCCGAGGTTGGCGAGATTGTCTAGAAGGGAGGTGGCGTTGCTGTCATTGCTCTTTTCGAGGTGAAAGTTGAGGTCTCCCAATAGGATGTATTCCTCGGAGGGGAGGGCGTGTGGGGTGATAAAGTCAGTGATATCGTCGCTGAATTGTGCACGGGGTCCTGGAGGTCGGTAGAGGAGGGTGCCTCTGAGTGTGGTCTTGGGGTCGGTGTGGATCTGGAAGTGAAGGTGTTCGGCGCTGGCAAGGTTGACGTCTGAGCTGGTTGAGATGCGGATGGAGTTCTTATTGACGATAGCGATGCCGCCTCCTGTTTGGTCGGTACGGTCCTTACGGATGATCTTGTATCCTTCCGGAATGGCAATGGTGATGTCTGGGGCTGATGAGGTGTTCATCCATGTTTCTGTTAGGAAGGCGACGTCGGGAGAAATGGTGTCTAGTAGGTTCCAGAGGTCGATGGCGTGTCTGTGGACTGAGCGGGTGTTGAGCAGGATGCATTTTAGGTGGTTGGAGTCAGATATCTGTTGTGTGTTCGTGGATGAGGAGTTTTTCTTGGAGCCGTCGAACTTGCAGGAGTAGCATGTGAAGGGTCCATGGGTGTGTCCAGGAGCGGCTTGGGCGCAGTTGGAGAGTCGGCCGGGGTTAAGGGCTAGGAGGGAGGAGGCGTCGTATGTAATGCGGGAGGGGTGGGTGGTACGAGGGCCAGGGGGTCTTGCGCTGGGCGCGGTCCAGGCGCGGACGGGCGTAGACGGGCTTACCTTTGGCGCACCTTCAGCGCGGCCGCAGCGCGTGGACACTGCGCGTTGGGACATCAGCCTTAAATGGAGAGTGGAGGGGGCGGAGCGTGGGCGGGTCAGCTGGGAGGCGGGAGCGAGGTGGAGGAAGGGCCAGGGGTTCCGGACAAAATGGCAGCAACAACAACAAACTCAGGAGCAGTGGTAGCGTGGGCGCTTGATAATGTGCAAATCACGTTACCATACACAGCAAAGAGGTGCGCGCTAGCGCTGCTAAAAAACAATATTAATTCAAGCTCTACGATATGGCTAAGGGCTGTGCACCTTATCTTTGTTTCCTTGAAACTTACTCTGCAAAAACCTTCAGTAAACAATGGCTGACGAGGTCAATAACACCGAAGCCGGTGAAGCTACAGGCGACAACGCCAAAACAGATTTTAACTTAACAGGTTTTAATGAAACCGATGAGAATGCTGTAATAATTCCTCCAAATTTAAGGAAAGCCATCACTATAAAACTTATAAAACATGGCCTATCATCAAGAGGTGGTAGAGCAGTTTTTGTGATAGAGGCACATGAATATCACTAGAGAGAGGTATTCTATTCATGGATAGTCTTCCTGGAAGCAAATCCAGTAACATGTATGTTTCACTTCTACAAAGAAGATGATCCACCAGAGGAATATATTCCTTTCGAGGATATTGAGATTCCACTCACATACCAGGAGCATGAGCTCTGGTTTAAAGGCGCCCTGAAACATTTAAATCACATTACCAGGCTTGGTCCACTAGGTAGACCAGGAGCAACATGGCCGATTTTAGCCGGCTATACACCAGACCCTGACATTGAAGCAATGTCGGACGATGAATTACTTAGTAATATATAAGGTAGGTAGAATTATACAGTTAAACCACAACTATCTGAAAGTCCTGAAAAAAACACTCCTACATCTCCTAAAAAGAAGTGGGAGAATAGCAAATAAACTTCTAAAGAGAATCGTTCTCATTCTCGAGGTAGGTCTCCTCAAAAGGAGCCCTCTGAAAGGAGGTATAAGCTCATGGAATAGAGATATTTTGAGAAAACCTGACAGGTATCAAGATACTGATACATGTTCCTCTCGTACCTTTCAGATATCGTCACAGATATCCAAAAGAAGAGGACGGTCAGATCAAAAAGAAGAACGTGTTAAGTCCAAAGACTATCAACACGTTCAGAAAAGCAAACCAAAACCTCAATTCACCAAAAAGAAGGTAGCAGGTCTAAAAATCAGACTTGCCGAGGATCTTGAGGACACAACTCAAGAATGGAGAAAGGGATCAGACAATGTTGGACGGTGCAGCAGAAGTAACAATAGCTCACCAGAACCTGACGGGACTTCTAGAGAGACGACTTGTATGAGAACATTCAAGTTGAAACTGCAGACACCAGGGTTAGCTCTCCACATAGGTTATATGAAATAACAATCCGGATGGAGGGAGACATAACAAGAAAAGTGAAAGCACCCTTTTGGGACCGACTTTCCAAGGGCTATGATATACTACTAGCAGAACAAGACTGGTCACCAGAATTTGTCAGGGAGTGCCCACATGGCGAGCACATCATTATGCCAGCCTTCTCTAATCATGTTCCAGTACATTTAAAATATACTTATGCCAGGAAATGGGCAGTCGCCCAAACCCCAGCATTATACAAAAATCATGTAGGATGGGATGAGGATTCACCTCATCATGAAATCCAGTTAAACAAGCATTGGAAATGCAATAGGGCTCGCATTAGGAAAGTTTGAGCTATTGGTCTTATAATTGTTTTTTTTTAATTTATGTGTTATTTTTTCAAATAGCTAAATTAATAGCTTTGTCATTTACAATGCCAATAGTTATAACTTTCGCAAATGTGACACCTATAGCATTTGTAACGCAACATGTTTTGTATTTACGTGACTTATATGTATTGATATTACAAATAACAATGCTTTTCATTTTTTTAAATAGTACTTAAATAATTTATTTAATTTGTAATGGCAATAGCTTAAATTTTTGTAAATAACTTTTGTGAAGATTATGTTCATTGTATTTTATTGTGATGAAAATCCAAGAACAGAAGTGAAATATTAACATCTTTTTGTGATTTGTAATAAAGCGTGAACGCTTGAAAACAGCGTGAAGCATTGAAAGAACATATTTGAACCAGTGATGCTGTGGTGGTTCTGAGTGGTGCTGTGGTGATGCTGAGTGATAATGTGGTGGTGTATGTTTATTAGGTTCTCGCGTATTTACTTCAATACTGTTTCTCCAGAAAGGTAGGTTTCTTCCACTCAAGTGCAGTAATCTGAAATTGGCATTTATGCAACTGTGACAGTCCCAAACTACAGGAAGTATGTCTAGCAAGTGACATTGACACTCCTCAATAGCCCCAAACAGCCAAGATGTGGGCCATTGATTAAATCGCAGAGATTGTGAACTATTTGGACAAGAGCTGAAGAGCAGGATGACTAGATCCTTCCCGATAAGTAACTTATTTTTAGACATCTGTTCATACCACCTCTACTGTAAATAGCATGTGTGGGTTACTATCACCTAATTTAAAGGCACGTGAGATTTAGCGACCTCTAAAACGTGAAAGGCTAAGTCGACCTTGCAGGGAATCAAAATTTTATCTGCGGATCACACAATCTCGGCGTCAGTGAGGTGACGTCACAGGAAACAAATTACGGACGGGGAGGGGAGGTTGGAAACATCAAAGATGAAGGTGCGCGAAATAAATGTAGGAAAGAGGGGCAGTATAAGAGATAAAAGAAGATAATAGGCTTTGTCAGCGATGGCGGTTGCACAGTGGGGAGTTGGAGGTAAGACAGGGAAAGGGCAGGATGAGAGGCAGGGCAGAGGAAAAAACACAGAGGGTGGGCTGAGACAGATGTGGGAAAGAAGGCGGGGCAGGAAAAGGGAGGGCAGAGGTGGGGCAAGAGGTTGGACAAAATGAGAAGGAGGGACGCGGTGGGGGCAGAGGAGGAGCGAGGGTAGATGAGGAGGGAGAGGGCGGGCGCTTGGTTAGGAGGAGGGGCGATGGGCGGGGGCAGAAGGAGTGGGTTGGAAGACCAAAGGTGGTACTCAAAACCAGGGAAAGAGAAATCCCAGAGTCACGCACATTTTAGGAATCCTCTGTAATCACATCCCAGAGCCGAGAAGCCAGAAGAAAAGGACAAATATAGAAAGAGCAGAAATAGCCTGAAGAGTCCAGCGTGTTCCAGTGCCAAGCAGGAGTCAGCCCCAGGGCACCAACCCAAAAACACAATCGCTCATTGTACCAAAAAGAGCAGCCCTGGCGAAGCGCTGCCTGGGCCTGACAGAACACCCAGGAGAGGAGGGGGGCTCGTGAGAAGGGGGGTGGGACGGGGGGCACACGTGCCGGACAGAGAGAATGCGCAGGAGAGAAAGAACAGTGCAAGAGAGGACGCACTGAGTAAACGAAGGGAGAGATCTCTAGGGGATCACAAAATAAGGATGTGAAAGGGACAAAGGTAGAAGCACAGAGAGGGAAGAGCAGAGAACGAAAGAAGAGAAAAGATAAATTAGCTTGAGAAGACAGAATGAAAGGGAAGGGCAACTAAACAGTTAAAATAAAAGGAGACACGGCCTGGCGGCCGTGAAACTGAAAGTACGGCCGGCCGGCCGTGAATAATTAGAGGAGGAGAAATGGCTGAGTCAGAGCGCACGAGGGGGCAATGAAAGGCTTTGATGCAGCAGGGGGCGGAGCGGGAAGAGCTGCTGGCGGCACCAAGCTGGAAACAGATGGCTGGCTTTGATGTGCACGCGCTTTTTAGGTCAATGCGCTTGTGCATTGACCTAAAAAGCGCACAGGCACAGCATCAAATCGCCAGTTTGGTAGGGGTGGGCGGCCAGCTACGCTCCGTCTGCGGAGTGTGCGTAGTGCCGCCTACTCCGCATTTTGCGGAGCTGGCGGAGCCAGGCGGCACTCCGCAGACGGAGCGTAGCTGGCCGCCACCCGCCTCCCTCCCGCCCTCCCTAAATACTTTGAAATAAAGAAATGAAATAATTTAAAAAGCACTTACCTTGCCGCCGCTGCCCGCCGCGTCCCCGGGGCTCACTTACTTCCGTCTTCCGTCTTCCGTACTAATGCGCATGCGCGGGCGGCCGCGCATGCGCATTTTCACGAGAAAATGTGCATGCGCGGCCGCCCGCGCATGCGCATTAGTACGGAAGACGGAAGATCGCGAGCCCCGGGGACGCGGCGGGCAGCGGCGGCAAGGTAAGTGCTTTTAAAGTATTTGATTCTTTTATTTCAAAGTATTTAGGGAGGGCGGGAGGGAGGCGGGTGGCGGGGCTGACGGCCAGTGGTGTTTGCGGAGTGGGGCTACGCGGAGTGCGGAGGTGGGCGTAGTTTCTCGCCCACTTCGCGTAGCTCCGCGAAGCCCCACTCCGCGAACTCCGCCCAGGGTTACAGTTTGGTAAACTCTGGATAAGCCCCTATATTTCTTGCCAGCTATGCGCAAGCGCATCAGCAGGCGAGCCCTAAAAATCATCCAACTGCACAACGGCAGTACCCAGTTAAGCAAGAAGCTAAACAAGCATTTGCAATGCATTAGGTCTCGCATTAGGAAAGTTTGAGCTATTGGTATTGTAAATGACAAATTTTTAGGTCGAGCGTAGCGAAGGACCTTTTGTCGGCGTGTTCGGAGGAATCTGAGACAGCCTTCGGGGACGCGCCTCTGCTGTCTCAGATTCCTCCTCGAGGGCGCGCACGGCGCCGTGCACATCCCCTGCCTGCCATTCAGATGCTCTCGCAATCACACACAGGCAAAGTCACGCATGCGCACACACATTCCCACGCGCACACACTCCCCCCCTCCCTCCCCCAGGCATACACACACACACAGGCAGGCACGCACGCGCACACACACATGCACGCACTCCCTCCCCCACCACTCACGGGGCTCACGCGCGCACACACAGACACACATATCCCCCCTCCACTCACCGTGCTCTTTCGTCGCGTAGCCTCGCTGCGCTCCTTTTCTCCGGCGCATCTCCACACGCAGGGCACTTCTCTGGATCTTCACGCTACCGCGGGGCTCTCCCTCCATGATGGGAGCCCCGCATCAACGAGCAACACCGGCCTCTTCCGGCCGCGTCACAGGCCCCGTCACAGGCCCCGCCCATGTCACGGGCAAGGATGCCTGACTTCCTGGTTCTCGCTTTGCCTGCTTTGAAGTAATTGTGTTTTTCTTTATACAACTTTGTGTCTTGTGGTTTGTGTGGCGCTATGACTACTTTTCATTGTGCCCGGTAGTGCGGTCTCTCTAAGGTTCCTTCTATGTCTGACTTGTAAATAGTTCCATGATGATGTTGGCAGCTTTGTTTATTTTAGTGTGTAGTCTTTTTACTGCCTCGGCTATGACTGTGCATTATTGTTTCCTCTCAACTGAAGCTGTGGTTGCACTTGCGTTTGAGTCATTGCTTTTGCATTTGTCTAGTTGTGTTTTATGAGTTTCCGGATGAGTCAAGTTTGGTCCTGATGGGAGTGAAAGGCCTTAGCTTCAGTGTCCCACTGCGTCTTGGTACAGCGTGCTATGGAGGATTGTTGCAATGCCGGGGTTAGAACTGTGCCTTGCGGTCCAGCAGAGAAGTTTGATGCTGGGTCGTTTGCTGGGTGAGGGGCGTGGTTTGTCAATAGTCTGTTCAATTTTCCACATTTTCAGTGTACGACTGTGAGCGGGTTGTTGTAGGTATGTGCCCATGGACAGAAACAGTTACTTTGTGGTGAACGTTAATGTAGTTACAATTGTAGCTTCACCCCCAGTACCTTCAATGGTGCGATCTGATAACACGGAAATAAAAAACAGACTACAAAAAGCGCATTTATAAAAATATCAGCCATATGTAAATACCTATGTGTAATTGTCGACCTATTGGGCATTCTTACATCTAAACAACATCTCAGTTCACTTATTTTAACAGTGAGTTAATTACTATTATAAAGCTGCGCCATATTTGCCAGGAATTGTAAATGCTTGATGATGAATTTCATGAGGAAGTTGACATTTTTGTAGCTTTTATTTGTGTGTACTGTTTTTGGTAGTTAGTGCTTAGACAACTGTTTTTGCTGTCTATTTTTTTCAGTCTGTTTTCACATTGTACCCTTCAAGTAGATGTTTGTGTTGACATTCGTTCCACGCCACGCATTCAGGAAATTGACTAGTAGTGAACTCTTCGACCAAGAAAGGTGGAGATTTATTTTCATAAGTTTCTTGATGGAACCATCAAACCACTACTTTCTTGAAACACTAAACTGCCTGAAAATTAGATTGTGCCATTGTCCAAAAATCAGGATCAGAATAGAGATTATTCCATCTAAGGCAGTCCATTTCCCCACGTTTTTTTAATTTATAGGTTTGTTGCAGCTATTTACATGGATGCCTTTAGTGGTGGGAGAGGCTGAAATTCCAGCCTGATGATAAGTACAGAGAGGTAACTGCAGCTTCATTCTATAACCTCATATTTTATCTTCAAGCTCAGATAATGTTCTTGAAGACAACCGTAGTAATCTGCGGTCTGCCCTCCGCCAGGGAGGGAGCAGCTGTCACTTCAAAGGCAGGGAGTGTCAGAGGAGCGGGGGGGGGGGGAGGCTGCAACACGAGCCTGGGCTGTGCAGGATGGAGAGAAGGAATCCAATATTCGGTTTCTGCTACTGGAATCTCGTCCAACAGGCCTGGTCCAGACCAGGGTACCTGCGAGTTTCTGCTGCGGGGCAGAGATGGGTGTCTGGTGACAGGAACACTATATGCTCAGTAAAGCTGCCCTACTCTGATTGGTCTGTGCATGAGATATCGGTGTGTGACTGCAAAGCAGCATCCCAATTGAAATCAAGTATTCTATGGGCTGCTACCTTGAAATGAAACTTGCCCTTTACCTGTTTTCATGCATACAGAATTGTAATATCTGATTTTGTGCAAGCCGTTATTTTAATATTTATTAACTACGGATGTATTTTATTGAATGTTTTATGTCTTCTTTGCTTTTATGGTTGTAATATCAACCGCATAAAGTTATTCTGAACTGAAGTAAAATATCATTATTTTTGCTTTTTCCCAAGCATCAATGATTTATACTTTTAAACACAGTGTATTGTCTTTTAAAATAAAAATAAAAAAATCCCAAAACGGAAGAAGTTGCAGCTGTGAATCAGATTCACAAACCTTTTTATGTCTCGCCTATTCTATCTCGCAGGGCTTAAATAGCCGGACATCATGCATTCCACACGACTTCACTTTCTAAACACTACAGATAACCGGTGTGACGGTCATCCAATTTAATGGCATTTCATGCATCGACCTCGGAAGGATGGGAGGCTGAGTCTGCCCAGATGGGATTCAAATGTGTGACCTGTAGATCACATCAGATCGGGCGCTTTCTTGCTGAGCCATCTTCAATCGATCTCGTGAGAACAAAAGACATTGCTGGCCCACTGAGTTTGACACCCTAACCCACTGAGTTACATTCAGGAGCTTCAAAACAAATCACATTGGATGCTTAAGCACACTGGTATAACTCGTTCTGCTTCTTTTGATATGAATCCCCCCTCTCCCCCGACCATGCCTACTACCCCTCATATGTCTCGTCACACCGCGCCATGCAGTGGCTTCAGCTCTGTCCCTTATAGCCTTTTCGGTACGGTGGCCTGGACAAGTCGCGCTTGCGCGCTGGATACAACAATCACAAACACACACACTCCCCCTGGTGAAGAGCCAGACGGGAAGAGCTTTTCTCTTCTGTGAACCCCTCTAGCGCTGGGTGCGCTCGCAGGCAGAAAATCTGCTGAACTGCAGAAAATTAATGCTACGTAACAGCTCTTAAATTGCACCATTATCTGCGATTATCCTCGTGTCGTATGAACTCCAAGGTTAATTGCTGAATTTCGCAGCTGCTCACGACTCGGACCCCAGCCCACCCCCAGATATGTGCTGCTCACATGCAACGCCAATCATCGAGACTTTCGAGTTGTGAAATATTCACCAAGTTTCGCTTACACATGCTGCACAAGCACATCATGCACTGGGGCAGCAGGCCAAGCTTTCCTCACATGCATACTCCAGGTAGAGCATGGGCAGCAGCAATGCAAGCTTCCTTCGCATACAGAGACCTGGTACAACATGTGCAGCCGCGGTGCATGCTTCCCTTATGCACACAGACCAGGTACACCATATGCAGCAGTAATGCACGCTTCCCTTTCCCTCATTGGAAGACCTAACACCAATGCAAGCGTCCTCACAGGCAGACCAATAAAACGTGCAACAGCGCAAGCTTTCTACAGACATCAGGTATTGCATGTGCAGCAGCAGTCCAAGTTAACTTCATGCACACAGACCTGGTACAACACCCCCTCACCCTCACAACCCTCTCACCCTCACACCCCCTCACCCCCTCACCCTCACACATCCTCACACCCTCATCCTCACAGCCCCTCACTCACCCTCACAACCCTCTCACCCTCACAACACTCACAACCCTCTCACCCTCACACACCCTCATCCTCACCCACCCTCACCCTCACCCACCCTCACACACCTCAACAGCATAGCATAACAAAACATAGCATAGCATAACAAAAAAAGCATAGGATAGGAAAACAAAACATAGCATAACAAAACATAGCGTAGCAAAACACAACAAAACACAAAAAAACATAGCATTGCATAATAAAACATAGCATAACAAAACAAAGCATAGGATAGCAAAAAAAATAGCATAACAAAACATAGCATAGCCAAACACAACAAAGCATAGCATAACAAAACACAACGAAACATATCATAGCATAACAAAACATAGCAAAAAATAAAAAACATTTCATTTACAACACCAATAAAAACATTTCATATACATTTCATTTACAACACCAATAAAAACATTTCATTTACAACACCAATACCTCAAACTTTCCTAATGCGAGACCTATTGCATTGCAAATGCTTGTTTATTTATGTGTTGGTTTTGAAAATAGCGAAATTAATATCTTTGTCATTTACAATGCCAATAGTTTTAACTTTCACAAATATGACACCTATAGCATTTGTAATGCAATATGTGTTGTATTTACGTGACTTAGATGTATTGATATTGCAAATAACAATGGCTTTTATTTTTTAAAATAATTAATACTTAAATGTTATTGTAATTTATAATGGCAATAGCTTAAACTTTTGTAAATAACTTTTGTGAAGATTATGTTCAGTGTATTTTATTGTGACGAAAATACAAGAACAGAAGTGAAATATTAACATTTTTTTGTGAGATTTGTAATAAAGCTTGAAACATTGAGAGAACATATTTGAACCAGTTGTTGTTGAATGGTTGTACAGATTGATACTGTGGTGGCGCTGAGTGATGTTGTGGTGGCGACGAGTGATGCTGTGGCGTTCAGTGATGCTGTGGTAGAGCATAGTGATGTTGTGGGGCCCCAGAGTGATGCTGTGGTGGTGCTGAGTGATGCTGTGGTGATGCGATAGTGAGGGCAATAGATAGATAGAGGGAGGGCGATAGATAGAGGGAGAGCGATAGATAGAGTGAGGGCGATAGATAGAGTGAGGGCGATAGGTAGATAGATAGATAGATAGATAGATAGATAGATAGATAGATAGATAGATAGATAGATAGATAGATAGATAGATAGAGTTAGGGCGATAGATAGAGGGAGTGCGATAGTTAGAAGCGTGCACTGACGTCTGGTGGTGTGTGTGGGAATGGTGAAATTGTGCACTGACGGCTGGTGGTGTGTGTATGCCTGGTGAAAGCGTGCAGTGACGGCTGGTGGTGTGCGCGTGCCTGGTGAAAGTGTGCACTGATGGTGTGTGTGTGCCTGGTGAAAGTGTGTACTATGTCTGTTGGTGTGTGCCTGGTGGAAGCGTGCACTGATGGCTGGTGGTGTCTGTGTCCGGTGAAAGCGTGCACTGATGGCTGGTGGTGTTTGTGTGTGGTGAAAGCGTGTACTGATGAGTGATGGTGTCTGTGCGTGGTGAAAGTGTGCACTGACAGTTTGGTTTTCAGTCTAGTTGTGTGTGTGTTTGTTGTGTGTGTGTTTGTATGTGTGGTTGTATGTGGTTGTGGGTGTGTGTGTGGTTGTATTTGTGTGTTGTGTGTGTAGTTGCATGTGTGGTTGTGTTTGTGTGGTGTTGTGTGTGTGGTGTTGTGTGTGTGGTGTTGTGTGTGTGGTGTTGTGTGTGTGGTTGTGTGTGTGGTTGCACTGTAAGGCATTCGGGAGTGTGGCAGTGCTAGAGTTCACACCTTTCAGTGAGAGGCCTTGGGGTAGAGGTGTGCCAGAAAAAAACTCAAACACCAGGTTGCAGCATAATGTGTACTAAAATAGATCAGACTAACAAAAGTGTGTAAAATACAATACATAAAAAAATAGTTGTCTAACAATTAGGTGGGTCAGATGGTGGTGTGTCTGCCTGCTAGAAGTGTGCACTGATGGCTGGTGGTATGTATCCCTCGTGGAAGCGTGCACTGACAAACGGTGGTGTGTGTGCCTGGTGGAAGCATGCAAATATAGCTGGTGTTGTGTATGCCTGGTGAAAGTGTGCACTGACAGCTGGAGGAGTGTGCCTGTTAAAACGTGCACTGGCAGCTGGCGGTGTGTGTCTGCCTGGTGAAAGCGTGCACTGACGGCTGGTGATGTGTGTCTGATGGAAGCGTGCACAGACAGCTAGTAGTGTGTGTGCATGATGGAAGCATGCACTGACTAGTGATGATGCCATTTGGACCTTCTGAAGTATTTAGCCATGCAGCACATTATCCAGGGTGCTACACCATATACTGTTACTTCAGGTGCATTGGTTAACGACCACACACCCAAGGATAGGCTTCCGTGCTTTTTAATGAAAATATGAAAAAGTTGTGTACATGTGTCATGTGAAAAAAACAGTGGAAGTGAAAGAAAGGTAACAGGTAAAGGGACGTTGCTACCAGTGGTGCAGCAGGTGGCGCCAGGTCAACTGCAACCAAATTGTACATGAAAAACGATATTAGATGTTCGTGACCGACCTCACGCTATATGTGGAGCACATGCGGCTTGATTGCCATATGACTGTAGGTAAAAACTCACATGGACAAGGAATTAGTGCATCAGAAGTTCAATGTGATGAATCAAAAAGTTCCACAGTCAGAAGGGACAACATGCGTTAACTGTTTCTGTTGTATCTATAGCCAAGAATAAAGAAAGAATATAGAAATTAGTCTTTGTGAACTTTATTGTGCATTGATTACATTGAAAGTTTGCTCTTCTTCGACCGTGATTCAGAAATAAAGTTTTGATGTTTTGTACTTTAAAACTAGGGGATAGTTGGGCCGTTTTCCGTCCTTGTACATGTGCACATTACGGTGTCAGAAAGCCCTCAGTGCTCCGTACAGGACTGTCAGATACCCAGCTTCAGGTAGGAAAGCACCTGGGGTGATTCATTCTTTAGGGCTGGTGTCTGCTTCCGGAGCGAGCGGTGAAACGACCACCTGCCCCTGCTGGCTGGACGAAATGTTGAAGAAAAAGCTAATTTCCAATAAGCCTGCTACAAGGGGTGTCAGCTTGAAGGCAGAGCCATGCTCTGTGAGAGGATGTGTGGGCCAAGAGGGTGGGGGCGCTGCGGTGACTGTCTGTGGGCAGAAGAGAGGCAAGGCCTCTGCCCAAAATCCTGCCCTGAAGGGATATCCCAGGACAGAGAACGAGAAAAGGCCTGTTCAGGGGTTGGGGATCCCCGGAATGAGAGAATACAAGGCGAAAGGGGAGGAGAAGCGTCCAACGAACGAGGGAGTAAAAGTCTACTAAGAGAGCAAATATTGAGAGGCAGAGAAGGGGAAGACATGAAAATAAAGGAGAAACAAGGGGTATATAGTTCACGCGATCTGAATATGCAAAGGAGGTGGGGTGATGTGAAGGGAATGGTGCAGTCCAAAGATATAGAAAAAGAGAGCGGGAACATATGAAAACAGTGGAGGGAATGGGCAAATAATAAAAGGGAACGCAGAGAATATGAAGTGAGCAGAGGGAACAGTAAACTAAAAAGGGAAGTAGTAAAGAAAAAAGATAGAAAAGAGATTGAGGAAGTGAGTGAAGAGGGTAGATCTAAAGTAGGGGAGAAAGAGGGGGCTGAAGAAGAGTTTGAGAAGGATGAGATAAAGAGTGTGTCTGAAGAGACAAGAGAGTGGGAAGAATGAAAAGGAGAGTATATACAAAGCCAGTGTAGAGGGAAGACAAAAAAAGAACGGGGTAGATGAGAAGAGCAGAGAAAAGGAAAAATAAACAGAGACATGGAAGTGTACATAGAGAGGACACAAGAAAAAGTAGAGTGAGGAAAGTGCAAGTGAGTGAAAGTATATCTAATATCTAAATGGAAAAGAAGAAAGATGAATAAAAACAAAGTATGGAGAGGTGAATACATGGAATGCAGGGCGTACACCCATACTCTTGGGGTGAGAGGGAAGACTGGATCTTAAGCTCGAGGGGAGAGGACAATAAAGGGAGAGAAGGGAAAGTACAGTGGTCTGGAGAGCTCATAGGTTGGAGGGTGGGAGAGCAGGTTGTGGAGGGTGGAAAGTCAAAGATTGGTCAGTGTGTCTGGAGAAAAAAGGATTTGGGAGGGGGCAGAGGAGATTCTCAGAGGTGAGAAATAGAATGGGAGAGAGCATAGCTGGGTAAAGTTCTGCGCAAGGAGGCATACAACACTAAGTGCTCACAGTTCAGGCAGAAAAGAAAACAGGGTTCATTCAGGTGGGAAAGCGATTTGTCAAGGATCACCCGAGTGGCCTAGTGATGAAGCCAATTCTACAATTAAGTCACTGAGAAAAGTAAGTTGCCCAGATGAGGGGATAGGAAGGAATACGTGATATAGAGGGGAATAGATATATCAAAATGTAAAGAAATGCGAGGACTAGATGTGAGGTGGGGGAAGGTGACTGAGTGGGCTTACCAATTAGGAGAGTGGGTGTCTGTGGCACAGCAGTTTGGAGGAGAGTCGGAGGAGAAGGAAATGGAAGTCAGAACAGTGGAGCGTTATTGAAATACGAGGGCAAATGGGCGGGGTAGGATAGAGTCACCCGGTTAAAGATGGAGTTGGGGAGAGAGGAGGGGAAGACAGCAGCGACTAGAAATCAACGAAGGGAAGTGGATGAGGCTCGGAGAGACTGGAAACAGAGAGAAGAGCAGTGGCATAAATAAAGGTGTACAGAGACAGTTGGCGATGAAGTTAGAGGAGGGGAAGGGGTGCGAATGTGGAAAGTGTGTTAGTAGTGGAAGAAAAGTGAAGAGGCAAATGGGAGAAACAAGGAGGGTGGTGGGAAGGGAACAAGGATGTGGACACGGTAGTGCAAAGGGGACAGCACACAGAGAAATGGTAGGTGGGAGGAGAAATCAGTAACACCGGTTGCAAACATCAGCTGTGTATGTTTGCCTCAGAAAGCCAACAAAGAGCATTCCAAGAACACGAGCCGAGGCAAAGAAAACGGTGCACAGAACAAACTGAAATGAACATTAGCAAAATGAGACATGTAACAGGGGACGTCTCCATGTGAGGTTCCAAAACACCAAAAGGAGGGGTAATAAACATAGTCACTAAACAAAAGAAGGCATTTATGAAGGGCAATAACAGGAACCAATGAAAACAAGCTCTCGGCATTGCTGTGGCGGGGCAGGGCGGGAGCGCATTCCTTTGAAGTCTCATGTCGAGGCACAGACAAATGGTGGTGTGCGAGCGGCTTCCTTTCAAGTCTGATGGGGGGACGGGGGAGCAAATGGTGAGCGCGCGCCCGGCGCACATGCACTGGCCATAATCCACATTCCAAAGCCCTCTTAGCAGCCTTTCCTGGAGCCCCTACATAATTCTCGCCGAAGCAATGCGCAGGCGCATTGCCTCAGCGAGACCTAAACAGGTCAGGGAGATCTTAGATCAACTTGAATATCAAGGGGTGATTGAAACTTGCAACTCATCAATGAACAATCCTTTGCTTCCTGTTTCCAAACCAGACAATACATATCGTCTAGTTTTTTATTACAGACACTTAAACTCATGTTGTAAAACATTTGCAGTGCAAAATGCACACAGTACAGCATTAATGAATAACATTGTGCGTAAAAAATATAAAACCACATTAGATATTTCTAACGGTTTCTTTTGTCAAAACATTGCACCTGAAAGTAGGCATTTGACCGCTTTCTCAATAATGGGGACACAGAGTCAATTCTGTCGTCTGCCTCAAGGATTCAAGAATGGTCCAGGGTTATTCACAGCAAGGGTAACAGAGTTACTACAAATGTATGATGACGAGGCATTGTCATATGTCGATGATATCTATCTGACAGACGATGACCTGAATAGGCACTTGAACAGGGTGAACACCATTATACTTGGCTTCGCCTCTGAAGGGTACAAATTCAATTAAAAAAAAATAAAGAATTGCCCATCTCAACGTCCTTTTTCTAGGATATAAACTTTCAAGTGAAGGCAAAAGCCTGGCAGCCAACTTTTTAGAAAAGTGTGCGCTGCTCCAACCTCCAAAAACGCTGAAAACAGTAAACTGGACACAAAAACACACAGAAATGTTGCGTTCGCTACAAACAGACATGTTAGCAACTAAACATTTACAAACATGCATAAACGTACGCAACTTAGTGATCCGAATCATTCTGGGTCAATGCGGATTCACCTACTTATCTTTGAACGAAGGCGAAAAAGTACTGATCGCATACAAATCACATTTGTACACACAAGCAGAAATGAAATTCACTTCTACAGAAAAAATTCTGATAGCAGTTCAAACCGCTGTAGCAAAAGAAAGAACCCTAGCACAGGGGAAACGCATTTTGGTATTAACTCCTGTACCTGCCGTAGAGGCAGTGACAAAAGCAAGCATTCCAAATGCTAAAGCTTTGCATCTGAGATGGATACAATAGGTTAATTCTCTTACTGCAACTGATGTTGAATACGTTTTTGATCCTTATTTGAAAACACAAGCATTCCTGCAATACGAACACAAATGTCCTCTGCCTGATGAAATTCTACCTCTAGACCACTTTGAATGTATAATTTATACTGACGGATCAGCACAACCCGCTACGGGAGGTAAACAAGCTCATAGTGCTGCATGTGCAATCGTTAAAGGTCGTATGCGAGATGGCAAATTCAGACCTATGGTCACAAAAATGCAATCTCTAGGATATAGTACAGCTCAGCGAGCTGAAATACAAGCATTCATAATGGCACTTGAAAATATGGATCGCAAATTCCCCACACTCATAGTGTGCGATTCTTTTTATTGTGTTCAATCTTACAATGAATATTTACAGAATTGGCTTCAAACTGATTTCAAAGATGCAAAAGGTGGCACAATCAAGCACAAAAAGCTCTGGGAACAAGTAGTTCAGTTGCGAAACAGACCACAAAACACTCACGTGATACACACGCTGAGTCATCAACATGATGGCGTTCACGTTGAAGGGAATTCATTGGCTGATGAAGCAACGAAGGGGGCTGTACAATCGGCTTCCGTAGCTGCAGTAACTCGTTCATCAAAAATAGACAGTGAAATAATGCTGGCTGTCAATGCTACAAGTGAAGGCAGCGGTGCAGCGTTACCTAAAGGGTTTCCACTCAAATACTCATATAAAACTGATGCGAACAATGTTCTGTTTGCTCGAATCCCTGGAGTGTGGGATAGGGTAATTCCAAACATAGAACATAGACTAGGAGTAATCCTTGCAGCACATGAAGGGCTCGCCTATGCTCATGCAGGTGTTTCAGCCACAGTATCATTAAAACAGAGGTACTGGTGGCCAGGCATTAGGAAGCAGACCAGAAACCATGTTCTGGACTGTGAAATATGTCAAAAGAGGAAACTTTCAACTGTGAAACGTCCTGCCCAGACGCTCCTGTTAATTTCAGATAAACCATTAGCTTGTGTTTACTTGGACCACTGCGGTCCCTTACAAAGGGATGGTAACTACAAATATATCATGGTCACAGTGGATTCGTGTTCAAGGTTCCTTTGAATGTGGCCTCAGCGCTTGGCTGACGCTCTGTTATAAAAGATGTGCGAGTCTTTATCGGCACATACGCAATTGGCACGCTACATTCTGACCAGGGTCCTGCGTTTAGCTCTCGAGCTTACAAAGAAGCCATAGCCAGTTCGAGCGTTGCATTGCGGTACTCTAGTTCATTCCATCCTGAGGGAAATTCGGTTGTGGAAAGAAAAACCGGGACATAAAGCAATCTATAACAGCTAGGGCATTAGATTCGGGTGACGGGTGGGTTAAACATCTAATAACTGTCCAACAAAGTCTTAACAACTTGCCAAGAAGTTCTCTAGGGGGTATCACTCCATATGAGGTCCTATTTGGGACAAGAATGTTGGTCCCGGTCCTCGATTGTCACACATCAGTAGTGCAAATTAAGAAATTTGATATCAAAGATCGTTTGGCTGTTTTACAGGACTTAAATGAACTAAGAACGAAAC
Source organism: Lissotriton vulgaris (assembly GCF_964263255.1). NCBI lineage: Eukaryota > Metazoa > Chordata > Amphibia > Caudata > Salamandridae > Lissotriton > Lissotriton vulgaris. The sequence continues at coordinate 331,615,496 of NC_141697.1, read as the reverse complement.
AAAGCAACGTATTCCTGAAGCCAACCACCACTGGGGAAACACCACCCGTCCCAACAAGGCTTGTCTGGATCTCAAAGCTTGGTGATCTAGTCAGAAAAAGATGGCTAACAAGAAGGAATTTGGGCCTTCTTACAGACAAACAGTACCTGTCATAGCAATCCACGGAACAAGAACAGTGATACTGCCGCCCCTTACTGGAAAAAAGGAGAACAGGTTTGTCTGCATCGACCTGATCAAAGCACACTATGTGGCCGATACTAAGCAGGAGGCCAAGTGGACTCCGACAAAGTAGCAGACGCACTCCTCTAGCTACAATACAAGAGGTTCAAACTGAGAGACTCATCACCATTGAAGAATCCACAGTGAGAAAAGAAAGAGTAAGCAATAAATCCATGGAACTCGTTCCTCTTGAGACCCAAATAACAGTTCGTCCTTAAGCACCTGTCTACAATGAAGTAAAAAGTGATCAAGTGGTTCCAGTGATTTCAACAAATCCGGATGCAATTCCTACCATTGACAGGACTGCCTCTGGCTATTTCATTAACTTTTATACGTTTTCGGAGGATCCCAGCGAACCTGAAACAACGCCAGTAAAAAGAACTTTCCAAGAACAAGCAACTAACTTTTTTCATCACCTGGAAAAAACGTATCTGGTTTCACCATGAAATGAATTATGGATTGTGTTGGGAATAAATTTTCAACTACTTTGGTTAACTCTAGTAATAACTCTGGGTATGCTGATAAATGGAAGATATGTAAGAATGGACACAGCAAATCGGAAAGTCATGTTACTCCTCAAACCACACAAATCATCCCATCGTGAACAAAGAGACTTGTCAGCAGTGAACATCACAGCCGTTCCTATACCTGATGGTATAGCTTGGGACAAAACAGAATATGACCTTTTTGGCCCTCGGAGCTGTTGAAGATTCTACACTTATTTAAGGTTTCATTAAGTGACTTTATTACCTCGAGTACCTTTTCTGATGATTGGGACTTCGAGACTTAATAATATGATGTCTGATCTAGAAATGTCAGCAGTATTCACAAATCATGAATATTTAGAAGGTTCATCATACTATGAACAAATGTATTGTTATAACCATTATGGTCATAATGTTTTGCGCAAATCAACAATGCCTAGAAATGTATATATGTATAACCAATGGGAACATTGACCTACGCCTCTAAAGGGTAGCTCAAAAACATTTGCGAATAAGTTTCCATATTTTTCAGGGTTCAATGTATCGAATGCAGAAACATTTTACTTTAGAAATGTAAACAGAACAGAAATGAAAATTATGTTGATCAATACAAAACAGATTTATTCTGCAGCCTTTTCTGCCCAACTGTCTAGACAGGGTTTCGACTTTAGGAAAGACAACATTGAGACAAAAACTGTCTAGGTACAAAATATTGGCAAGTGTAGGGGGTAAAAGCTTTGTTTAGAGCCTGTATCATCCCTGAGCAAATTATGTTTTCGAATGACACTATCCAACAAACGCCTTGCCTTGGGTTAGCCAAGACAAGGACTTGAACACACTGACCATACCAATACCTACGAGTAATTGCTTTACACGGGGAGAGGTTGACATACATAATATTTTGCATCACAACAGATCAGATCCAGATTGGAACAAATGGTTGCTCTGGTGCCTAAGACACAAATAACTGTCAAGATGGATTCCTGAACAAAACTCAAGGTTTCAAAGTCAATAGGCCAGACCCAAGATATATTCGAATACAGCATCCTGGGGTAATAACAACATACAGTGTAGGGAAACTACGCCTTGATTGGCTACAGGGAGCTACACTACAGGATGTAAAGAAACACTTAGTCTTATGGATTCACCTTTAGGAATGCAGACTCATCCCCTCCCCTACCCTTCGCCCCACACGAATTCCAGATGGCGGGAACCACCTTCCTATACCTTGGGATGCACATCTACAGGGAAGCTGACATGATGGTAGACGGCAACCTTGGGAGGGCCATAAGAGCACTGAAATCGCAAATTCAATTCTGGCTAACATTGCCCCTTTCTGTAGCCGGCAGAGTGGCCATCTCTAAGATGGTGATGCTCCCTCGCCTCATTTACCACTTCACCAACCTACCATTCCTGATCCCAGCAGCGACATTTAAAAATCTCGACACACTACTCACGGAACTTGTATGGGGACACGGGCGCCGACGCATAGGCCTCGCTAAACTACAACTCCCCTCTGGCTCCGGTGGAATGGGCCTACCGGACTTTAGGGCATATAACTATGCGTGCCAGCTACAATGGCTGGCCTACTGGGTGGCAGGTCGCAACCTACACGAGATCAACATGTCAGAGGATGAACATGCAAAAGGGGGAGTACACACATTGCTTTTACCCCGATCGGATCTGCCGAGAGACGCCCCACCGCTCCTCCGGCTGGCGGTGACATATTGGCAGAAGGCATTAAAGTACACTTCCCCCACGACATCTTATGCCCCCACGATCCCGCTTTTAGGTATCCCGCTGGGCTCGGGAACACTTACGACGAACAAACTGATGCCCTGGCATGACGCAGGAGTGTCGCATGTGGGCGACCTGTTCAAAGAGGGGCGCCTATTGTCCTTCGAAGACTTCAGGGCCACACATGGCGTTCCTAGGGGCTCATTCCTTTTACACGCAGGCCTTCGCCATTATATAACACACAAGTGGTCACCTGAGGGACAAGAGCCAGATATAAACCCCTTAATAACAATGCACTACCTCATGGGCACGGGTGGCCACCTGACCAAATGGCTCACTGCTAGTATCAAAACGGGGAGGGCGATCCCTCTGTCACCAGCATGGGAAGGAGATATTGGTAGGCCACTGAGAGACAAAGAGTGGGAGCGCATCCTCCAGTTTCCCAAGAAGGTAGCTAGAAACCCCAAGTTTAAGTTTATTCAACTGATGTTACTACATAGAGCCTACCTGACCCCGCATCGCATACACATGATGTTCCCCGATGCGAATGGTAACTGCCCCCGGTGTGACACTAACGACGCATCGCTAATACATATGCTATGGCAATGCCCTAAGTTGGGTTATTACTGGACCACTATCAATGACTCGCTTGAGAGAGCTGGCACCCTGTCCCAATCACTCACCCTAGAATATACACTGTTGGGGCTGGGACCGTCAGCACGCACAAGAACCGTAGCGACACGTTTTACAGACATGGCCCTATTACTAGCGAAGCGAGCAATCACGATGAGGTGGAAGTCCTCCAAACCACCCGACCCTGATTTATGGAAAGCAGAGGTAATACGATGGGGCAAGGCAGAAGGCGAAGCGCTGCAGCGAGAGGAACGCAGAGGTCTCAGGAAAACACTGCTTTCCCTGGATTGGTTTACCGTAATGGGAACTTTCGAAGCTGGGGATGGTGGGGACGATGGGGATACAGATGACTCGCTACATATAGGATGAACGTGTCCAGCTCTCCTAGATATTCCATGTATTGTCACGGACTATGGTGCACTGTGCTGAGGTACGAGGAACCCCGTACCATCGGCAATTCTACCCCAGCCTGCCTGTGTGTATGGATAAAGCTGAATTATACGGTGTCATGGGTGACCCAGATGTAAATATCACAGTTATACGCATATTGAAAGAGTGTCGAGAGGGATGCTAGAGGGTGGGGGGAGGGTTCAGGAACGATATGGGATTGTTAAGTTAACATGGTTCCGGACAAAAACGAAAAATCAATGATACTATGTACCTGTAAGTACTGAGCAAACATATGCATGTGACATCCTGATTACTTCTGCACCCGAATATGTATGTAACTGCTCCAACTGCTATGCTAATAAACAGATTTTCAAAAAAAAAAGTAAAGCAACACTTATCTTTACTTAAAGATGGCGCAGACCTTAGGGAATTCTTGCTAGGACCAAGAAAACTGCGTCAAAAACGTTTCATATATGCCGGTATATATGCTGCATATAACGAAATATGGAAGATTACACAAGCAGAGACTGCAGAACGAATACGAGAAATTGACCGCATTAATTTAGAGAAATCTCTCTCTCTGTAGTTGACAATGGGTTAACAACTCTGTCGTCCAGGATATATTCATTGGACAGCATTGTATCTTCTGCCATAGACATCTTGGAACAAGTCTTGGTCATGTTGCAACATGGTCAGTCTCAGCTAAGTTCTATCATGCTATTGGGTTGGACGCTCCAAAACTTGCGTTCAGGCTATGTGCCTTGGGGTTTAATCAATACTGCGTCACTATTTTCAGAATTCAATCTCACTGATAAACAGATCTAAACAGATCAAACTGGCACAAAGGGGAGCAGACTATACGGTGCTGAGCATTGAAAAACTGGAAAGATTACCATTCACAGTTGTAGAAAAACCAGCTACAGAATGGATAATACATGGAACAATCACTCTGCCAGTTACAATTTTCCATCTTCAGTATTGCCTAAAACACATACCAGCAGGCAAATATGAAAGGTTGAGCAAAGAATACATCAAGACATCCTGGAATTTACCATACACACACAGATGTTGGAGTGGGGGACGTGAAGTGTTTCTTAGCGGTTCAAACTGTGAAAATGCACAGTTCTCTCATTGGCCAGGGTATTAATTTACAAGGAGCCTGCGATGGTTCCTCCAACAACTTATCCTGTCACCTGCAAGGTTCACCAGCTGTGGTGATTGATCCAATATTTGGACAACTTTCAAATGGAAGTTACCTCATGTTGAACGATCACAGCTGCTGTGGCATGTTGCCAGGTATTCCATATCTAGTAACTGTGTCCTCCAGGGTCACTTGCTGTATGCAAGTATTGTTTCCACAAACGAAGACAGCCATGGAGTCGCCTCTATGGCCTTCACTGAACATCTCTTCCATACAAATTGATACTCTAAGCAGAATGAAAGTCATTCTTTTGCAAAAAACTGTGCCACTGACCTCGGCCAAAGAAACTTATGATCTACAAATTGCAAGGACTTCTGCCGAGATACATGCCCTTTTGAATACAAACTGCCCTATACATTTCTCAGAAATGTTAAGTCGTATCTTAAACATGTCTGATACGAGCGGAATCATTGTACATCTATTTAAGAACTTATGTTCAGGACTGTTAGCACCTTTTCAACCAGTCCTCGGAATATTTCCCTACTTCATGCACTCTGTGTTTGGCGGACTGCCCCTCCTTTTGGGACTCGTTGCAGGGATACTATTTTTGCTCCTACTGCTACGATATGGCAAGCCAATTCACCAGCGACACCCAGTTCTCCATGGAGACAAATCTACTGGTGATGAAGTGTCGTGAGCGCATCGTTCAAATTCTGGGTTTACCTCATCTACGAGAATTAAATACCACATGGTTTCTGTCATTCAGACCAATCTGGCAAGATTGCATCTTTCCTGTTCTACGCTGCCTGCTTTGCTGAGAAGAATGTGTGCTAGACATCTGTCTAACACTCCCATCATATAACTAACAACAAAGGAGTGACTAAAAAATGAAAGAAGTGTCTAAAGTGAAGTGAAACGTGGAAAAAGTAATACTTTTTTATATATTACCCTCACTCGCCCAACTATTGGGTGACATGCTTCATCATTGGGTAGTTTTCACCAGACAGGTAAAAGACCTGTCTGGTGTGCTGCGACACCTGCAGTTACAAACTTTAATGAAGATCAGTGTGAGCATCTGAATATAAAAGGGAGATGAGAAGGACAATATAGACTTTGAATTTGAGTCGAATTGTCCTAATCATTAGGTCGACATGTTTCTGCTCTTGAGGGCCAAATCGGCCGAGCTTTCAGGACCAAGAAACAATCTAAACACTGGGCGGTATGCACACTCTAAGGTGCACTCTAACCTCAGTGTTATCTCAAGTCTTACTTAACTCACGGTTCTTAATACCGGTTAGACCTGGAATTTCCAGGTAATAGGGATGTGAAACTGAAGTCCGCCTCACGTCATGGGCACAAGTGGTGGGGGTTACTTCACATCGGAGGAAATTGCGCTCCGATGGCTCCCCGCATGTGACCTAAAGAGTTCACAACCACTGCCCGAATGATGTGGTTGTGAACTCTTTAGGTCACACGCGGGGAGCCATCGGAGCGCAATTTCCTCCGATGTGAAGTAACCCCCACCACTTGTGCCCATGACGTGAGGCGGACTTCAGTTTCACATCCCAATTACCTGGAAATTCCAGGTCTAACCTCAGGTAACGCTGAGGTTAGGGTGCACCTTAGAGTGTGCATACCGCCCAGTGTTTAGATTGTTTCTTGGTCCTGATGAAAGCTCGGCCGATTTGGCCCTCAAAAGCAGAAACATGTCGACCTAATGATTAGGACAATTCGACTCAAATTCAAAGCCTATATTGTCCTTCTTATCTCCCTTTTATATTCAGATGCTCACACTGATCTTCATTAAAGTTTGGTTTGGATCAGTGTCCGCACCTTTTTAACTTTATCACGTTCACTATCTTTCACTGGTTTTTAGTCAATCCAGCTCCACTGCAACTGCAGGTGTCGCAGCACACCAGACAGGTCTTTTACCTGTCTGGTGAAATCTACCCAATGATGAAGCATGTCACCCAATAGTTGGGTGAGTGAGGGTAATATATAAAAAAGTATTACTTTTTCCACGTTTCACTTCACTTTAGACACTCTTTTCATTTTTTTAGTCACTCCTTTGTTGTTAGTTATATTTAGAATGGGGTACAGGAGTGTCCTTTGAGCCCTTTCTCTCTTGTTGTTGTTATATAACACTCCCATCAGTCATGCAAACGGATGATGATACTTTGCTGGAACCAGTAACGGCCCATGCTCTGTGTAGTCCCCAACGGCTACCAATTCTGATGACGGCATTCATTGAGATCTCACAGACGCAAAGTGCTGCTGCTGAGGTACGAGAGGAAACAACAGGTACGCAGGTAACATCTGATACAAACATTGCTGATGTGACCAATGCTGAAGGCGATGCATCTAATCTATGTGCGGTTAATCTTCTAAACAAGATTCAACTTTCACCTACAATGGTAGACGACTTTTTACCTACAGACATAGAAGAGTTCATGTTTTCTCCAAGTCCTAACACTGACTTTCGATTTTGGCACACAGTGTTCTGAGAAACTTTGAATTTGACCTTCATTTTTCAAAAACAAGGGACTAACTTTAGAACTTTTTTCCTAAGATTAATACATTTTTTTCTCCAAATTTGTATTTTTCATTTTTGGCACAAGAAATCTGTTTATAGTAGAACTATTCATAGAGAACACTAATTCTTTGAATACTTCCAGAGACAATATATGACCTTGTCCACAAACAGTTTTATGTAATCTGACATGAAATGGTTTCGGCTCTTTTCTTCTGTATTTACGAGCCATTGCATAAATGTATACTTTCGTGGTTCATTCATTTAGCATTTCAAATGTCAACATATGCTTAGAATGAAACCTTGCTTTAATGTGTACAGCACCAATGCATTTTTCATGTAGATATATTTTAGATATGTTTTAACATGTTTAGAATTTAGTAACGTCGTACATAAGAAAGTGGAGTGAGTGTTGTGTGTCGATTTAGATTCCGTATGAATTTACAGATTCATGCCCTTATATAGGTACAATTCAAATTGCCCTTATATTGGCATAGAAACCCAGCCCTTATTTAGGCATAGTCCATGCTACCAAAATACAGTCATGGCTACTTACATCCGTTCATCTACGTCACAACGAATTCTTGGAAAAACCATTAATTATGCATGAACATCTATTCCTTAGGAGTTCAGAGGTTCATTCATGACATTCATATGCCCAACTTTTACGTCAATACTGGCATTCCCAAACACCTTCAAGGTACAAATATACTTTCACTTGCTATGGCAAGGCACGGTGCGGTTCGACTACCTACTTGCACGACGCGGCTCGCCACAGCAAGTCCAGAAGGAAGTCAATCCCCCAACTGACGCACTGACCAGACACTGTCATCCTTCTCGCCGAGAATCCAGCTCCAGTATTTCTAACTCCCCTTGCGGGGTGTTAGAGAATCGAGTCCTGGGAAAGAGATACCAACCTCTCTCATTCTAAGGTATGGAGCTGATTAGAACCTAGAGAAACCTTTGGCAATCCTTGGCAAAACTCAACTTATGCTAAGATAGCACCTACTTCTTCTCTCGTACTAGACTTAGGTTAGGTACACTGGGGTAGGATTATTATAGAAGCACCAGTTGAGAATTTTAGCCTGTGTTATTTATGTATGTATCTTTCTATATGTCATAGCTACAGACCATGCTATTACAGTATTATTTTATATTACTGTTAACGCTGTACGCATTATACTTCACATTCTGTATTACGATTGTAGCAGTTCATATCTCTTGTATGAGCAAGACGACTGTTCAATAAACCCTTTTTATTGAAACGCCTGTCTTTCTATTTCTGTGCAAACTCTGTAGAAACGAAGCATGCAGGATTGACTGAATGAAACGGTTATCTATTGTTTCCACGACTCTGAGGAAATTGTTCCGACTCTAAGGGAAACAAAGTTGTCATGTTTATGCGGTTGTCAGAGACTAATCCCTTCTTGTTCATTCGAGAAAGTTTCTAGTGACCTCTGAGTTAGCTGGCACACACAAGTAATTAAGTTTAATGTACTCGATAGAGACATACTGACCTCAGTCCCATGTCAAAACTGTAGTGTATAGTATTCCAATGCGCAGAGCCTATTAGGGATATAGGAACTACACTACAATATCTGGATAACATGTATGATATGCTCTACAGTGGTGATACAATGCATCTCTATCTGTACTGATGTCTGCCTGTTTGTTGCCCTATAAACTTAATAAAGGAGGGGGAAAAAACAAAAAAAACAACATCCCAGCGACCACAAATATTCTAATTTCTCAGGGGCCTATAAGGTGGATTACATTTTAACCCCTACAGGTGAGATAGGTATGGTTGGCAAGGGGGAAAACTTGGCAATAGCCTTATGGGATCACTCACCCCTTCAGTTCACAGTGGGAGGTAGACCCCATGGACAAAAGGCAGGATGGAGGCTCAACCCATAGGACCTGAAGAATGAGACAATAGCTTGTGAAATTAGGGTGGGCATTGAACTTTACTTTACGGAAAACAAGGACTTGGTGTCATCAGCAGTTGTACTGTGGGAAGCATATAAAGCTGTACTTAGAGATAGGGCGCAGCACATTATTGTGCATAGGAAAAAAAACGAAGTTTGGGAGATAAAAGCCCTAGAGGAATAACTCTTAGATCTGGAGGGGCGCTTGGGATCGGAAGTAGACCTACTAATAATACGTCAGATCACGGTTACCAGCAGGGAATAACCAGGTGCTGGCACGCCAAGAGGTGAAATCCTTGCTTTTATCCATGCAACACAGCTTGTATGAGGCGGGTCGATAGGACAGGGAGGTTGCTTGCCTGGTTGGGTAGAAAAGGGATGGAAACATTGGGTGCGGTCCATCCATGAGGGTGGAGCCACATACACTCCGGCACAAGAGACCACCGATGAGTTCGCAGATATTATGCAGACTTATAATTCCCAAGCCCTCGTGGACAAACCCCAGATCAGAGATTACCTAAGTGTAGTTACTACTCCCACCCTGTCACTTGATAACCATTCAGCACTAGAAGAAGACTACCCTAGAAGAAGTACTGGCAGCTATCGGCAAGCAGAAACTAGTCCCTATTGGTATACCAGCCAAACTCTTTGGGAGTAACACTGCACTATTGAGCCCATACCTCCTTAAGATGTTCGTAGAGGCACAGGCAGAGGTAGTGCTCTCCCCAGATCTCCCTAATGCTACCATAGTGGGGATCCATAAAGCAGGGAAGACCAACATGGATTGTGGTTCCTATCATCCGATTTCATTATTAAATGTGGAAATGACAAACCTGGCCACAATCTTAGCCAATCGACTATTGACGGTTATTACTTCCTTTAATCCATAAGGATCAATCCCTGTTTATGTTGATGAGATGAATGAGATTTAATCTCCACAGGCATTTGATGTGGTCCACGGGCCCTTTATGTGGCAAGCCCTGTTGAAATTCGGGTTTGGGCCCACATTTTTTAAATGGATAGAATTACTATACACAACACCTATGGCTAAGGTACTGGTCAATGGAGTAACATCAGCGGAATTTCCAATTGGCAGGGGCACTAGACAGGGTTGACCACTGCTCCCTTTGCCATTTGCTCTCATTCTAGAACCACGGACCTGCATGTTTCAAGCACACATCGGCATTGGAGGTTTCAGGGATGAATCGGGGCCACTTAGAGATGAACGCATTTCCCTCTACGACAATGACATCCTCCTGTACTTTACCAACCCGAATGTGACTCTTTCTCTCAAATTTCAACTATTTGACAATTATAGTGCTCATGCCTGATATAGATTTAACTGTGACAAGTTGAGCCTCTACCCGGTGGGCGGTCACTTGGATATAAGGGACCTTCCAGGACACTTACGCATTGATAAAGATGGGTTCAAATACCTTGTTCTTTACATAACCACAAACATTATGGCTAGTCTCAACCGTAATATCCAGAGAGTCCTGGCAGAATTCCATTGAGACGCTGAGAGATGGAGATTACTTTCCTTACAACTCTTAGGCAGGGCCGCCATGTACAAGATGGTCACACTGCCGAAATTGCCTTACATTCTATAAAAATACTTACCATAATCTCCCAAAGGCTATTTTTGTCACAATAGATAAGGAAGTCCGTACACTTATATGAAAAACAGAGTCATCCGAGGGCGGCACTACAGATACTTCAAAGAAGTTAGTATAATGGGGTCATTGTGCTACAAGATATAAGATCATATGACTGTACTACTCACCTGATAGTAATTAATGACTGGGGACACCTACCGGGTCACCATCCAGTCTATGCTCTAGAGAGACTCCAATTTCAGATGTGTATATCTACACTACATCTACGGTGGCAAGGGGGTAAGACAACTACTGCTGGCAACTCAGAAGCCTGGCAGGGGCGGAAAGATGAATGGAGAGGGGAAAAAGGACTTACCCGAGAAACTACACTGTGGGAGTTGGGAAACTGCAGGGATTCAAGACATGGGACATAATAGGGATATCCAGGCTGGGCGAACTCTTGAAAAATGGATATCTGATCTCTTTCAGCTCTCTCCAACGCGAATACCAGTTGAGCGATACCCAGTAGTTCAAATACCTACAGTTACAGCACGTTTGGAGGGCAGACATTGTTCTCGGATGTGCGCCTCTAGTGGGGAGATTGCTCCAGGGGTAAATAGGAGATAAGGCAGTTTCATGGGTCTATAAGACAAGCATTCGAGGTAGGTTTTTAATTTTCACAGGTGATCAGCAACAAGTTATATTTAGGAACAGTCTGTTGTTGGCGAAGGATCTTCAATGGAATTATGTATAAATGATTTCTTGTCAGAGAATATTTTGCTAAGGGCCTGATTCTGATGTGGGTTGGGAAGCTTTCCCACCTGGGGCCTGATTCTGATGCGGTTAGGAAGGACTCGTAATGGCATTTGCTCCTTCCAAATCGGATTGGGAACGACCCAGGGCCCAATTATGATGCGGTTAGGAACATATGCTCCCATTGAAGTCAATTGGAGTCCAATCAAATCGTATCGGGAAGTATCCGGATGCATTGTACTCCGTCGGTCAGACTGTCCCGATCCGAGTGGGTTGGAAACCATTTCCAACCTGATTCAGTCGGGAAGCATTTCTAACCCGCATCAGAATCAGCCCCTTAGTGTTAATATTGTAGAGCAGCAATATTTGTTGTAGAGCATAAAATTAAGAGATTCAAAGCTATTACAAACATTATCATAGTACGATAGATTAGGAGACCAAAACTCACCAGCAGAAATTCAAAACGTGCATTGAATGGGCTGCCAGACCCAAGCCATTAAAAGGAATACCACTTACCACTGTCCACAGGTTGTTCCGACAAGGTGTGGCGGAGTCAGCTGCAGATTTAATAGGGTGGCGAGTGCGTCCTGAGCAAGATGAAGGATCCATGCTCACAAGGAGTACACGATTATGCAATGTTTCCTTAGTACAACAAAATACGGGTTGTATTAAAAGGATTACATTACATTAAATCTATATTAGTAAAGGGAAAAGAGAAAAAATAATGATAACATTTGGTTGGAAAAAATTATAGAAGTTGCAGAAGTAACACAAAGAGGTAAAACTGAATGGCAAGATATAATAATTACAAATAGTTACGATTTTACTAAAAGCAGTATGCAATGAATAAGACAGGTATCTGATAAATATCAATGGACAGATAATTACAAGTGTCCTTAAGCAGTCCATAGTGCACAGTTGAATGGTCCTTTAAAATATGTAGCTTCTTATCAGCAAATTTCATTGTTCTACGGCAGTTAGTGCCTCTTTAATTAAGACGCCCTTGTACACTCCTGTCTGGAGAGCATTTCTTCAATGTTGCATCCCTTCATTGATTTTGTGACAGTCATGATGACCTGCAAGTAAAGGTCATCCTCCTTGTGCATGTATATATTTATGGATTGTTCAACAAGAGGGGGTTGTTGGCGACCTTGCACACAAGTCTGCTCTTGTGCTGGCTTATTCTTTGTGTAATCTTTTGTGATGCTTAGTCAGTGTAGAATAAATTGCACAGGTATTTGATGCTGTAAATGACATGAGTAGAATTACTGTCAGAAAAGGGTTTTAGATCATAGTTCATGTTTTTGCACTTGCATAAAACCCGGGCATCTTCCTGATGACAGCACACATTTCAATTGTACTTTTCTAGGTAATTTGCATACATTCTCTCTGTGCTTTAATACACTTTTCTACAATACTATTATTTTGTGCCGGATATACAGCATTTTTGAAAATATTTTATTAAACAATCCTTTAAAACAGGGGTCCCCAAACCGGTCCTGGAGGGCCGGATCCATGCCAGATTTTTAAAATTACTACATGTATCTCAATGGGGATATCCAAAAAATCTGGCATGGATCCGGCCCTCCAGGACCGGTTTGGAGACCCCTGCTTTAAAAATTCATTCATATCATGGGATGTAAATTACACAACATTATCTGTTCAAGTTATTTCTGGAATTCTTTACCTGGTACACACCTCCTTGAAAAAACATGATAACTTAGGGTGACCAACTGGCAAAGGTGCAAATTCAGGACAGCGAGTGTAAAAATTCAGGACAAAGGGTCAAAACAAACACAAGGGCCCATTGCAAGGGAGTAGCCAGAAAAATAAACCACCCCCTTAATATGCCACTAAATAAAGAAGCAAAGTGAGCTATTCTGGGCTCTCCTTTTGAAGTCAGTGAAAATTGATACCATAATGAAAATTTGCATAAAATAATGCAAAATTAGGCATTTTACAGCAGGAAAGACACTTGGTTGAAAACTGCATTTACCTGCATTGACTTTTTTCTTTTATTCTTTCCGTCTTTTCATTTTCTTTCTTTCCTTATGTTCTTCTTTCATTCTGTCCTTCTTTCTGTCCACATTTGTTCTATACTTTCTTCTTTACAACTGTCATTTGTTCCTCTTTCTGTCGGTTCATCATTTCATTTTGTCTCTCATTCTTTCTCTCCATTCTTTAAATTCTAATTTCATTTTCTTTTCATTTTTCCATATTCCACATTCACATTCATTTTTTGTTCCTTTTTTATTTGATCATCCTCTTGACCTTCCTTCCATTGTTAAATCTAAATCTTTTTCTTATATCTTCACAGCTTTCTTTCATTATTTGCATTCTAGTCTTCCTTTGCTTTCTCACTCCATTTGTCTTGTACTTCTTTTTGATTTACCATTTTAATAGTTTCTCTTTCTTTCGCAGCTTTTGGCTACTTTGGCACTCATTAGCCCCCAATCCATAACTGCATCATGGTGAATATTCTGCTATGTTTATTTGTTATTCTGACTTATACTGATCTGAGAGCCACAGATCAAAGTCAGAAAGGACAAAAAACATTTTTATCTGACCCTTGACACCCCCACTTAAGCATATATAGCGGGTGCTTCACTACGCCTTTGGCCCATTGCCATTCTTTATGTCATAATCATCCACAGTCAGAATGACAATGGGCTTGTCCACAGACTGAGCGAGGTCAGTGAGGGGCTACTGCAGCCTCTAGAGTTCAAAAGAGAAGTGCTGGCTGGCACCGATTGTCGCAGGGGAAAACCACAGCTTGTTGCCATCCTCAAAATTACGGGCAAAAGGCATCTGTGAAAGAAATCTGTTGTAATCAAAAGGAAGTCCAGACTTTCAGCGTAGATTAGTTAGATTCTTTTATTAAGTTGTTATATGAATAAATGAGGAAACCCCACCAGGAGCAGCCGCCCTGCTGCTCAACCCATACCCAACTGACACTCACAGACATCCAACATTCCATCCATCCAACATTCCACGCCACACTCATTCTGGCTGAGCAGCAGGTAAACATAAGTTACAACAGAATCCTCACAGACAAGGGACAAGAGGCCCGAATAACGGGCAGTCCATGAAATTTATGGACGGTTGGTCACCCGATGATAACTCCATCCGCGGTGAGCTCAGTCACAAACCTAATTTCGATAAATATCAAAAGCTGGTCAACCTTAATCAACATGTACCTTAAATGTCCAGATAAATGATAGAATAGTTCTAGAAAATTTACACCACATTCTCTCGAGACAAAACATGAAGGAGTAAAAGTGATAGAATGTCTATCACTGAAATTGCACTGCGTTCCCTATGTTTCATTTCTATTTTTATATTTCACCTGCAAAAAAGCTCTTCTCTAATACTCGTTTTAGATCTTGCCTAGACATCGCTTGTGCTGTCTCTTCCAGACATGCTGTATTCAGGCATAGACTTTAAGCTCTGCCCAGTTTCCGTTCATCTTTTAAATTGGCTCCTCTTACTGTCCTTTATAAATGATGGCTTTTGATTCATATATAGACTTAAAAGTCCCTCGTTAGTACTTCCCTTTCTTTTGTTGTTACCTTCCATGAGGATAACCCCTCTTATATGAGCCCTTACTCTCTAGGTTTGATTAACAGTTAGTGAGCACTGCTAAGTTAATGAATGGATTTCTCAAGCCGGCACGACCGGCTGTTCGGCTTACATCTGAAGCTAAAGCACAGCGTGGCGTGGCGCCATTGCTACAAAAGTCAATAGATAAAAAAACAATGGCAGGCAGACGCTTAATTTCTTTTCCATTTATCTAATTTTACAGCAATCACAACACACTGTGCTTTACTATTAAACATTTGAAGCTAAAGCAGGATGTGCTGTGACTGCTACAAAAGTAAATAAATAGAAAATAAATACTGCAGCCGCACAGCTTTTTTTTCTATTTATTGACTTTTGTAGCAATGGCGGCACGCTGCGCTTTGGCTTTAAACATCTGAAGCTAAAGCACAGTGTGCCGCGATTACTACAAAAGTTAATTAATAGAAAAACAAAGGCAGGCGGACGCCACATTTATTTTCCATTAATTTACTTTTGTGGCAATCGCGGCAGACCGCACTTTAACTCGAAAGCGTGGCGTGCCGGGATTGCCACAAAAATAAATACATTTTAAAAAATACAACCGCTGCACAATTTTATTTCTTCTATTTATTGACTTTTGTAGTTAGGCTACTGTTAGAATATTTTTGGAGAAAAAAAAGTTTCCAAGAAACATTCTAATTTGCAAAGCCAGTAGCTCTAAATTTAACTGATGCAAGACCTATTGCATTGGAAATGCTTGTTCTAAAATTGATTGAATGACCTTCATGTGTCACTTAGCAGGTGACAATGTTTGGGTTCTCAACCTACACTTCTTATAGTCCATTTCCAATACGTATTTTAAAGTACACTCTACTCTCCCTCTTCCTCTTGAAAAGTCGTCTGTCACAGCAGCAGAGACTCTGAAGCTGATAGTCCCACAACACAGGCCACAAGAGTGACTAGAGTTCACACTTGGATGTCAGCTACAGTGAAATGTGCATCAAAAGATTATTCCCAGGCAACCAGCCCAACACTTTATGATTTCCTTATCAGCCCCATCACTTTCCTGAGCTGTGTCCAAGCACCTTCCTTATGATCTCTCACTCAATCAAAGAGCACCTTTTGAAGTGTACAGGAGGAGCCGCACTCTCCCTCTCCAGTGTGCCCAACCAGCTCACAGGAGTGCAGCAATACACAAATCTGTCTGGGGGGATTCCTCTACCTCCTCATGTCTTCATCGCGCATGCCCGGGCCTCCAAAAATGGTATTCAAGGTCCTCCATGCAATGTAACATTACACGCACACTTGCACGCAACACACACACACTGTCTAGCACTGTAACCTCCATCTATTTTGTCACCACAGACACACATACACCCAGCACACACATTCACTCTGCATGCACTGCTTAATACTGTAACCTTTCTGTGTTGTCACTTGCATTCACACATACAGCCAACACACACATTCTGCATGAGCGCGCTAGACAACACTTCACACTTGACGTATTGTACCCCTCTCAAGTACACATACACCTAGTACATGCACTCACCATTCAGGCACTGCACAGAAATGCTCTTTCCCTGTACTGTACCCTTCCCAGGGACACAGACCACCAGTGAAGAGCCAACTCTTCTGCACGGCACAGATCTTTACATCTAACCGATGTAGGCTAAAGAGAGAGTTAAGCATACAGCAGCAGAACTTAAGAAAGTGATTCGGCCTGTGGGACTCACTTCAGTGGCACAGGTTAAAAGCACTTGTTCACTCCTACTGATCACTACATGGTATGCTGCCATCACCTCTTGGCCAAGGTAGTAACCTTCCACCACTATGAGGGTAACGCACTGGGCGCCACACCCGGTCCAACAATGCCACAGCCTATTAGACATGCTTATGTCATGGCACATGCTTATGATCAGCGTTTGTCAATTACAACAAAAATCAGTATTAGTAACCAATACAACAGTTATAGTTAGGCACTCAGGGCAGGGATACACATCCATTACCACACAGAAGACATTTTCATCCCAACAGACCATTAATAAATCTGAAGACCAGTGTTTCCCAAACTGTAGGTCATGACCCACTGGTGGGCAGTGAGCCAATTTGTTATATGTCCTGAAAGTCCAAGCAATAAATAAAGATTCCTTTAAATTTTGCATTTACCTTGTCACTTTTGCTGCCCTTCAAATAATGTCAGGCTATGTCTTCTGACAAATTGCTGCTTTTTTAAAATGGGGTTTGGGTATATGCAAACTCATCTCACTGTAGTCAGGGAAGAAAATGAAAGTGAATTATGGGATCATCTTGCTGGGGTAAAGGGATTTTGAAAGGAAAGGCTGTAGGATGTCATTTTTGTAACACACAACAAAATGATATAATAATAAAGAAATGTATAAAGCGCATGGTTACGCCATCTCGGCATGTCCCCGCGCTAGGGTGAGAAAGTGGCGTGAACTAAAGTGAAATGAACTGTATACATTCAGCAGTTATGAAAGCAAAAATTAAGCACTTTTCAGGTAATTTAGAAGCGTCATGGAAACAAAGATATAATAGGATAAAACAAATTAAGAAACTTTAATGGGTGATGCACAAATGATAAATATTCACTAAAACCTGATTTCCATACATTATCATTAGCGTAAAATATAGTTTCATTATTAAAACTGTAAGTTTGTGCAACTTTTATGGACATTTATATGAAAAACGCGCGGTCTGTAAATGAGTGTGCTACCGCGTGAGGCTTTAGCTACAATAAAAAAAACTCCTCCCTCATGTCCATTAAATGTAGGTGGGTTGCGAAAGTTTGTCTTTCTAGAAATTGGTTTGTGGTTCGAAAAAGTTTAGGAAGCTCTGCTAAACCGTACTGGGTTTCAGTTTACCACCTTCACTGTTCAAATATGTCCCAGATATACAGTCTCATTAGTCCTAAAATACATTTGGCTGGTATGAGAGTACCACCTTTGGGCTTGGCCTAATCATACCATAGCTGCTGCTAATCCTATCCTTCAAGAAGCACCTTCTACGCGGACTACAGAACTTCCAGTCCACAACCATTGGTGCTAGCCTGGTAGTCAACAAGTTAGGAGCAGAAGGAGCACCAGGACCAACCCTATACACTCATTGGCTGCACCTGCTTTGAACAGCAGAGTGGCAGTTGCGTAGCGCGATGGCGGTGTGCCAGTAGCACCATCAAAGTGCCTGAATTGCACAATGTGCATTGGCGTTGTACTAAAAGGCCTGGAGTCTGTTGGCCCAAATCACTGCTGGCTTGGAACGCTCTTCGATCCATGTGTAGTCCTCCAAGCTTTCTTCTTTCTGTTCAGCCTTCAAGATGAGATCAGGGAGATTGCTTACTCAGAACCAAGGGCAATTAAAGAAGAAGCATTTAAGGTAAGACAATGGTGCCAAGTACTACGATTTCATTTCTAAAAGCGCTGCCAAACCTTGACCAATCTCCTTCTAATTAAATACAGAGTTTTTATCAAACAGAAGGCGGTCAATCCTCTGGCTCTAGAGATATCTGAATCACTATTTATGCATGAGTAAGCAGATATAGTACTGCTGACTCAGCACAAAATCTACCTTTCAAGAATTATTGACTGAAACACAAAAAATCTATTTGCCCTGATGTGACATTTTTAGGTGTTGGAAGAATGAACTGAAGGACTGCACTACCCAGGAGTTTGGAAATGAGCAAGTCTGACTTACAGTCACAGTTGCTTGATGCAGCATCTCGTCTAGTGAACATGCAGCCAAGAAGCGTCAAAGCTGGAATCAATGATTGCTGTAAGAAGGTGTTCACTGCTTTAGATGAAACCAAAATACCTTTCTCTTTGCAATTATAGAAACTCACGCCTCAAGTTGTTACTGCAAACTTTTGTTTTATATGATTCAGATGCTGATCGCTTGAATAAATTGGTAGATTGAGCTATAAGGGAGGTTGACACCTGATCAGCAAACTTTCATTGCTCACCAATTTTAGAAGAGCTAAGTTCATTGGTGTTGATGGTGCATTAGCTAGTGGGAATATTTACAAACACCTAAGGGAACTCTTTTATGAGACATTGTTCGAATTAGTAACAAGCAAATAAAGTGAAACTAGGGAAATAGTTCAACACAAGTATTTAAATTGACAAGAACTGCGTCAAAATGTGTTTCCTATTTATAGAACATCGATTTGAAAATGCACAATGCAAGAACGTAGACAATATGCTGTCAGCAAGAAATAATTGCATAATGCTTGGGTTTTTGATTAGTCCCTCGTTGCAAAAAGGTGATGTTTGGGCTTATTTGATGAAATATTGATTGATTATAATTTGGCACACTACAATGTGATCATTTATATTACTTCCAGCCCTGAGGAAGTCGTGGGGTTACACCAGTATACAACGAAACGCGTTGGTGTAAGGGAGTGGAAGACTTTGAAAAATAAAAAGACTGGACAAGCCCAAGAACACGAAAATGTCTTTGTCTCTTTATGCTATTGTATTATCATTTCTTTAGTAATTGCGTGTGCTTCAGAAACTGTAAATCACATGGTTAGAACCTCATTCTTTGTGCTAGCAGCACAACTATGGAACTCTCTCCCATGTGACAAGACATATCCAAGATCACTTCGAATTCAGGAAGTAGGTCAACACCTCAAATGGACCAATCAAGAATTCATCCAGTCTCAATAACGAAACAAAGGTCACCAGTGGACACAAGAAAATACCTACCCACAAACCAGAACCTATTCTTCTGCCCCACAAAGATGATAGATATGACTCCTGCACAACTATCTCTGACTCTTTCATTCTATTGCAAGCATAGGGGCAGCTACATGATCATAGTGACAGAAGTGTTGCAATTTCCTGTTCAGCATGGACAGCACCCAAACACAGCTTACCTATGGCACACCAACAACCCATCCATTCCAACCAGACACGTCAATGAAATGAAGGTTAAGAACTCCATTCCTTTTCGTTCCAGTACACGCTTAAGTGGTGTATCAGATGACATGATACAATAACCACTCTTCTTTTCAGTACACCAAACACTTCTCACATGGGCCCTACTACATTTCACCAAATTTCCAGACAACCACTACCTGTAGTGTAACATGCAACCGGTTTCCTATGGTGCTACAGTACTACATCGGGGGTGTGAAGCGCTCTGTAAATGCAAGCACAATACAATAGCTATCCCCACACTCCTACAACAGATAGACAAATCCACACCACTGTGCTTAACACTAACACCATCAAGTTCACACATAACGCATACACACACACACATAACGCACACACACACACACACACACACACACACACACACACACACACACACACACACACACACACACACACACACACACACACACACACACACACACACACACACACACACACACACACACACACACACACACACACACACACACACACACACACACACACACACACTTCCATACAGCATTCTCCTACAAAGAAAGAGGCAGCAACACCAAATAAGTACCCACATCTGACTCCACGCACTGTCCCACACTGTTATCTCAATCATGGAGACCACAGCCTATGTCATCTTTAAAATAGCGGAACTATCAACATCAAGGAAAACTGTGGCTTCTGAACCAATCAGCTTGCATCCATTTCAGGATCCATTTTTTATGTATTATCATTCCTCAGTCCCTCATTTCTGTCCAGTCACAACTCATTGTTGAGGTCTTAACCCTATTTACTTACTCCTCATCTATTATCACTGCTCACTCCTAATAGCCATCAGTCCTTTTAGGGATGCGGAATGGGTTCAATGCGGTCTCCTCCCCTGACTTGGACACAACAGGTCTCTGTCCCATAGTAGACTTGCGCATGCGAGACAGTTGACAAATTGGTCTGAATCACTGGGTCTTTGCGACGCATGGCGCACCTGACATCCACGCTCCAAGCAATTCACACATACCTCAGCAGTTCATCACACGCAGGCGCGTTTCAATATGATTTTCGTTCCCTCGACCGATTGTCTCATGATCCAAGATGTTTTCATCCTCCTTCGAGGTATAACTGACCACTCCCCGGTGATACTTAATACGGGCCCCCTTCCTGCCTCAATGCGTCAGACGTGGAGGTTAAAAGCTTGGTTCCTTCAGGACAAGGAGTCTCAGAAGGTGGTGAGACAGGAACTCAATATTACTTTTAGACTAATGAGGGATCTGTATCTTCACTAGGCACCCTGTGGGGGGCTAGCAAGGCCACGATTATGGGAGTCACCAAGGGCCAGCTCAAGCTCCAGCGGCAGGTGCAATTGGAGCAAAGTACTTCGCGAGAAGCAACGGCTCTACGCCTTGAACAATCCTCCGCTCAGAACTCAGACCCTCAGACGTGAGGCTTCCTGCTCATATTCGTGCAGAGCTTCGACAGCTTTCACCAGACGGGGCTAAGCTCCTCTGGCGCTCATCCATTCCCAGGGTGTATGACTGGGGCGACAAAAACGGCTCACTTCTCCACACACTAGCCACCTACCCGAGGGCGAACTGTATAGTCCCCGAAATTATAACTCAGGAGGGATCGGTGTGCCGCTCCCCAGTGGAGATGGCCTGCGCCTTTGCCTCATTCTATCACCAACTATATGAAGCCAAAACTCCAACCCTCTCTCTCTCTCAGGCTTGTTGTGGGTTGGAGACGGCTACCTACCTCGCCTGGACTCCATTGTGCAGGAGGACCTCGACCGCCCCATCACCCAAGAAGAAATTGGGGACGCGATCACCCTCACATCCTCCGGCAAGACACCGGGCCCGGGTGGCCTCCCCCAGGAATACTATGCTCTATATGGTGAAAACCTTGTTCCTTACCTTGCATGTCTGTTCCAGGAGGCGGCTGAAAAGGGTTCCTTCCCTCCTGAGATCGATATGGCCACCATAGTAGTCCTTCCCAAATCCCAGCCACCCTTGCCATGTACGGACTACCGTCCCATCTCCCTTATCAACACGGAACTTAAGCTGTTTGCCATGGTCCTTGCACGGTGGCTCAAACCATACTTATCTGTGTTGGTTCACTCTGATCAATGTGGGTTTATGCCCTCGCGTGGTACCCAACACTGTCTCCGGAGGCTGCATTTGGCCCTGGCCCACTGTCACTTGATTACCCCTATCTAGTGATTCTCCTTGTAGACTTCGAGAAAGCCTTCGACTCAGTGGACTGGGGGTTTCTGGAGGACGTCCTTGCCGCAATGGGCTTTGGACCCTGCTTTTGGGGTTTAGTCCGCGTTCTATATGCCTGCCCGAGGGCACGTGTCCTGGTGAATGGGGCCCTATCGGAACCCTTCTCGGTCTGCAGGGGAACGAGGCAGGGATGTACTCTTTCACCCCTGCTATTTGCTCCGGTGATGGAGCGCTTGGCGGCCCTGATACTCTTGAGCAGACACGTACGGGGTTGGGAGTGGCCCAACACAGAGACAGACAAGATCGCTCTTTAAGTGGATGATGTCCTCATTTATTTAGCGAACCCCACACAGTCAGGCCCTCACTGTCTCCTTATCCTGCATTCCTGTGAGCAGGCCTCTGGCCTCCGGCTGAACCCCGACAAGTCGGTCCTAGTCCCTCTCCACATGTCTAGATAATGTTTTGATTGCAGTCCAACATACTGTTCCACCGTCAATCATTCAAATACCTGGGGATATGGGTGACTCTACTCCCCGAACTCAGCTGGGCCCTCAATGTGACACCCCTAGTGAAGAAGGCTAAGGCAGATCTCCAGAAGTGGCAAGCGCTGCTCCTGAACCCCATGGGGAGAGTCGCACTCTTTAAAATGATGATTCTCCCCAGGTTCCTTTATGTTCTTCAAAACACCCCCCTCAGCTTCTGGAGGGCCTGGTTCAGAGATCTAGGTAGCATGGCCTCTAAGTTTCTCTGGGGGAAAGGGATAGCCAGCCTGGCTCTGAGCGTCTGTAGGATCCCTTCCTTCGATGGGGGCCTGGGGATGACCCACTTATATCTATACTATTTAGGTTTAAAGTATTTTATTAAGGTATAAAAAACATGGGGAAGGGGATAGGAGGTCAAACGAACATACAGTACAAAGAGCGAGGTTTGCAGCGGTTCAGAAAGGAAGTAGGGAGACAGGAAGCCCCAGAGGGTAACAAGGCATAAGTCTTAAAGCAATAAGGCATCGTGAATGACCCCCTAGTAGACCCCCACTCCCTCAGCAAGGCCGAGCTGAAATAGCGTCCCGCAACACAGCAGAAAAACACACCATCCCTCCAGCCCCCCAACCCCGGAAAGTTAGGAGAGAGAGAAGCAAAGAAAGAAAAGGAAGAAAACAATACCCCAACATCCCCGTCCAAAGGTCAGCATTAGAAGCATATAACCCCGCCCCCCGCCCCCAGCCCCAGACCCCTAATCCCGCACATTCATTCCGTTGGAGCCACTGGCGGCGTCAGCCTAAGAAGTCGCAGGTACCGTGGGCATGTGAGCTCGCGAAATTCCGTGGATAGCAGTGCCAAAAAGGGATGCCAGAGTTCTTCAAACTGGTCAACATTCCCAGCCACCGTCAGCGACATCTTTTCCATGCCCAGTACCTGCCAGAGCCTGTGTAACCAACCAGTGATAGAGGGGGCAGTGGGGGTACGCCAGAGCACCAGGATGTTTTGAACCGCGGAGCCTAGCGCAATCGCAATCCGCCTACCCCTGTGGGACTTCAGCGGGTACATCAGGTCATTGGGGAGGCCTAGCAAGACATACGCAGGGAAGCGCGGGAGCTCAATCTCAAAATGCCTGTCCACCTCATCCAAGACTTCTTTCCAATAGGCCGACAGCACCGGGCACCCCCAGAGAATATGCGTGAGGGTACCCTCCTGTCCGCAGCCGCGCCAGCAACCTTTATCGCCGATTTTGCGCATCTCGTAGAGCCGTTCCGGGGTGTAATACCAATAGGTGGACACCTTAGTAAAGGTCTCCGTCAGCCCAGTGTGGTATGCAGAGTGCCTCGCCCGATACGCAATCCTGTTCCACTCTTTGTGGCTCAAGGTCCTGCCCAATTCCCTGTGCCAGCGCTCCCTCCCTGGGTTATGGTAATGGAATGGCGGGGGTTGGAGAAACTTGTACAAGTCGGTGATAAGCTTGGCATCCGAGGTCCGGGTTACCAGCCATCGCTCATAGGGCGTAATCGAACGGGCAGCGACGTCGCGCACCGGGGGTTGAAGAGCCCAGTGGCGGACTTGCATATAACGCAGTCTGTCCCCCTCCGTCAGGCCAAACTCCTGTCGGAGCTGCTGGAAGGGGAGTACGCCCTCCGGCCCGTAGATCTGGAAAAGCGCCCTGCAGCCGGCGCTCACCCAGTGGGAAAAGGCCCCCGGTTCCAGGCCCGGAGTGAAGTCTGGATTGCCAGCAATGGGAGTGAACGGCGATGGGAAAGTGGTGAGCTCGCGAAGCTCGCACACCGCGTCCCACACTCTCAGCGGAACCCGGGTGATAAAAGAGGCGTAGAAGTTCAGCGGACGGTGAGCGCGCCGCAGGAACGGGACTTCCTGGAGTGTACGGCCCACAACTGCCTGGTCTTGAAAGAGCCAGTGCTTGTCTGATTCCCACCGGCTCCACTCCACCAGATACCGAAGTTGTGCCGCCTGGAAGTACTTCTGGAGGTCCGGGACCCCGAGACCCCCCGCCTCCGGGGCAAGCATGGAGAGGACCCGCTTCATCCGAGGCTTACGGCCCTGCCACACAAAGCGGGAGATGTCTGCCTGCGCCTGTCGTATCCAACCTACAGGGGGCTGGAGAGGTAGGGCGCGAAAAAGATACAGGATCTGAGGCAGTATGGTCATCTTCACCGCTGCGATACGGCCCAGCCACGAGAGCAGGCCCTTGTTCCATCGGCCGAGTTCCTCTTTGATCTTTTTGCCCAGAGAGGAATAGTTAGCAGCGACCATTGCAGGCAGGGAAGGCGCAAGCAAGATCCCCAGGTAAGGCACCGTGGAGGAGGACCATTGCAGAGGAAAAAGACGCTGGAGGTCCCGCCTGGTGTCAACAGAGAGGGACACGTCCAGGGCGGCCGACTTAGACATATTCATCTTGAAGCCTGCCACACGGGCGAAGGTATTCAGTTCCCGGACGCAGGCAGGGAGCGACCGCCTAGGGTCATCCAGGGTCAGCAAGACATCGTCCGCATACAAGCTAACAGTATGCGTGTATTGCCCCATCTTCACTCCGATAGCGTCCGGGTTATCACGAATCCTCTGGGCAAACGGCTCCATATAGAGGGCAAACAGGAGCGGTGAAAGGGGGCAACCCTGTCTCGTGCCGCGCTCAATGGCAAAGCTGCCAGAGCTGTGTCCGTTGACACGCACCGATGCTGACGGCCTCTTATAGCAATTAAAGATCATAGTGCGGAACCTCTCGCCGATCCCCAGTTTCCCAAGAACCAGCTCGAGGTACGGCCAATGAACCCTATCAAAGGCCTTCTCCGCGTCTACCGATAGCAGCATCCGCTCCCCCGGGACGCGTGAGGCCTTTTCTAGCACGTGTGTCACCCTCTTGGTGTTGTCGACCGTCTGCCTACCGGGTACAAAGCCGGCCTGGTCCGCCTCCACCAAACCTGGTAGATGTAGACCCAGTCTGGCCGCCAAGATCCCCGTGTACAGCTTGAGGTCCACATTCAGAAGCGAGATGGGCCGATACGAGCCGCACAGAGTCCGGTCCTTTCCCGGTTTCGGGATAACCGACACGGTCGCCGAAAGAAGGTCCGGCGGGATAGCTCCCGGTTCGGAGAAGGAGTTGAATAAGCGAGCCAGGAGAGGCGCGACAGTGGGACAGAAGGTCTTGTAAAACAAGGCCGTATAGCCATCCGGGCCCGGGGCCTTGCCGTGTTTCAGCCGTGCAATAGCGGAGATGACTTCCTCCACGTGTATGTCCCTTTCCAGGTGGGCCGCCTGGGCGGGGTCCAAGGCCGGGAGGGTTACTGATTCCAGATAGGCCTCAGCCTCTCCCGGTGGGGAGGGCTCTGCCGCGTACAGCGCCTCGTAAAAGGCACGGAAGGAGTCCGCCACCTCCGCGTCACCGGAAACCGGGACTCCATCTGCTCCCACTAGCTCTTTTACGACGTTGCGTTGCTGCGCAGCCCTGAGCCGGTGGGCCAGGAGCTTACCGCACCTATCTCCGCCGGTGTAAAAGGCATGTTTCAGGCGCAACGCCGCATACTCCGCCCGGTCCAGGTCCAACGCAGAGAGAAGTTTCCGCGCCGCCTTCAGCTGCCTCCAAACACGAGGCGCCCCTGTCCGGCGGTGAACCTGCTCAAGTTCCCTGACCTGCGCCGTTAATTCCTCCCTCTTGCGTTGACGCTCCTTGTTCTCCGCCGAGGAGATGGAGATAAACTCCCCTCTGATGACCGCTTTCAAAGCTGCCCACTGCGTTGCCAGGGACGTATCGGGGTTGCTATTGTGAGTCAGGTACTCCTGAATGACCTCCTCCACTCGCTTCACCACCGACTTTTTATGGAGAAGCGTGTCCCGAAGCCACCACATCCCTCTGGAGGGGGGGGCCACCGGCCAAGCAAAAACTCCGGAAACCGGCGCATGATCGGACAGGGACAAAACCCCGATGTCAGCCGCCGTGGCGGCTGAACGGAGCGGCCCACTCACCAAGAGGTAATCCAACCGCGAGTAAGTGCGGTGTGCGTGGGAGAAATATGAGTAGTCCCTATCGGTGGGGTGCATTATGCGCCAGAGGTCATGTAGATCCATCTCTGCGATCCGGTCCTGTACCGCTCTAGAAAGCTCCCCCGTCTGCGGAAAGCGCTGGGCCGACCTATCCAAGGCGGAGTCGAAGACCATGTTCAGATCTCCCCCCAAGATGACGTGGCGGTCGGGCGAGGCAGTAACGTCTACCAACACAGATTCCAGGAAGCGATCCTGGTGGTCATTTGGGCTGTATACGGAACCAACCGTAAAGTCTACACCCCCTAGACGCATGCGATACACTAGGAGCCTCCCCTTCTGCTCGGCATGTTTATACAGCACCTCACCTCGGAAGGTGCTGGCTAGAAGAATGGCTACCCCTGCAGTCTTAGTCGCAGCCGAGGAAAAGAGTTGCGTGGGGAACTTGGCAGAGCGCAGCCTATGGCAATCTTTAGAAAGTAAATGGGTTTCCTGCAGGAGGCAGATATCCGCCTGCGACCCTTCTAGCAGGGAAAGAATCGCCCTACGCTTCACAGGGTTGTTCAGACCCTTAACATTAAGGGTCACTACTTTCAGGGGCGGCATCATTCCCAGAGAAGCAAAGCGCTGTGCAGCAAGCTCGGGATCAGTGGAAGGGGCGCGCGGGGCAGGGGTGCAGGGAAGACCAGAATCGGCTCCGCATATGTTCGGACAGCATCGGACGGGACCCCCCCAACACCAAACCAACTGTGAAATCCCCCCAAAACCAACCCATGGCAACCAGCCAAAACCAAAAACAAGAAAAAACACCCCATAGTCTCAGTCTAGCCCAAATGGGCGAGTCTGCAGAAAACAGTCAAGTGGACGTCCAGCCACACACCTCCAACCACTCCCCCCCAACCCCCAGCCCCAACCCAGCATCGAAGAAGCTAAGAGTTCTCCCCCCGGAGTAAAGTTAGGCCGTCTGGGCCACGCCGTTGGAATCGGGCAAGTTCCTGGCCGCAGTCCTCAGGGCTTCCGCCATATCCGCCCTGATAGTAGGGGAGTCAGGGCGACTCGCCGTCGCCGACGATTGGCGCCTCCTCGATCTCCGTCGGCCCCGCCGCTCGGGGCGCCGCCATGCGGGTGTGGCTCCTTCTTCCTCCGTAGCTGTGAGTCCCAGCACCCCACAGACATCTTGTAAGGAGCGCAGCTGATGTAACACCCCATTCCATCGAAAAATAAGACGGAAGGGGTGACCCCAGGAGTAGGCCGTCTCATGCTCTCGCAGGAAGTCCGTGGCGATGCGGAAAGACCTGCGTTTCTGCAGCGTGATGGCGGACAGGTCCTGATAGAGCGCCACGGGTCGTTCTCGAAAGGACAGCGGCTGTTTCCTGCGGGCCTCTGTCATAATGCGCTCCTTTAGGGGGAAATCCGGCAAGAACGCCAGGATATCAGGCGGGGGTGCCGAAGATTGGCGCTGTCGGCCCACCCTGTGTGCTCTGTCTATGCGGATCGGGAAGTCCGCTCCTTCTCCCAAGATGTCGCGGAACAGGTCCTGCAAATAAGCCACTAGGTCCGCACCCTCATCCGCGGACGGAACTCCCCGCACCCGGATATTATTCCGCCTGGATCTGTTCTCAAGGTCCTCCGAATGGGCCTGGAGCTCGACACACTGCTCCCGTAGGCGGAGGACGTCCTGCTGGAGATGAACTATCTCCTCGTCACGGCGCTGGGCCGCCGTTTCCACAGTGTCGACTCGCTCGCCCAGGCCTTCGATTTCTCTTCGCACTTCACGGACCTCACCCGCCACCTCGGTCTTGAGAGTCTGAAATTCCTCCTTGAGGGAGCTGAATAAGTCCTCCATGAAGGACCTCGTGACAGGTGGTTCGCCCCCGGTGGCGTCCGTTGAGGCCCGGGAGGACCCCGGGGATGGTTGCGCCCTGTCGCGCAGTTGCTGGGCCCTGCCGAGCATGTCCGGCAAAGTGCGATCTCCCCGTGCCGCGCCTCGTCTTCCGGCCATCCTGGTCTCCGCGGTGGTCGAAGTTTAGAGCCGGCCGTTGTAGACGCGTCCAGCCGCTCGTGGGCACCAGTTGTGAAGTCCTCGGCGAGGACAAGGGTAGTGCGTCACAGGCAACAAAATGGCGGCCCGGGTCAGGGCGAGACGACCACCGGGCCAGGCAGGGCGGTCAGCAATGTCCAAGTCGGAGGCTTTCAGCTGTGTGCTCCCAAGGAGGGCAGCAGATGTGTAGGCACCAGGAGAAACCAAGGCGCTCGTATAACCAGGGTGCGGGCGAGGGTCACCAGCATCAGTTCCGCAAAGACAAGATGGCGGGAGGGCGGAACCCAGGATGCCAGCCCAGGCCAGCTAGTCTATGGGCGACCCCCAAATGGCAACGGGTCGGGGAAGTGCGGACCCAGTGTTTCCCAGTACCACCGGCCAATACGCCCGGTCCGGGCTCCGTTCAGGCTTCACCGTGCCACTCCCCCAGGCTCGGGGTCCGCAAGGCATCACACTCCGATACTCATGGCAGGGGGGTAGATCGTTGTCGCAGGGCAGGGGTCTGTCGTCTAGCGATGGTCCCGGCCACCAGGGCGCCGGCCGGGAAGCTTCCACACTCCGCGGAGTTCGTCTAGTCCGTCCCCCGGGATCTCCAGCTTTCAGCACTCGACTCCGCCGAGGCGCGCGGACAGCGCCGCAATACGCTCCGCCTCCAGGCCCTTCTCTTCGGGGCGACCCAGGCTCCCCTCTCCGGGTCGATCGTTGAACAAACTTTTCAGGGACTTCCCCCCTGGGGCAACAGAAGTCAAAGTGGTATCAAAACGTGCCCCAAGAACTCCGGCACAGTTCTCTCGCCTGCAGTGCATCCGCGGGGGGAGAGAAGCGCAGGAATCGGGGCTCGAGCTGAGCTGGGCCGGAGGAGCTACGGGAGGAAGCGTCCGCTCACCCCGCCATCTTGGCCACGCCCCCTATCTATACTATTTAGCAATGCGTCTGCTATCTATACATGACTGGTTCAATGGGAGCTGGTCTGATCCGGCATACAGGCTTGAGTT
Source organism: Lissotriton vulgaris (assembly GCF_964263255.1). Classification (NCBI taxonomy): domain Eukaryota; kingdom Metazoa; phylum Chordata; class Amphibia; order Caudata; family Salamandridae; genus Lissotriton; species Lissotriton vulgaris. The sequence goes on along the minus strand of NC_141697.1, from coordinate 331,585,866 downwards.
AAGTGAGTTAGGATTGACCAGAGTTCAGTCAATGCTATATGGGGAACCTATTCCATCCCGATTGCTAGAGATGATGCGTTCCGCGCTGCTGGCCTGGCGAGCCGCATTGTGACACACTAAGTGGACACACACCCTGGCCCAGTGCACTCCCCTGTGGCAGGGTACCTGGCTCAGGGTGGTCAATGGATTGTAAGGTTTCCAATCCTGGGACCTTATAGGAATTTCACAATTGGGAGACGTGTGGGTAGGCGACCACATACGTTCAAGGACCTTCAAACCAGTCACTCCCTGCATCAGTCACAGTTTTACAGGTACCTACATCTGCACCATGCTCTTCAAGCACACCTCACAACAGGAGTTGAGAAAGAAATTAGCAAACCAATGATAATATTAGTGCCCTTATTTCAACCTCATTTCACATATTGTTTACATAGACAGTAATAATTCGCTTAGTCAGCAATGTATGAAAAATATATGGTTATTTTATTTTTCTTGTTATTTATTTACTTTTTATGTCTTTTTTCCATTTTGAACAAAAAAATTTTTTTAATTTCTTTTAAATAGTGTATTGATTTAGTTCATAGAAAAGCACTTATAATTCATTACAGTGACAATAAATAACATGCAGTACTCATTGTGAACAGAAACAAGACAATTTACATATGGATACAAAAAGGTGCTGTACGATATGTTCGGTCGATGGAAAATTTATGAAGGCAAATGCGGTAGAATAGAACACAACGCGTTTCGGCCTGACACCTCACAACAGGTACACAGCTTTCTGATCATAGCCTGCCTGAGGCATAGATTATGATGGGGACCTGGGACAGGGAGGCATTTCTCTCATTTACCAAACATTGATCAATAACACCCCCACATCTCTAGATCGGCTACATGTTCAATGGGAGGATTGGGTGGGCACTCTGGAGGAGGAAGATTGGCGTGATGCCCTTATGGCCCCCAGGACAGTCACCGTCTGTGCCAAAATTACATATGGTACAGCTATATTATCTACATGCATACTACCTGACCCCTGGTCTGCGCGCCTTCATCAAGCAGGACTTCGCCCGACCCCGCTTGCACTAGGTGCGGCCATGAGCCAGCTGACTTCTTCCATATGGTATGGGACTGTCTACGCTTGACGCAGTCCTGGGGGACATTGAGGAGGAACTCACCGAAATCCTGGGGTGGGAAATCCCACATGATCCAAAACACGCAATTCTAGGCATCACAGACGGGCTAGATAGGTCTAGAAACGAGAAATTGTATTGTACTACGGCAATGGTGGTGGCTAAAAGGGATATAGTGGTCTCCTGGAAATGCTCTGACCCCCCAAGCGTTTGGTGATGGCGAACCGGGGTTGACTGGTGCGCCACGCAAGAAAAAACCATGTATGAGGCACATGGGGTCTGGGGAAAGTGGTTGGGGGCATGGTTTAGTCTCACCTGGAATGTTCAAATGTATATCGCTTTGTATCCATCCTTCTCTGTAAAATGGGTTAACCAGAACGTTGACTATATTCCTGTGTTTCATGGTGTCAGGATGAATGGCTGGTGCTTTCTGTCAAATCAATAAAAACTTGTTTATCAAAAAAGGGATGCGGATTGGGGAATGAGGATGTACTAAACTGGATACCGCACCAATACTAAACATGTCCCAATGTGTCTGTGGAATAAAAATTATATGAAAGTATTTACAACTGAATTTATTATTTTCCTCAAATTAATTACTTTATCCCCCTCCTTTTCCAATGCTGTTCTGATCAATCAAATTCCCGGGTGACACTCAGGCCCCTGAACAAGGAACGACACATAGTTCTGCCAGGATGTTCTCTGTAATCCTCATTTTAAATATTTTTGAGAAGAGCAAAGTGAGTCAACAATGTCTACGGAAACCCAGGGAGCACGCTGGCTCGGTTGTCTTGGTTTCAGACCCCAAACAAAAAATAAAACATGAATGGGATGCTTGTTGTGTACACAATATTCCTTCCATACACATTTGGTTGTTCCACGATGAGGCATCACATTTTAGTGGTGAAATATCTGTGACACTAGACGCATGATAATACCGCAGGCGGGTTTCCACAGCCAAATATGATTTTTTTTAAAATATTCACTATCTCTTTACTTATGGTTTTTTAACCAGTTATTTACATCAGGGAGTTACTGAAGGCTTGTCAACAAGGACGAACCACCAATAAGATCCACATTGTAATGTTATGCACATTTTTTCAACTTTTTCTTTGGCGGAAACCCTTGTTTCCATCATATCACTAGCTCTGTTTCTTACTATCTTTTTGATGAGAGCTTAAACAGCCATGGTGCTCTAAGGATTGTTAATAAAGACAAATTGCCTGAAAATGTGGTCTATTGGCTGCGACATGTTTAATCACATGGGTACCATTAGGATTGCTGGCCCGTGAAGCTAGTGTGTCTTGTGATCCTAGGCACTTATTCACTAACAGAAGGCAGGATCAATGCAAAGCTAGATTGATAGAGAGCTATGTGAATGATGCTTGATGGCTGATAATGAGAACCACGTCCTATGTTGGATGAGTGTGTGCTAGCTGCGCATTGTACGGTCATGAAGGCAGTGGCACATTTACATACGGGCCACTAGAAGAGCGAGCTGAGGGCAGCAAACCAGGGAAGGGTACTCCGGGAGGTTCTCAATTTAGTCAGAGCAGGGCTCGAGTCGGGGTACCACGCGGGTGGACGGCGTCCCCCCACTTATTTCACCGGGTGGACACCGTCCCCCCTGCCAAACAGCTGGACTTCACTCTTTGGCCTCTCTGGGACGAGATCGGAGCTCACAGCACGCTGCTCACGCGCTGACTTCTCAGATGCAATCGCATCTAAGGGGTGAGCGAGGGGAGGTAATGAGCCCGATGGTGCAAGCCCCCTTTCGTGACGTCACTTCCTGTCGTGACGTCACTTCTGGTGACAGCGTCCCCCCACTTCTTTTTTTAGGACTTGTGCCCTGAATCAGAGGATTACAAATAACAAGTGGCAAATGTACATATAGGTACTAGAAGTGCGAGCCGAGGCCAGCAAACCTGGGAAGGGAACGCTAGGATGTTCTTTATTTAGTTAGAAGAGGTACATATAACAAGCATCGGCAAAGCCAATAGGTTTCGCTTTTGGGACCTATTAAGGGTGACCAACTGGCATGGGTGCAATTTCAAGATGATGAGGCTAAAAATTTAGGACAAAGGGTCAAAATTCAGGACAGAAGGTCAAAATTGAGGACAAAACTTCGGGACAAAAGGTACATTTTACAGACACACCAGAGGAGGTCGCGCAACAGTATATAAGTATCTAAATAGACAACCACGTAAGTACAAGTCAAAACAAGTTTATATTAGGTTAAGACAATTGTGCACTTCATGTTTTTTTGGTTTAATTGCAGCTTTGAGCAACTGTGAAGGTCTTTTTGTGGTATTTCATATGATTATACTTTATTTATTTGGTTACTGCATTGGGTTGTCCAGTCTGATATTTTGTTTACAGTTCATGGAGAAGTGGTCAGGAAGATCCGCTTGGATGGACTTTGTTACTAGCATGCCCTAACACAGTACGGAGTGAATGATAAGACCCATAGTAGACAGGTCTTGTGTGAGGGTAAGGGCATCTAGGAAAAGGTATTTATTAACCCTACTGCATGAGCTATAATTGGCTGCCCCCTGCTGGGTGTTATGGTATTATGGTGGTTCAGAACAGTTAGATAGGAGTTGACATTACTACATAAAGCCCTGGCTAGCCATATATCAGTCCTCCTTATTTTACCTGTATATTGGAAATAGTATACTGATTGGGCTGTTTCATTTCTGTGAGTGGTAAACTGCAGATTCTCATTGATGCACAGAGGTGTGCTACACACTAGAAACTGTATACGCTGTTCAGGCATTATTGTAGGGCAGAAGGAGGCACTGTCTTTTACATATGGAACATTTTCTATTGAAATGGAAGCAAAATGCCAACTTGCAGTTTTACTGATAAAACTATATAGTGCACAAATACTAATGTGAGGAAATGTGGTTTCAGCAAATATGTATCATTTGAACATCACCAAGTAAAGTGTCTTGATTGTTTTCATCCTTTCAAAACTCTGTTTCCAGCACACTTCTGAATGACAGAAAAGTGGGCCATTTGTGGATCCCTAACAGCTATGTTTTGAAACATTTACACAGTTCATTTGTAGATATTTAAAAATAGTTGTGTTGCAAACAATCTGACTGCTTACAGTTTTAGTTTTCACACCCCTAAGAAAATTTGGGAAATCATGGTCCATTCTACAACATATTTGTCATTATATATTCAATTGTATTATCTTCAAAAGCATAGTTATTTATAACCTTAATGTGCACCAGGATACAACAATGTTTGTTAATGCTCTTCAATGATTCCCTCACTATCACAAACAGTGCCTCTCATCTATCCCTAGCACCTCTCTCACATGTATTTCATTTGTTTTATAGCTCTTCTTGTACCAGTATAAGATGTCAGACCACTTTACATCACACACACATACAGAGACAATGAATAATATGTGTGTAAATCAGTGTATAGAAAATGTAACATAAGACAAAAGGGACTAATAAGGTGTAGGATGCAAATGACACCCATACTGGTACGCATTTTGTAAGAGTGCTTAGTCTGAAGAAGCACAAACTCAGGATTCAGAACATAAATGGTTAGGGCTGACTTTAATGATAAGAATGTATTTATTCCCAAACAAACCATTTTTAGCAACATCAGGCTAATGAAAGACTAGGAAGAAAACCTAACTTTCTAACGTGTACCATGCAGCTTGATAGTAGTTCATAGCTCACTGTGATAGACTACGAATGTAACTTATGAACATTACAGTAACAAAAGAATCTATGTAACAAAAGCAGTAACCCACTGGCTCTGCACATAAAATACTGTGTTTTGATATGCATGGTACACATTCTTTGCAGCAGGCATATTAACCCTCTTTGCTACCTTAGATGAATCAGAACAGCCACTAGACAAAACTTGCATCTCTTTTCAGGAGGTACATTAGTCAACAGAGTTATTGTGACACTTTTATTGTTGCCTGAAAACTGCTGTATATACAAGGAACTTTGCAGTGCTTTTAAAACTGCTGAGTGCTACAAAACTGGCCCCAGTAACAAAAACCCATCCAGCCTCCTAGGGAAATGCCTGATGCATGGTCCGACCAGTCTGGCTTGAGACCACCCTCAATGGAGCCCCTCATCTTCATATAGACCCTCTCTCATATGTATTTAATTTATTTTATAGTGCTACTCATCCCAAGTATGTAGGGCAGGGTGTTGGAGTGCGTTGCATCACACACATATTATATAGAGACAATAAGTCAAATAAATGTGAGAGTCAATGTATAGGAAATGTCACTTAAGACAATGAGGGCTACAAGGTGTAAGAATCAGATGTCACCCATACTGGTAGGCAGTGGAGTAGTGTGGGTGGGGCCACAGGGGCAGTTGCCCTGGACGCAATATTCTCAGGGGTGCAAATTTTTAAAAGAAAGGTGGAAGGGACCCAGGAGTCTCATCGGTGCTGTTGTCTGCAAGTGCAGATTATGTTGTCTCGCCTGCCCTTCCATGCAGAAGGGCTACACCGAGCTGTACCCTCGCGCATCTCTTGCAGCCCCATGGCAGGTGGAAGACTGCTTGCGCTGCCTCCTGAAGGCATTTGAAGCAGCCCCGCCCATTGCACAACAGCAGAACGTCTTTGTGGTACCATGGTGCTGGTCAAGGCAGAAGGAGCTTTAGGAGTCCGAATTCTGCGTTTGCTGCCTGACGTCATGCGTCGGTTTGGGATGGCGGGTTGAGTCATCCAGGGGTGGGAGCCCAGAGCAGGGAGGCTGCTTGTTATCCTGTGGAGTCTTTTTCACAGGAAAGCTGTGTGTTTCCGGTAGAGTGAAAGTTGGAGTCTCAGGTCATGGTGAGAGCAGTGGAAGTCAGAGTGCAGCATGGGCAACCTCTGTGCGCAACTTTACTGTGTGAGTAAAGTTCCAGAATTACACTCTGTGGGCGATGGACATGCTTGGCAGGTGGACATCCTAGTTCTGGCTGTACACTCAGCCTTACACCCCCTGGCTACGGGATCGTAGGGCTGGCAGACACTGTCTACAGACCTGGCTATGCACGCTGCCTTACACACTCTGTCTGTGGTCATGTGGGGCTGGTGGACACTGTCTACAGTCCTGGCTGTGTACTCTGCCAGTCTATGGGCACGCAGGCAGCGAACTCACTGTCTAATGGGTTCTGGCAGCTGTCACTATCTCAAATGTCATTGATGTTGCTGAGATTTTTGTAATGTAGCCAATGGACAGTGCCCAGTGACCACACTGACCAGGCACTAGGACCAGCCTGAGGGAAGGCCGAGGGCGGGAGGAGCTGGGGGACGAAAGGGCAGTTCACTGCTGACCACCATGCCTGTAGGACATGAATAAAGAAGCTCCCAGATAAAGCAGTTGTCCGCGTGGTTAATAGGTCTGTGAGGACTCTACAACTGGCGACGAGGGTTAAAGACACCCGGCGCGTGTGAATAGCCCCTGCAGCGACCGGCGACCGACTGGCCCGGAGCTCGCCCCACGTCCGGAGGCTTGAGCGCGCTGCGAGCCAAACAAAGAAAGAAAAACGCCCACAGAGTGCCCACCTCGGCGGCGGAATTGCGCTGATCTAAGCGCCTACCGAGCGCCCACCTCGGTTGCCCAAAGCGCCTACCGAGTGCCCACCTCGGCGGCAAGAGCGGGCCAGCAGAGCGCCCACCGAGTGCCCACCTCGGCAGCGAAAGCGGACCAGAAGAGCGCCCACCGAGTGCCCACCTTGGCGGCGGAAGCGTGGCGAGACGCGGACCAGAAGAGCGCCCACCGAGTGCCCGACTCGGCGGCGGAAGCGTGGCAAGACAACCACCCACCGAGTGCTCACCTCGGCGGTGGAAAAGGGAGAAGACTGCCTCCTTACCTCTTTGTGCCTCCAGCGGCGGATCCCGGCTTCGGTGAGTGGAAACGCCGACCCAGCCAGGCTCCCGGTAGAAAATGTAATCAAATCGGCCGAAATCCTGCCAGAAACGAGATTCCCGGCGGCCATTTTGGAGTCAGGCAGCCTCGACCAATCCCCTGCGAGGGATTGCCGGCAGCCATTTCAAAGTCAGGCAAGGGTCCTGATGTAACAAACAAGCACTGGCGAGTGCAACGAAAATAGCAAACAAGCACTGGCGAGTGAAACGAAGATAACAAACCAGCACCGCCGAGTGCAACAAAGTCTATAAACAAGCACTGGCGAGTGCAACGAAGATAGCAAACAAGCACTGGCGAGTGCAACGAAGGTATCAAATAAGCACTGGCGAGTGCAACGAAAATTGCAAACAAGCACTGGCGAGTGCAACGAAGATAACAAACTAGCACTGGCGAGTGCAACGAGAACGGACAAGAGAGTGAACACAGACTGCAAAAGGCGTCAGGAACTAGGAACGAAAAATGGCGGACCCCGCCCCTGGGAGTATGTCGCGAGCATCTCTCCTGCGGCGCCCCGAGCCCCTCTTATCGATTCTGGCAGGAGTATGAGCCTGCGGTGGCAAGAATGGATAGAAGACTTTGACGACTTCATAAAAGCGTCCAAGATAACAGACGAGGAAGAGCAACTACTCTTCCTCAGGAACCTAATTGGCAGGGACGGTGGACGGATCCTAAAAGAACTGCCAGAAGAATCCGTGGTGTCCTACACTAAAGCACGGGAAGCCCTGAACGGTAAATTCCTGCACAAAAAGAACGTTGACTATGAGCGGTACACCTTCAACCGGGCCGTGCATGAGAGAGGTGAATGAATGGAGGCGTTCGTGACTCGTCTGAATCGCCTAGCAAAGCATTGCGAGTTTGATAATTTCTCGAAGGAAGACGCTCTGCGACTAAGAGTCATAGAAGGATGCCTCTCCGAACCATTGAGAAGTAAGCTACTGAAGAAAAGCTACGCACTAGCGGAAATCGTGGACATGACGAGAGTAGAGGAACAAGCTGACGAGCATGCAAAGAGCATGGAAAGCGGGAAAAGCGAGCGACCGGAACAAGCCTTCAGGATGCAGTCTCGGCACGAACTTCGGCGGTCTCCGCCAAGTGATCGCTCGTCCAGGTCCAAGAAACACCACCACCAGTCTCACAGAGGGCACAAAGACACGAGATACACGAAAGGACGTTCGGACAAGCACACCAAATGTTACCGATGCGGCTACGACTTCCCACATACAGATGCATGCCCAGCGCTGGGAGAGCAATGCCGGAAATGTGGGAGAGACAACCACTTTGAAAGCATGTGCGGGGCAATATTGAAGAGTGATCACAAGGGAAGCCACCGACGATACCCGAACTCAAACAGTTGCCATCATGTCAGGGCTGTCGAAGACAAACGTGACTCGTCCCCCGGGTCGTCACAATCAAGCGGGCACTCCTGCAGGGCATGTCAGTCTCGGCGATCATCCTCAAGAGAATCTCGATCTCCATCACCCGCTCCTCGAAAAGAATACCTCTATCGGGTGGCAGACCTTGACCAACTGAAAGAATACCCGCGTCTGGACATCAACGTTGGCTCTCACCCCACCCAGTTTGTGCTCGATAGTGGGGCAACACTAAACTATTTACCAGCCACTGAATACACAACCCGAACTAATGGAGGCCCATGTGCAAGTGTATACGTAGATGGCTGAAAAGCCACTGACGTGCTTTGGGAAGTTCGAAACTGACCTTTCATATGAAGACCGGACAATACCAGCGTACATCCACGTCATTGAAGGGCCCGAAGCCGACTGCCTCCTGAGCCTGGCAACTGCCGAACGGCTGAAACTGGTGGATATCCTATTCAGAGTCACTGACAAACCAGCACTCCTCCAAAAATTCCCAAAGCTGTTCCAAGGTCTAGGAAAACTGAAGAACTGTCAAATAAAACTACATATAGATGAACAAGTCACGCCGGTGGCACAACACCACTGAAAAATTCCATTTCACCTACAAGAAGCCGTGGAGAAGGAACTCGGAGACCTGCTAGAAGTAGACATCATCGAGAGAACGGAGGGGCCGACCCCGTGGGTCTCCCCGGTCGTGGTGGTCCAAAAGAAAGGAGAAACTGGCCGAGTTTGTCTGTGTGTAGACATGAGAGCGCCAAATACGGCCATCGAAAGAGAACGACATCCTGGCCCACACATCAGTGACATGATCACGTCCCTCAACGGAGCAAAGATATTTTCAAAACTGGACCTCAACAAAGGATACCATCAGCTAGAGTTGCATGAAAGGTCAAGATACATCACAACATTCTCGACACATCTTGGACTATTCAGATATAAGAGGCTAAGTTTCGGAGTGTCATCAGCGGCAGAGATATTTCAAGAGGCCATCAGGAGAACAATACACCACATCCCACAGGTTCTGAACTACAGTGATGACATCCTTGTGTACGGAGCAACGGCGGCTGAACACAACAAAGGCTGAATCAGGTCTGTCGAGCACTGCTGGAGCTGGACGCGAACCTCACACTTAACGAAGCTAAATGTGAACTGCACAAACCAACACTAAAATTTTTCGTATACCTATTCTCTGGAAATGGAATGAAACCAGACCCAGAAAAGGTAGCAGCGTTAAATGACACACCAAGCCCCAAGGACGTTGGCGATTTACGATCACTCCTAGGTATGGCCAGCTACTGCTCCAGATATATTCCTGACTATGCTGCATTAAGCTACCCGTTAAGGAAGCTCACTAAACAAGGGCAATCTTTTCAGTGGTCCACCCAGTGTGAAGGAGCATTTCGGGAAATTAAGAGAACTGTTGAATCAGCAAAGAACATAGCATACTTCAACCCAACAATGAAGACAGAGATAACGGTGGATGCCAGTCCCGTAGGATTAGGAGCCATCCTAGCACAGTATGACAGGGAAGGAGACCAAAGGCACATAGTAGCGTATGCTAGCAGAAGCCTGACGGGCACAGAGAGGGCCTACTTGCAACCAGAAAAAGAAAGCCTGGCGGTTGTCTGGGCGTGTGAACACTTCCACATCTTCATCTTTGGAAAACACTTCACACTCATAACTGACCACCAGGCCCTAATCACAATCTTCGGAAACCCGAAAGCAAAAATGCCACCAAGAATAGAGCAATGGGGCCTAAGGCTGCAAGAGTACACATACACCATCATCCACAAGCCAGGCAAGGATGCAAACCCGGCAGCTACATGTCATGACACCCCATCAAAGACAACAAACCAGAACAATCAATAGCGGATGAATACATTCACTTCGTAGTGAATCAAGCGAGGCCTCCGGCTGTACCACTAGATGCCATCTGTGAAGCAACACAAACGGATGCCACCCTGCAAGAAGTGAAAAACATGCTCCAAACCAACGGCTGGAGACGCAAGTCAAGCAATGGACAAAACAACACTGACATGGCGGCATTCAAGCATGTACATGAAGAACTGTTGATAGCCGCCAATGGACTCATCTTACGAGACACGAGAATAGTAATACCACGACAACTCAGACAAGGGGTCGTCAACTTAGCGCATGAGGGACACCGGGGTGTGGTAGCTACAAAAAGAGCAGTCCGCGAAAGGGTCTGGTTCCCAACACTAGATCAGATGGTGGAGGCGACATTGAAGGACTGTCCGCAATGTCAACTCGTAAGTCGTCCAGACCCCCCTGCACCGCTACAAATGTCCCCACCACCGGAGGACGTCTGGCAACACATTGCCATTGATTTCTTCGGGCCGATCAAATCGGGCCAATATGTCCTGGTCATCATGGACGAATACTCCAGATTCCCCATCGCCCAGCTGTGCACCTCCACGAAAGCATCAAGTGCCATACCCTTCCTAGAAGAGGTTTTTGCCGCCTGGGGAATTCCCCTAGTGGTGAAGTCGGACAATGGACCACCTTTCAATAGCCACGACTTTGCTGAGTACGCCCAACACCTCAACTTCACACACCGCAAGATCACGCCACTATGGCCACAGGCCAACGGAATGATTGAACGTTTCATGGCCACGATCAAGAGGACCCTACAGCAAGCAGAACTCACCGGAAAGCGCCTGCAGACAGCACTTGACGAGGTGCTGCGGGCCTATCGAAACACGCCTCATTCCACCATGGGCAAATGTCCCGCTACCATCATGCTAGGACGCCCAGTGCGCACCAGAATACCAATGATGAACCTGACTGCGCCGGAACTGGATCCTGACTCTGATCACGAAGAGATCACGGCAAGAGACAAAGAAAAGAAGGAAAAGATGAAAGACTATGCTGATGAGCGACGTCACGTGGCCCCCCCCCCCCGCAAATAAAAGAAGGAGACTGGGTGCTGGCAAGACAAGAGCAGCACCGAAAGACTGATTGTCGATACAACGAGGTTCCACTCAAAGTGATCCAACAAAAGGGAACCATGATCACCGCGGAGACCGAAGGGAAAAGATTCACCAGAAATGTGACATACTTCAAAAAGTGCGGACCCACTGTCACCGAGTTACTGGCCAATCCCAAACTGGAGCCGGAAGACCCCGAGATACTGACAACCAACAGCTCACCACCAATGGGGATCGCTGATGAGAATGAGAGCGACAACCCTGACCCTCAAGCACGCCCCAGACGTGTGATTAAGAAACCATTGCATCTGATCGAAGAACCTTAAAGAAACGAACTCGTGATTTGACCAGGGACGTGTCATTATGCCATCATCCACCGAGGGGGGAGGTGTAATGTAGCCAATGGACAGTGCCCAGTGACCACACTGACCAGGCACTAGGACCAGCCCGAGGGAAGGCCGAGGGCGGGAGGAAAGGGAGGAGCTGGGGGACGAAAGGGCAGTTCACTGCTGACCACCATGCCTGTAAGACATGAATAAAGAAGCTCCCAGATAAAGCAGTTGTCCACGTGGTTAATAGGTCTGCGAGGACTCTACAGTTTTCCCACATCTGTGCCCAGGCAACAGCTGTTGCTGGAAGGGACACGCCTGCTGTTGTTGTCTGTAAGCTGTTCTAGTTATTGCTGTCAGAGAGTCAGTGTAAATACTTTTCAGGTGCAGTAGATACCACACTTTGTGGATATTGTGCAGTAACCGATTAGTGCACAGATTCCTATGACGTGCATTGTATTGTATTGTAATTGCATTTATATAGCAGGTTAGGCGGCACATTACTTGCCTTGCCCCAGGCCTTGCCAACCCACACTATGTTGCTGCTGGTAGGTATTATATGTTAAGAGTGTGTGGCCTGGTGAAATATAGAAACTTAGTATTTAAATCATAACAGAGTTGTTGGGGTTGCTTTAACTAATAAGTATTTATTATTATCCAAAAGAAGCCTATTTAGCAACCTTGGAATAATAAATGTTTGTGGAAAAACAAAGGCAGGTAGCAAAAGGAATTATATGACAACAGCAGTTACTCACTGAGCTCTTCACATAAAAACAATTAGTTGATCTGCATGTTACTCCTTGTGCTTTACAAGAGGCACGTTGTCCCTCTGCGTTACTTTGAGTCAAACTGGGACTATATATTTATTTTAGCATTTTTTCTGTGTAGAAAATCGAGAAGATCATTGTAACTATCTGCTGCTGTGCTCTGAGGAACCTTGCTTTCTTTTGAGCCACAGGATATTTTTCCACTTCTTTTTAACTTCTTTTGACAGCTTCTTTTCACGAACTGGATTCTCACGTATAGCAGCATGGTTTTTTTTGTACATTTCTTCCATCTGGTCAGGTGCAACATTGTTCTTTTTGTACTGTGAGAACAGTTGTTTCCTGGATAAAAACAGAATTGCCTGACAGAGGCACAAGGAGGCCCACCAAATGCTGTAAAAGCCCAGACTGGTCCATTGTCATTCTGAATGTGACAATCAGCCGTCAAAATCAAAATGTATGTTTATTATGACCGTAGTCTTTAAACAAAACAGTGAGCATAACACAATGAGGGGTGTATACAATAAATACCTATACTTATTTTAGAGTGATTTTCTTTTAAAAACAGTTCTATATTTCAATCAGCCGGCATATAGAACGAAAATGGGTCCATCACAGTCTGTGCTAAGCCGGGGTTGGGCTGCCCTTGTGCTCAGAGGAGGAGTGCAAGCTGTCACCATCAGGGAGCTGAAGCTTCTTGCAGGGAAAAAGTGCTGCTCCCTGCAATCCCCAAAATTACGGACTTAAGGCATCTGTAAAAGGGATCATCACGGAAAATGGATGTGAGATCCAAATCACGGACGGTCCGTGAAATTTACGGATGGTTGGTCACCCTAGCCCTATTGGCTTTACCAATGCATCTTGACCAAAAGCGAAAAAAAATGTGCGATGACGCAGCCGCATCATTTTGTAGGTGCATGTATGCTCTTATATACCTGCACACCTACAAAACTACGGGAACGCTATGATTTTTTAGTTACCAATCTAAGATGTATTGTATATGTAAGTAGGGTAAAAGCACTGATAAGGAGGATGGGCTGCTTTTTCCTCCGCAATACATAAATAAGTAAATGGGGGGGGTTGTGGGGGGGGAGAGGACAGAGACCAAGGAGGAGCGTGCAGGGGAGAGGTGGGAGAAGCACATGAGAGAGAAAGCAATGTGTTGGGGAGAAGCACACGGGCAGAGAGAACAATCCTGAGTGCAGCAGAGTACGGAAGAGAAATACACATAGGCGGAATCTGAAGACGTGGCTTTTCCAGCTTCAGGCTTTTCCAGTTCTGTGGTTGGGGTGATTGCCTGTCAGCGGTTATGGTGGTCTTTTTCCCAGCGCCGGGACACTCTTTGGAGAAGCTGCGCGCTCTACAAATTCCAGATAACATAACATAACAACGGAGACAACTGGAAAACAAATATACTTTTATGGCATGGTTGACCAAAAAGAAAAAAGTCGTGGAAAGGCCATTGATCAGGGTAGAGACAAACACAAGAAGAGACAGGAAAGTATGCATAGGCTCGCTAATAGCAAGCATTGGCAAAGCCAATAGGTCGCATCTATGTCATATACTTGTAAAGCGCACAGCTGCCCCAGCAAAGGGGCGTCCCGGCGCTGTATACCGCTGGGGAACCCATCCTGGCTTTCCCTGTGAGATGGTCCCTCCTGGGCATCTCCAAGGTGAAGACAAGCATCCCTGGTGCTGATGGGGCCGTTAGTAGAGATTAAGCAAGCTATTGCCCAGAGTTGCTGGGTGGGACCCATGGTTGGAGTAGGCACCGAGGCGAGAATTATCGAGTCTGCTGACGATGGCCCAAGACCCTGCCGCGTCGGGAATCGAACCCTGGTCCCGGGCCGACCTCTGCTTCCGGGACAATATATACGACATTTACGACAGTATACGATATTTTTCTATGCATGAGCAACTTGCTTTGCCAATGTGTTTTAGCTATATTGTAAACCAGCATGGCTGATGTTCAGCATGGCTAAATGTTAGTGGTGTTAAGGAGAGTGGCATGGAGTGGATAGTCGTATAATGGAGTGGTATGGAGTGGACAAGAGTGTCTTAGAGTGGAGTGTCACAGACTGGAGTGGTGTAGAGTGGAGTGAAGGGTTGTGGAGTGGCGTAGAGTGGAGAGCAGTGCCATGCAGTGTTGTGGAGTGCCATAAAGTGGAGTGCCGTAGAGTGGTGCAGGGTGGAGTGATATGAAGTAGAGTGGAGTTGTGTAGAGTAGGGAAGTGTGGAGAATTACAAAAAAAGTGTTTCATTTTTGCTTTCCTAATTTTGATACATACTGAACGATGTTTACAGTTCATTTACAGACATTTAAATTTTGCTGTGTGCCTACAGTGTATCCAGTAAATAAGTAAAATACATTTAAAGAACATACATTATCTAAAGATGTCACAGCACTAGCAAAACCCAGAAGCTGTGACAGAGGCAGAAAACCCTTCACAGATAAATCGCAAAAATTGATGTCATATCCCTCTCAAATCAGTGACAAGGTGAGGGATATTATGGGGCTACACTAGGTTCAGGAGCCATGTTTGCATTGGTGGCTATTGGATTGATTTCACGTTAGCCAGAAGCTATGTTTGTAAAACATTTTGAGACCAAGAACATTACTGAGTTTTTAGAAGAGGTTTTTTTTTAGGCAGCGTAACCGATGGAAATTGTTAAAGACGTTGAGTTTGGAAAAACTCGATATTCGTCACACAAGGACGTCTGTTTATTATTCTCTGTGAATTGCCGTGGTGGAGAGATGGAACAAGGTTTTGAAGGAAGTTTTGCAGTTAGCACTAGGTGATGGTGGTGATTTGAAAAGGCCTGTGAAGAGACTAGTGTGGGTTTACAGAACTACACTTAACAGTGTCTTTGAAAGACACCGTATAAATTAATGAGAATTTTTGTTCTAAATTAAGGCCGGGATGGATGCAGAAATTGAAATGTAGTAAAGATAAGGGGGAAGTGGATGTGAAGTGTAGTACGTCAGTTGAACATGGTTTGCAGGAAGATGATTGGGTTAGGGTCAAGTTGGGAGATTTTGTGATGAAGGGGATGTCACAGTTTTCGGGCTCTTTGCAACTAAAGAGAATTGGGAGATTTGTAGTTGAATTGTCAGATGGTAATGTTTGGTGGCAAGAGTTGGTAAATAGTATGGTACAAATAAATATGAAGTAAACCCTGGAGCGGGGAAATCCACAGGCTCTTCTGGGCAATCCGATGGACAGCTTGTGATTGATAGGTTATCTGTTTTGTTTGTTTCCTTAAAACAATAAGCTTGTGAATGTATTGTTCCATTTATGGTTTTCCAACTATTGCGGTTCTATTACGCTTCATGTTTTTGTTTTTTGTTTTGTCAAAGCGGAAAGATATGTGATATCCGCACGCTGGCATGGAATGTAGGGGTGTAGAGTCAAAATATTGAGTTTTTAATATCGACTAGACATAATATCTAGTAAAAAATATAGAATGGACATAATATCGACTAGACATAATATAGACTACCAAAATATCGACTAGAAATTTTTTATATCGAATAGAATGGCCATAATATCGAATCAAAAATATAGAATGGACATAATATCGACTAGACATAATATAGACAACAAAAATATCGAATTTAAGGTAAGTTAATATTAATTTTTATTTTTTGTGTAATATAATTCTGTAGCGGGTTGTGGGTTTATAGGGGAATAGGGTGGGAAGTAATTTAATTATAATTAATTAAATATGTTATTCTATTCATTGGTATTTATTTAGAAATAATTGTTCATTAATTATTAATTGGTAATTAATTAAGATATAATTGGTAAATAATTTTAATTGATTAATTGATAAATATGTTAATTTTAGTCATTTATTTTCTGTAGCGGGTTGTGGGTTTATAGGGGAATAGGGTGGGAGTAATTTAATTATAATTAATTAAATATGTTATTTTATTTATTGTTATTTATTTAGAATTGTTAATGAATTATTAATTGGTAATTAATTAAAATATAATTGGTAAATAATTTTAATTGATTAATTGATAAATATGTTAATTTTAGTAATTTATTTTCTGTAGCCGGTTGTGGGTTTATAGGGGAATAGGGTGGGAAGTAATTTTATTATAATTAATTAAATATGTAATTTAATTTTGGGGTTTTTATTTAGAATTAATTGTTAATTATTAATTGGCAATTAATTAAAAAATAATTGGTAATTAATATTAATTGATAAACATGTTAATTTTAGTAATTTATTTTCTGTAGCAGGTTGTGGGTTTATAGGGGAATAGGGTGGGAAGTAATTTAATTATAATTATTTAAATATGTTAATTTAATTCTTGGTATTTATTTAGAACTAATCGTAAATTAATTATTAATTTGTAATTAATTAATATATATTTTGAAATTTATTGTAATTGATTAATGATAATTATGTTACTTTTATTAAATTAATTTCTGTAGTGGGTTGTGTGTTTTTAGGGGAATAGCTTGTGTAGTAATTTAATTGTAAGTAATTACATGTTTTAATAACTAATTTATTGAGTTAATTTTTAAAAATACTTTCAAATTGTTAATTATTTTATTTTTAATAGGTAAATTATTAATCAAAGGTAATTTTTATTATTAAATATTTTTTATTTGTATTTTAAATTGATTATTTAATATATTTTACACAATTGTAAAATATTTTAATTAATTTGAAATTGGTGTTACTATTTATATTATTTATATTTAAATAATAAGTATTTACTTGCCCTACTATTGCACTCACTGTAGTTGGAATAGTAATTTTACCCCTACGCTATCCAACGCTTTCCCTACTGTTGCACTCAATGGAGTTAGAATAGTAATTTTTACCCCTACGCTATCCAACGCTTTCTCTACTGTTGCACTCACTGGAGTGGGAATAGTAATTTTTACCCATACCCTATCCAACGCTTTCCTTACTGTTGCACTCACTGGAGTGGGAATAGTAAATTTTACCTGTACGCTATCCAACGCTTTCCCTACTGTCGCACTCACTGGAGTGGGAATAGTAATTTTTAACCCTACGCTATCCAACGCTTTCCCTACTGTTGCACTCTCTGGAGTGGTAATAGTAATTTTTACCCCTACGCTATCCAATGTTTTCCCTACTGTGGCACTCTCTGGAGTTGGAATAGTAATTTTTACTCCTACGCTATCCAACGCTTACCCTACTGTTACACTCACTGGAGTTGGAATAGTAATTTTTACCCCTACGCTATCCAAAGCTTTCCCTACTGTTACACTCACTGGAGTGGGAATAGTAATTTTTACCCCTACGCTATCAAACGCTTTCCCTACTGTTGCACTCACTGGAGTGGGAATAGTAAATTTTACCCCTACGCTATCCAACGCTTTCCCTACTGTTGCACTCACTGGAGTGGGAATAGTAATTTTTACCTCTACGCTATCCAACGCTTTCCCTACTGTTGCACTCTCTGGAGTGGTAATAGTAATTTTTACCCATACGTTATCCAATGTTTTCCCTACTGTTGCACTCTATGGAGTTGGAATAGTAATTTTTACTCCTACGCTATCCAACGCTTACCCTACTGTTGCACTCACTGGAGTTGGATTAGTAATTTAAACCCCTACGCTATCCAACGCTTTCCCTACTGTTGCACTCACTGGAGTGGGAATAGACATTTTTACCTCTACACTATCCAACGCTTTCCCTACTGTTGCACTCTCTGGAGTGGTAATAGTAATTTTTACCCCTACGCTATCCAATGTTTTCTCTACTGTTGCACTCGCTGGAGTGGGAATAGTAATTTTTACCCCTACACTATCCAACGCTTTCCCTACTGTTGCACTCACTGGAGTGGGAATAGTAATTTTTACCCCTATGCTATCCAACGCTTTCCCTACTGTTGCACTCACTGGAGTTGGAATAGTAATATTAACCCCTACGCTATCCAACACTTTCCCTACTGTTGCACTCTCTGGAGTGGGAATAGTAATTTTTACTCCTACGCTATCCAACACTTTACCTACTGTTGAACTCACTGGAGTCGTTACAGTAAATGTAACCCTTTCGCTATCCTACGGTAAAAATATTGTATATGTTTTGTAAATAATATGTATATATATATATATATATATATATATATATATATATATATATATATATATATGTATTAAAAATATATATTTTTTTAAAGTTACATTAATTATTTCTCAATTCTACGTTTAAGTATTTAAAATATGTTTAAATTAATTTAATTTATTATTATATTACTTTTATTTTACTTTTAAGACATAAAAAAATTCGATATTTTGACAGTCTATATTTTTTACACTCGATATTTTGAAGTCGATATTTTTGTACTTACCTGTTTGAAGATAGGAAGTCGATATTTTTGCAGTCGATATTTTGACCTCAATATTTTGTCCTCTCGATATTTTGTCTGTCGATGTTCTGTCAGTGATCCGAAAGTAGGATGAAACGGATCTGAGGCAAGAGTCAAGGGAGGACAGGCAATGGTGGCTGACTGTGAGGAGAGGTGCCAATCCAGTGTGTGATGTCTGAAAATAAAATAAAGGCTTTTATATAAACTCACCATGTCTTTAAAGATACTTTAGAGTAACATGAGAACACACTATACATCAACAAACATTAAAAGCATCTTGTTGTCCTCAGGAGAATCTGTTATGTGCAAAACACTTTTTAGAGCCACCTTTCTAAGAACTCAATATCTAGAGGGGTTTCCATTTTCCAATCTACGAGCCAGATGTACAGATATCTGGTTGCAAAAGACTAGTTGCAAATTGCGATCAGAATCTTTGCGACCGGTACAGACTTTTAGGAACCGACCTATGTATGCATAGGTCTGGTCTTTAAAATACACATTAAGGGACCGATTATGATGGCGGACGGACCTGAGTCCGTCCGCCGCCATAGAGTAGGAGGGACCGTCCGCAGGGGCAGCGGCGGTCCCTCCGTGCAGATTAGGATGTGACCGCCAGGGTGGCGGTCACATCCTCTATTTTTAACATTGTGGCGGGTGCCACTTCAAGCTGCACCCGCAGCAATGTTAAAAATGAATGTACGGCATTTGCGTGCACAAAGCGTCAGGCACCGCGCGGTGCCTGCCACTTTGTTCACGTAAATGCAGGGGGGTACCATAAGTACCCCCCATGTGCACCCCCCACACCCCCGTCACCTAGGGGGCCCGCAACGGGCCCCCGAAGTGAAGGTCCGTATGCTTTTCCACGGCGGAAAAGCCGCCGTGGAAAAGCATACTTTGTACTCCATCATAATATGGCTGGCGGTGTTTGATAGACACCGCCAGCCATGTTAATGCTTTTCCGCCGCGGTCGGAAGGCGACCGCGGCGGAAAAGCGGTGGACAGATTCAAAGACCCACCAGCCATCCTAATTTGGCGGTGGGTCTTTCCAGCATCCGCGGCGGTTTTCCCGCATCCTCCGGGCCGGCGGTGGCTTCCGCCGGCCCGGAGGATGCGGGAAATCCGCAATCCTAATCTGCCCCTATATTGGGTCACAATCTGACCCGCCTCATGAATACTTATGAAGTAGGGCACAGTTTGTGACTCACTACAATTGGAGGCCATCAGAGGCATGGTGGGCTGATGTGGCCAGCAGACCATCATGTCTGTGATTGCCTTTCAATAAAATAAAACTTTTCTAATGGAGCCCATTTTCCTCAAAGAAAACAAGACGGAGTTTAAAAAGAAAACGTCACAGTTTTTTGTTGTTTAAGAGTTGGTAGTGGTCATGTGGACAAGGGCTTACTCTTCAACACAATGTATGCATTAACAACTCCTTTTAGGTGTCAGTAATATATCAATGTTTTGCAACTTGATTTTGGTCTGAAAATATTGATACATTAGATATCGATAAGGTTTTTAGAAGAGATGGCTGCAACATGCCCCTTCTAGATACCGAATTGGTTTCCCATTTTAGGAGTCAGAAAAGCTTTTCAGACACCTAAAAAGTATTTTAAAGGACGTAAATACCAAGTTGGAGCTTTTGCGCCTTCTAATGCTTAGTACATTTGGATCGAAATTTCTGTCTGGATAAATGAAGCATGAATAGGCTTTTTCCGTGTAATGTCACAGAATGGATTGTTTTTGTTTAGTTTCAATAAGATTTGAAGTTTCCACATTTTAGGAGTTAGGATTAAAAATTGGTTAATATCTGATAAAAATGTAGTTGCATTTTGAAACATTGGTTTGAATTGGAATCTTTACTTTCTCTGCTGCCAGAACGTCACCTAAATTTAAATGCATTTTTTACCTAAGTGCCAATGTCAGATCCGACAGCAGCTATAGTAGAACTCCCCTTGTGGGCTGAATTATCATTTTTTGTGCACCAGGCCCCAGAGGGCGATAGAGGCCTATATGTAAGATTGAAGGAAATTCATCATATAAACCTACAGGGTACAAACTTTAGCAAACCATCTAAAATTAACTGCACACATAACATTGTATAAGAAACATAACAGCACATGGAAGAAATGTAATATCCTGTAGTTAATATTACACGTCGATGAATTTCGATATCCTGATATATTCACAAATCTATCGACCTGAGTTTACCATAAGTCAGGATTTTCTCTTAATTTAAGAAGTTGATTTGTAAATATGAAAAAAATCACTGAGACTCCAAGGTACATGCACATTGCACGTCCATGTACTTAACTCAATGAATCTGCTTTACCGTCTGAGTCAATCTTGCTAGCTTCATTCTCCAATCCTCCCACATCACTGTCCTTTCTCTTCTTTCTCACCTTATTTGCCCGCCTCTCTTTGATCCTTTGGATTTCAATGCATTCTGAATGCTGCTAACTAAATCCCTTAAGAGCAATTTCAAGCCAGTTGGTCCCATATTTTAAAGGGTCTTTTCAGTCATGAACATTCTAAAGTTCTTCAAACTGACACACCAGCCCTATATTCTGCAGCGGTTCCCGCCAAGGCTTCAAGAGCCTCACATGCACGTCTAGCAGCCTTTCTACACAAAAACAGAAGATATTCCTTGTTGTATACATTGATAAATTCTAACTTCAATGTGCCCTTCAAGATCTCATCAAACTCTACCTCATCCAATGCTCTTAATGGAGTCTCCTCATCTGGGGTATCTGGATCTGATCATACGTCGGCCTCTACCACAGGCATACGCACAACAGAAGTTGCCATCATTAGTGGTCTAGTTCCTAGATCTACAGTAGTACTGGTACTTGCAGTGACAGGAATAGATATGACTGAGGAAACAACTGGGGCTGCAGCACCAGCAATAGTACTCAGGCTGTACATGGGAGAACTGGAGCAACAATGGGAAAACCTGTAGCTTTGGCAACCCTCCTTCGATGAGGCTCTGCTCAGTGGGCACACAAGCACCTGTATTGACTGTTGGCTTTAGCAATGTTTTAAATTGAAAGGCAACAGTTATAGTTATTTCACGTACCTATAACTCTCGCCCCGCCATGCACAGTGTTGTCTTCAATATCAGTTAAATTGTAATCAGTAATGTAATCAATGATGCCACAGAACATGTTGTGTATGCTGTTATATGTGAGGTCATAAGCAGAGCATGGCATGGGTGCGAGTTATACTTACTTGAAATAACTTTACCTGTTTAATTTCAGGTTTTTTTTTTCATTGAAAACCTTGCATTTAAACTGACATTTTCACCTAACTATGATGTCATTTTAACCTTTCTTTTTTTTGGCGAGAATCTGATGTTTGTTTAATGCAGAGTCGATATATATACAATACCTAACTAGAACGGCACTTTAACCTTTGTTTTTTTTCAGTCAATTTCTAGGTTTTTCTGCCTAAAGTAATATTTTATTACCATTCATAACACCAACAGAGTTTGGCGGCAGGGTCTGGCCTGCTGCCAGGCTGTGTATCAACCACCCGAGGGAAGCCAACCCACGCTGCGCATAGTTTTTGGGTCAAAGATTGGAATAGTCAGATGCACATCTTTTAAAACTAACCTGATCATCCAATCATTAGCCTGAAGAATGCTTTGTAACAGATGAAGTCCTTCCGTCAGGAAGTGTCTTTAGATTGTGATTGAACTGCCAAAGGTTTAAAACCAAATAATAACCTCTATCTTTCTTTTGCACAAGGAAAATGGTGCTACAAAATTTTCTGGGGTGAGGAAGAGATGGAGATATAGCATACTGTCTCAGAATTTCTGCATCTATAAAGCTTTGCTCTGCTGGGTTTGGGAAAAAGTGAGAAGGTGAGGCTCGTACCTTTGTATTAGGGTACTACAAATCTCCAACTTGAACCTAAATATTGTATCTCAAACCCATGCGCTTTGAGAAAATAGCTAAGGATTTTTTTCTGCTTGTTTTGGTGTCTTCCTGTACGTCTTCTAAGAAGATCCCATTGCATTCATAGGGCTTATGTAGGGCACTGTATATGCATTTTGAAAGATTTATTTGCGCTGTACAGGTCTGTGAGCTTTTTCTTTAGTTACTGTATTTAATCCACTATTGCCCTGCATTATTCTTAGGCTGGTGTTACTCTTTCGGATGGGGTTCGGGCAGTCCACTCAATGTCTGGCTGCTTCTTGTACATAGATGCAGGGGGGTTCCTCAAGCTGATGTGTGATGTACGGTTACTTGGGCTTCTTCTCACTCTTTTGTTCCCGATTACCATTTGAAGGATTTGGGGGCGGAGGGATGTTTTTGAGTGTGGGGGTGCCATGTTATATCGTGCCTTGAGCATGTTGTTTACTATGAAAGTCACTGGTGTCTTCAACATGAGTGGCCTGAAGTGTCCATGTCTTTTGGCTATAAAGCCCTGTATGTAGCTTTGGTTAACAGTGGCAGCTGGCGAGGAACAGGAGTGGCGGGGCAAGGGGAATAAGAAAAAAAACCTTACCGTTTAAATAGCCGCCATCTCTCAGATGCCGTTGCTGATCTTCTGGGTGAGGTCGAACAAGGAGGCACCAGGCTCCCCATAACCAATCACAAAGCTGAAAAGCAGTGTTCTGATTGGTCTGAGTGCCATGGTTCTCTGCTCAGACTGGGACAGGGAGCTTGTGCATGTTCCTCACCAGGCTGTGCATTACTAAAGTGCGCATGACTCTTTGGCCGGCCCATGACGGCGAACCAAACAGTCAAGCCCACTTGGAGTGTGCAAACCACTCCTCCCTCTGTGACCCGAGCCCCGCCTGCCCTAGCAGAGAAAAATATAATATTAATAAAAAGGTTATCATTTTATTTTTATTCTTATCTACGCGCAGTGGAGTGGCGCTCCTCTGCCTTAACGGAGGAGCTGCCCCTGTTGGTGTGCCTCTTGAATGATGAAGGATTGGATGTACCTGGGGTAACATCCCAATTACATACCAATAAATGTTTGTGACTCTTAGTCCTACTTGTCCTAGTCCTCATCTTCTGCCTATCCTCCCTGGGTGTCCAACTTCCGGGTTGACCTGATATGTCCAGAGGAATGAAGGGAATTCAGCCAGATGCAGCGTCTAGCAGAGTGGATGGAGTGCTTATTTTCAATGTACTTCTCAGTTTTCCTGTCTTGAGGTGGTAATCGCCTCTTGAGTATTGGCTGAGACAAGGAAAAGTAGAAGGGTGAAGATCTCTTGTAATTAATCAGAATATTCTAGTGTAGTGTTTATAAATACCAATGAAGAACCTATGCTGGAGAAGAAAAAGCTATTGACCTGCAACCCGGGCCCTATCTTGCCTTAATTCATCATATCCGTAAACAACCCACCTCATCCCTGAAACAGTTCATCATGGGTTTGCAGTATTCCTATTTCCTTCATTGGACAATCAAAATAAACTGAGGGAATGAAAGGCCACTGTAAGCCATGCAAGGATTGGGTTGGCCTTTGACTACTTTAAAGAGACAAGAGAACATAGAAAAGATTGGAGAAGACAAGCAGTTCCATGTCATTTTATGTCCATTTCTAATTTACAATGGTATTTTCATATAATGTGTGTATTTTTCTGAGAAATTAAATTTAATTGTTGCTTTCACATAGGCCTTGGGTTTTTTTATGGGAGAGATTGAGTTCTCTCTAAGAAAAAAAGTGTTCCGAATCCTGCACATGCAGATACATTCTAATGTCCATGCCCATTAATGAATAGCCGATGATCGAAAAGTCTGGATTCATCAAGACAAACTGATGAAATTACATGCAGTGACTGGAGAAGCATACCTGGCATGGACGCTGTCCGGACGGAGGAAAGAGCAGCAGAGTTTTCAGCACCAAAACACACATCATAGATTTTTGAAGAATGTATTTTGACAGATAAGAGATAAAGATGGCAAGAGGACATCAGGACTCTAAGAAGAAGAGGCTGATAAACCAATCTCTGAAAATATTGTTAATCTGCGTTACAACTGATGTGAGACTGTTTGCCCTCTCCTTGCTACAATCTGACAGTGTCTAATTTCGTTTGTTGTGCCTTCACTTTGCCCCCTTATGTTTCTGCTTCTCCCTTACTCTTGATTACACTATAGAATATATGGTGTTATATTATGTCTCTGTGTGATTGGCGTTTTCCTTTATTTTTTCAGTTGTTTTGTGCTGTAGACCAGCGTAACTGTCTTTTTACCAGCCGAGTTGCTACATGTTCCCTTCTCTTTTAGACTCCTCCATAGAGTGACTCTCCCTTTTGGACTCCATCAAGGGGTTTGGAGTGTGCTTACTTCATGGAGGTTGTGTAAGCAGTCTAGCTGCTGACAGTTCTACAACATGTTTTGGATAACACCACATTGAATAATGTAACTACTTGAGCTGAGATCTTGTGGAAATCAGTCTTTCCTCTGACTTCTGGTCTCAGCAAGTCAGCAGTGCCTAAGCATATGAGCAGGGCTTGACTGAGAACCTAAAGCAGCTCTGGCAATTTTCTCAGACCAGTCCCTGGGAAAGCACTGCCTGGCCCGGGAGGCTGGAAACACTTGTTTGCTGCTTTTGTTACTGAGGTCGATATTGCAGTATCACCACAAAACTGGTCGCCAGTAACATTAGCGACCCCCACCACTGCAAAACCAGCTCCAACTCTTCCAGCCTTCTGGGGAAACGCGATGCCCGGTATGGACTGTCCGGCCCTGCCTATGACAAATTTGACCAATACTTCTAACAGTGAAGCATGGTCTCTTCCTAAAATACATGAGGATGGTAGTCACTGTCACCCACAGATTCAACCACATGGATCAGTTAATGTGCAAGCCACGGAGGCAGGAGGTATGCTCACTTGCATGTTCCTAAACTGCTGCTCTCTGCCTAGATACCAGAGGGACGTGTATTGTTAACTAAGAAATTTCTGCATCATTCATCATATTTTGATCTTAATTATATCCCTAAAGGATAGGCAATTCTCACTCTAAAGAGAGAATACCTTTAGTTTTGAGGTTGTCACTATTAACTAAAGGAAGGGTTGCCATTTAAGATCATTCAGGAGGGTTTAGTATTAAGGTGCAAATCTGTCAAGTTCAAATCTCTCAAGCAGCGTATTAAATTAATGATTATCTATTGGCCTCCCAGTGCAACCAGTGAGGTTACCAATGTGTTTATCAATCTAAGCAGCGAAAGATCCTTGACCTTGAACAAACTAGTGATAGCAGAGGACTTAAATACATATTTAAATAAATCCTTCAATAATAAAGCAACTAAATGTAAGCAATCCCTAGAATCCCATGGACTAAGCTTGATGGCCCCAGATGCAATCTATTGCAGATGACATACTGTAGATTTTCTACGTACTCTATTTCTGGATATCCTTGACGTTCACAAGAATCCAGAATCATTTTCTTGTATTCTAGACTGATCACTGCATATTACAATCTGAAGTCAAAACACCTCTGCATAAAGTGCAAGTACATACAATCCTTACTTCTAGTTTCCACTTGCAGGGTTCTTTAAGCCTGGAGGTTGCAGTGGAAAAACTAGCTTGCATCAAGGATCAATGGTTATTCAGATTGATCCTAATTTGATGCTTGAAGATTTTTTATGAACAGTTAAAAACTGATGAATAATGTTGTATGATTCTGAGAAGATAGCCTATTTATTCCAACTTAGGAGATACAAGAATGCTTTCATGCAGGCCAAAGCTGACGTTTCTCCAACTAAACTTTAGAAGCGCAGAACAGAGTTAAGCACATATTGCCACCACACCATGACTCTCATATCGGTATCTGACCAGAATTCCAAGGTTTTTGTAACCTTCTCTTCTTTTTCACCATAATCAAAAGTAGTTCCAATAACATCAGGTCCCTTAGGATATTGTTGAATACTTTGACCTCAGACATACCCTAGGACTATGCTTTCTGGGAGCACTTGTGCCCCATCCAATTGAAGGATACTCTAGATCACCTTTGCAGGGCTAGTTCTGGATGCCTGCTTGGCTGCTCGATTAATGTCCCCCTTGCCTTGGGAATTGTAATTTATGCGTTGAAAGTTAAGTGGGCACTCCTTATTGAAAAAAGACAGTCTTCAACATGCAGATCCAGTGAATTATTGCCCTTTTATACTTCTGCCAGCATTAGGTATGGTGCTAGAAATGTATAGGCAAACAGCTCTTGACATTCTTAAAGCACTAGAGTGTTCATGATCCCTTTGCAGAATCCAAATACAAATCTGCATCTTCAAATAGCAATTTAGTAACAGTCCCAACATCCCATTCATCCAAAATGGAACCTGGGGTAATGATGTCATCCATAGTAACTTTAACTACAATAGGAATTTGCAATGTTTCAGTGAGACCAACAATGTCATAGGAAACTTTATCCCATACAAAACAATTATGGACAGGGAATGCAGCAATGGTCACAAGGGACAAGCCTTCCCAGACCTTATGTGATGAAGGATAGGGAGTAAGCACCTCAGCTACCAGTTCTGGGGAAGTATGATCTGGGGGATAGTGTTCATTTAACAGCAGAAAGAAGACTGTAACAAATCCAATCCAAAGGACTAGTAGAAATAGTGAGTACGTTGAATGGAAGGACAGGCACCAGTGAACAATAAGATGGGCCAAACACTTTTTTTTGTCTGCAATCTTCCCTAGGACTAGTTTCCAAACCTTAGGAATCCAGCCAGAAAATGCTGAGTTGCACCTTCATTTTAGTTAGTGACAGATTGTTTAGACATCGAATTTGAGTGTTCATCTTGGAAATCTTGTAATTCCTGCAAGACAGTGAAATGTTCATTGATGTCAAAGAGTGCATCCTTTGCCACTGCACCTGAGTTATCAAGATCTGGTACAAACAATGGAACCCCAAACAAGACTCATATGGAGTACAACCACCCGTTTGTCTAGGCAGATTATTTAAAGCACTCTGTACACCACACAGGTGATGAATTGAACAACGACCTGAACATAATATTTCTAGCTGTTAATGACTGCTCTATGTCATGGTTTTTCTGTCCGCTATTGAACTTTCTTCTGAATGATAGGGTGCGGAATAATGCACAGCAACACCCAGCGTGCTCATAGTGTCCCTGTATGCATAGAGTGGAATATTGCCACTGCATATATGTCGATGAAGGCTTGTAAATCTTGAATAACAGTTCGAGCATCAGCTGATCACAGTGGTCACACCCATAGAAACTGAGAACAAGAATCAATTGCCACTAAGATATATTTGTAGGTACCATCTGTATGGAGTGGTCAGCAATGATCTAAATAGACATATTGTTAATGGCTTATTTGAAACTAAAAGTGGTGTCTGCAGTGGGTGTGCAAATGTGGAACTTTAACTTGTTGACAAATGTCACAGCAAAGTACAGTAGCTGTCACACCTGCATAGACAACATAACATCCAAACCATTATGAGCTGCTATTATTAACTCTAACCTGTGGTCCTGGTTTGGTATCAACTGATCATTCACCTGAGGAATGCTGGCAAACAAACATTTTAAGGACTCAAAAGATAGGAGTTTTTAGCTGAATGAAAAGGGGGGGCCCTTGGCTCCCCTGCCCGCATGGCGGTGCAGCGATCCCCTCTCCCCTTGCCTCCCGGTGGTGTGGGGGCGTGATCTCCCGGCGTCCAATAATTACGCGGGAGGTGTGCGCCACACCACCGGTCGGCCGGCGCCCAATCCCTGATCCGGAAGGCGTGTTGCAGTCTTCCGGGTCAAAGGGGCGGGCGTCGCGGGGTGGGGGGAGGGGCGGCCCGCCCTCTCCCCGCATCCCCGGGAATAAAGGAGGGGGGAGCGCTTAGTTGGCCCTTCTTGTCGCCTGACGCTCCCCCACACTGGTCGTGCCCCGCGCTCAGGGCCTCCTAATTTTCTGTTCTTATCTTTCAGGTCAAGGATTGCTGCTAGGAGTGTGTGGTAGCGCGACATTAGAAGCAGACAGACGGAGCGTGGATCGTACGAGCCGAAGCGTTCACCTGGTATACTGGTGTACAGTGGATGTGTAGAGTACGGGACGTTGAACACGCAGGACGTTGACAGTAAGAGGAGAGCGGGGGGCTTGCATTTCATTGCTTCGTGTGGCCGCCGGGTGGGTCTACGTTAGAGTTTGGCCACCCCTAACAATCGGAATAGCCGGTGTGTTGCGGTCGCAGTTGCGTGGTGCTCATAGCCCCCTGCGCATCCTCCGTCTTGTGAAGGTACAGGGTGCACGGGTTGCGAATCCTAGCAGTAAACGAGTCGGTCAGTAGACAAAATGCCGGAAGCCAAGGGTGCTAAGGGGACAAAAATGGAGTTGATGTTGCAGGCCATGAGGCGTAAAATGAATGCCATGGATAAGAGATTGGAAAAGGTTGATAGCCTAGAGGCTCGCGTGATGGAGAGGATTGATGATATCGCAGGCCCACGCGGTAGACCCAAGGGGCAGATTGCTGTGCCTTTGCTTGATGGGGATTCTGACTCTTCGTCTAAAAGGAGCAAGTCCAAGAGGTTGAGGCGCAGTGCACCCGCTCCTGCACCTGTGGCTGTTCCCACTACCCCGGAGCCGGTAGTCCCGGCTCCCATGGCACCGGCTCCTGCCTTGCCATCAGGGGCCCCTCCTGTCGGGCCGGCGCCGCCTGTTTGCCCACTTCCGTTGCCTCCCATGCCGGCACCCATGGGGCACCCCCCCGCCGATGGTGCCGGCAGCAGTACCGGATTTTGAAGCTCTGATCCCACCCGAGCTAACTGCGCAGATAGCGGCTTTACTTCCTTGGCTGCAGAAGGGGGGTATGATGCCCTCAACACTAGACCATGCCGCTGAGGCGGCCAATATGGTGGAAAAGATTAGGGCGGGAACAGTTGCAAGTGGGGCTGCGGCCTCTGTTTCTCCTTCTACTGCAGGTTTGGATGACGCTTGACCGAATGGAAGCGACGCAGGACTGGCCCCAGTGTCCGGTAATGGTAAGGAGGTGGCCCTGCCTCTCTTAGGGGACGGCACAACCCCGTCTAGGAGCGAAGATTTAGCGCAACATGTTTCTCGGGTGGTGAAAGAAATGATTTGGGCAGGAAAGTACATATATATTTTCTCTCTGCTATTGGACAATAGGGAAATGGAGAATGCCAAAATGCTTAAGGAATGGATGCACCCTAGTGAATGGAGAGTACAGTGTGCGAAGTTTAGGGTGGAGGAAACTCTGGGAAATTGGATCAGGGCCTTCTCCATCCTTACGGCTATCACTGTTGAACGCCCTCCTAATGTACATGCGGCAATGGCTTGCTATCATAGCAGGATTGTAGGGTGGAGCGAGCAGTATCCTGGGGAGGCATGGAAGGAATATGATGTAAATTTCAGGAAAGCGAAGGAATTTGACTTGTCATTGGCATGGGACAAGGTTGACTCGCTGTCGTGGCATAAGCAGTTCTCAGGGAACACGGCCCCTGCCCAGCCCACTAGCGTAGCCAGTGTGTTCCCCGCTAAAACCCAGCAGCCCTTTCGTGCAGCACTGGGGAATGAGTTCCCAGGGAAGAATAGGGGGGGCGGCGGGGAAAGGAAGGGTGTGTGTTGGGACTTTAATAAGCGCTCCTGTACGAGGCCGGCCGGCACGTGTAGATTCAGACATGCATGCGCAATCTGCGGTCACACCTCCCATCCCGAGACAACATGCAGATCGAGAAGTGGTAATCAGAGTCAGAGAGGGGGAAAGAAACCAGAATAGCGTAGGATGCACGGTTGGCCCCTCCCCCATTAATGTCCTGGCAATGATCCCATGGTTGAACAGATACACAGACCATGCTGCAGCTGCCCTACTACAGGAAGGTTTCTCCCAAGGTTTCCGGATCCCGGCAGGGGGAAAAACACAGGCAGTGCACACTGTAGGAATCAGTTATCAGTACAACATAATCCTGCAGTAGTTATGGCTAAGATTCAAAAGGAACTGTCCTTGAGCAGGATAGCTGGGCCATTCCTGGAGGTCCCAGTGCCCGACTTTGTGTGTTCACCATTGAGTGTAGTCCCCAAGAAAGAGAAGGGCGAGTTTAGACTGATCCACAACTTATCGGCCCCAAGAGGGGCGTCTTTGAATGATGCGATAGACGAGGGAATTTGTAGTGTGAAGTACGCTTCCTTTGACCAAGCAGTAGAGCTATTGCAGGGTTTGGGGCGGGGCACTCTCATGGCCAAATCGGACATTGAATCTGCATTTCTTCTGTTACCGGTACATTCTTTGGACCACCACTTACTTGGTTTCGCCTTTGATGGAAAATTTTACATGGACAAATGCATGCCATGGGTTCTTCAATTTCTTGTGCATACTTTGAGACTTTTAGCTCTTTTTTAGAGTGGGTCATGAGACAGTCCACGGGCCGCAAACAGGTCATGCATTATTTGGACGACTTCCTTTTCCTGGGAGAGGCGGGGACTCAGGAGTGTGCCTGGGCATTGCAGGAATTTTGCGTGCTCATGCGGGCTTTCGGGGTTCCGGTAGCGCCTGGGAAGACGGTTGGCCCGTCCACCTGTTTGGAATTTTTGGGTATCGAGATTGATTCACTGGAAGGGTGTTTCAGGTTACCCAAAGACAAAGTGTTTAAGTTCAAGGTGGCCCTGCGCCAGTGCCTACTCAAGGATAAGGTTACCTTGCAGCAGCTACAGGAGACGGTGGGTCAATTGAACTTTGAACAGGACCAAGACAGCATACGAAGGGTCGTTCTTGTCGTACCGTACTTCTTAGGGCACAATTGGGAGGCTAGCTGGGCACAGGAGGACAGTTTTGTTGCATACCTAGAGTTGATGCACAAGGAAGGGCGCTCAGTGGCAGCCGCAAACAGGCACAGGGCGGCAGTTTCCTTCTTCGAATAGGCCAGGGGCGTAAGGGACACTACGAACACGTTTGTAGTGCGCAAGGCGTTGAGGGGCTGGCGTCGCATACAGGGACACTCGACAGATTCGAGAAAGCCGATTGGGCTGGTAAGGCTCGCAGCCCTGTTAGCACTCCAGGGCGTCTGTAGCTCAACATGGGAGGTGCTGCTTTTCAAAGCGGCGTTCACACTAGCGTCCTATGGAGCTCTAAGAATAGGCGAGCTGGTAGCTGCGTCAAAGGGTGACAAAATGGGCGGCCTTTGAGTGGGCTGTGTGGTGATATAGGATGATACAATGTGGGTAACAATTCAAAGATCGAAAACTGACCAGGAGGGAAGGGGGGATACCATAGTGCTTCACCGGGCTCGGACCAACCCTTGTTGCCCAGTCTCGCATGTAGAGGCTTTTAGAAGGCAGCGGGAGGGTACGCTGGGGGGGCACTATTGTGTCACACGGATGGTACACCTTTGACCAGGTATCAGTTTAGGAGAGTCCTGGATCTGGCGGTCGCAAAAGCAGGCCTGGATCCCACGGAATTTGGCTCCCATTCTTTCAGAATCAGGGCAGCAACTGAGGCAGTTGTAAGGGGACTCCCAGTCGAAAAGGTTAAAAGGATTGGGAGATGGTCTTCTGAGTGTTACAAACGTTATGTACGTATTGACATGTTGTGACATAGCCAGATGACTCACGCTTGGTATCTCTTGGTTTTGCAGTTTCTCGAACCTGTCACGCGGGAGAGGAACTCGCTGAATGTCGGCAAGAAACATCTGCTTCGCAACACAAGCAACAAGAAGATCGACGGACATTGGGGACTTGGATCGTGGGCCACTCTTATGTTCGGCACGCAAAAAATGTATCTCTTTCAGGTGACAGGATGAGAAGGGCTGAGGAAAAGGGGTTCTCCATTTCCTTCTTCGGGAGGGGAGGCTTAGGCATTAGACAGTTCAAGGACTACTTTGTGGAATTATTATCTCAGCAACCCGCTCCCCCGTCAGTGGTGATACTTCACCTGGAGGAGAACGATTTGACCAAACTAGGGAGACGCATCCTGATAGACGAAATCATATCCACTGCGGGGTGGGTGTCTAGAACATGAGTGGGTTGCACGGTAGTCTGGTCGCAACTTATTCCTCATTGGCAGTGGCAAGGGGGGGACTCGGTCAAGGCGTTGAATCACTCGGTAAAGAGGATCAAAACACAGCTGGACAAATTATTTCGAGCCCCCCGGTTGCAGACGATTCCTCACGGGTGTATTTGGGGGGAGCATTTCTACCTGCGGAACAGGGTGCACTTGACTGAGGCTGGGAATGTTCTGTGGTCGAACAACATATTGGCATGGCTAGAGCGATTTGCGAGGTGAACATGACCTTTCTTAGGAGTAGGAAGGGGGGAGGCCAGATCGTCGGGTAACAATGCTGGCCTGTGGCGGTAAGGTCATGACCGGTGAGCAGCTATTTTAAGGTCTGAGGGGGCGCATCATCCTTTGGAGGTGTCCACCCAGGGGGAGGAGGGGTCTCTGGCCCCTCCTAGAACTTCAGGGGCAGCTGGTGACGCAAGTTAGGGCCCTCCTTCAGTGGTTAAATGGAGTTCACGGGGTGGACCGAGTAATTAACGGGCTCGGCTGCATGGGTGGACGGAGTAATTAACGGGCTCGGCTGCATGGGTGGACCGAGTAATTAATGCGCTCGGCTGCATGGGTGGACCGAGTAATTAACGGGCTCGGCTGCAGGGGTGGACCGGGTAATGAACGGGCCCGGCTGCGCATGCGCACCTGCGTAAGGGCGCAGCTTGTAAGACCTGACACCGGTTAGCGACCTTGCCATATAGCCATAAATGTTAGTAAGCAAAAATTTTCAGATGAGGATGTTGGATTCGGTTAGGAAACAAGCTGTATTAGAATCTTGTTAAGGCTAGCCGATCACACTTGTCGAGATGAATGTATCTAAATATTCCTATATATATATATTTTGTTTAACAGTTTTTATTATTTTGTATCTTAATAAATACGGCCCGGGGTCTTGCGACCCCCTGCGACCCCCTGCCTTCCAAAGACAAATCATGTTCTGTGTCATTGTGTTCTGGGTCGATGTGGGTATACAGGGAGAGGGGCGGTAGCCGTCACTGACCATGTGAAAAGGGGGGGCCCTTGGCTCCCCCGCCCGCATGGCGGTGCGGCGATCCCCTCTCCCCTTGCCTCTCGTGGTGTGGGGGCATGATCTCCCGGCGTCCAATGATTACGCGGGAGGTGTGCGCCACACCACCGGTCGGCCGGTGCCCAAACCCTGATCCGGAAGACGTGGTGCAGTCTTCCGGGTCAAAGGGGCAGGCGTCGCAGGGTGGGGGGAGGGGGCGGCCTCTCCCCGCATCCCCTGGAATAAAGGAGGGGGGAGCGCTCAGTTGGCCCTTCTTGTCACCTGACGCTCCCCCACACTAGTCGTGCCCCGCGCTCGGGGCCTACTAATTTTCCCCACCCACCATCCCTGGAACAAAGCTGTGTTGTGCATTATGTATACCTGTTTTGGCATTAATCAAGTGTTTCCCTTTTAGGATGTATAATTGAAGCATAAATGTCGGTTAGAATGTTTGGTGTAGACTGTAATGGTGTATATCTCTCGTGTACTGAGTATTGGCTTCCTGTTTGGGGGAGAAGTGTTCAAATGTAATTAATGTTTGCTGTTTTGTTTAGGCCTTTTTTCCCATAGTAGCCAGATGATGGTATGTCATGACATGTTGTTGTAGATAGCGTAGCTGTCCTTTAGTTCCTTTTTCCACAGGTCGTCATATTTATTAGGGTATTGGACATGCGATAAGGTCATGACCGGTGAGCAGCTATTTTAAGGTCTGAGGGGGCGACCCCCCCGCCTTCCAAAGACAATTCATGTTCCATGTCGTTGTGTTCTGGGTCGATGTGGGTATACAGGGAGAGGGGCGGTAGCCGTCACTGACCATGTAGCCTTTTGGTATGGGCTCGTCAATGGCCGAGACTGTACCCGCAGCCATAATGTCATCAACTATTCTCGTATGTGAACGAGTAATCACAACCACACATACAGTCTGAATGGCTGCCTTGACAGCTTCATCAGCCAATGAATTACTATCATGTGTATACCAACACGCCAATGACATATTTTATGGATTACATGAGGCCGTTTAAAAGCATCTTTCAGAGCAGCCACCTTCCCCCAAAGAAGCTTATGCTTAATAGTATTGTCTTTAGAATCTCTGAATCCATTCAAGTGCCAATAAGGTAAAGCATGGTTAGAGAGCTGGATGCAGTAATTGAAATCACACAATAAGTTACGGAAATTCTGAATCTGTACTCTGAAAAGCCAGAATCAAAGTTTCAGCAGGGTTTCTATATATGTTCTTTGTGCCTGAAAAACTCCATCTTTCATCACACCCTTAACTGCAGCACACACAGCTGAGTACTTGTACTTTGTACCAACCGACAGCTGGGCTGAACCATCAGTATAGATTAAGATAGCATACTCATCTAGAGGCAACATTTCACTAGAAATAGGGTATTCCTGTACATACTGGAAATATTCCTAGGGTCAAAAATATATTCTACGTTTATAGCTGTTAATGAAGAGGCCCACTGGATCCATCTCGGATGCCAGGCTTTTGGGTTTGGAACGCTGGCCCTCGGTGACGACCTCTAGGGCTGGAACAGGAGACACCACAATTATACGTTTATTTATTTATTTATTTATTTATAAAGTTTTATATAGCGCGAACAAGATCCCGAAGGATATCAGAGCGCTTTACAAAAGGATTGAAGGAAGGACATATATGCAATATCGACAACAAGTAAGAATACAAAACAGAAATAATCGCATAATTACAAGGCATATGAATCAAGGATAGTAATACAATAAACAGGTATATAGCGGGTTACGAAGGGGGGCACACAATGCGGTAAAGAAGAGCAGCATCATATGATGTTACAATGGTTGTAGGATCAATGACTTCGAGCAGGTGAACCTAACCCAATTAAGGTAAGAAATGAGTTGGTAGATTGGGGTGGGGTAGAGTGGGGTGGACTTGGTTAGATTGGAATGGAGTGGGGGAAACTTGAGTGACGTGTGGTAAAATTGGAGTAGGCTAGATTAGAGTGAAGTGGAGTGGGGTAGATTTGGGTATTGTGGAGTAGGTTATGGAAGTGTGGTAGATTAGAGTGGAGTGCGGTAGATTAGAGTGGACTGGAGTGTGGTAAACATATGTGTAACAACTTGAATCCGCAATTATGCGGACCACTACATTGGTAGAGTTAACATGAGTATGTAAATTATACCTGCCTGTAAATTCCAGAGAATACAAGTTTGTTCAGCAGTTAAATTTTTATCAGAAACTTTAGGACAAATTTAGTTGCACAGTGGTCCAACCCTTTGTGCATAATCTGGTATGTAGGTTCTACTAAAATTCAGACATTTCTAAAGCGATTGAAGTTTTTTTAATAGAGCACATTTCTCTAAGAAATGTGATGCCAGACTTTTGCCTTCCTTTTTATTAACTCGTATTCTAAAAATAGGGCACTCAGAAATGTAATTTTAGATTTTTGAAAATTAAATGTATAGCCATATTCAGCACATCCCAGAATAATTTGATCCACTCCAGCCAAATGCACGTCAAAATCATCATCCGTGATCATCCCAGTCAATAGAATCTTTTGAAATAACATGTGCCTTAATAGCCTAAATGGCAAAATATTTCCCTTACAAATTAAATAACTCTGTCTTTGACCAGGCGACATCCTCCCTTGTATACAGTTCTGTCTTTATACCTGCTTATGCATACTTACCAGACCACTTCTCTTTTTCTTACCAACTCCACTAATGCCAATCGATCATGCTAGTTTCTACAAGTTCTCTCCAATGCTACCATATGGCCTTTCACTTCTTCTTTTCCAAATTCACGAGAGGCTAGTCTTTGACCCCTTATCTTTCAGCATTTCCCACGGTCACATATTGGCCCTCATTTATTCTCTTTTATATACCACTGCTTTGATCAACATCATTACTTCAGATTCTCAAACCACTATACTATGGACTATACTATGGATGTCAGAGGCGACATTCTCAACACATCACTATGGATCTAGTGCAAAGGGTTCTGGGTAAAATTACCTAGTAGGATCTATTCATGTCACGCACCTGTGGACTCCCCATGTTGTCTAATCTAAAAAATTTGCAGGTTTGTATGGTTTCCCTAGGTATGGCTGAGTCAAGGCCCAATTTCCACGGCTACCCATTGCGCAAAAAACAGGTCAGTTTTGAGTGCAAAATAGTGATGTATGCATGTTGTGTTTTGGGCTGTTTCCTTCTTGTGGGCACTAGCCCTACCATCACAACTGAGGTACCATTTTTATTGGGAGACCTGAGGTTACGCTGGGTAGAAGGACGTGTGGGGCTCCCCGCAGATTCCAAGACTTTCCATCACAGAAATGTGTGGAAATGTGTTTTTATAGTCCAAGTTTAAGGTTTGCAAGGGATTATGGGTACAAAAACCTGTTGAGGGCAATGCAAGTCACCCCACCCTGGATTCCTCCAGATACCTGGTTTTAAAAAATGTGCAAGTATGCTAGGTTTCCCTATGTGACAGCTGAGCCAGAGCGCAAAATGCACAGTAACCTACTTTGCAAAAAAAGGGTCCGTTTTGAGTGTAAAAAAATGTGATGTATCAATTTTGGGCACTTTCCTGTCACAGGCACTAAGGCGACCCACACAATTAAGGTACCGTTTTTATCAGGAGACTTAAGAGAATGCTGTGTGGAAGGACGTTTTCGTCTCCCCGCAGATTCCAGAACTTTTTATCACAGAATTGTGAGGAAAATGTTCTTTTTAATCAAGGTTTGAGGTTTGCTATGGATTCTGGGTAAAAAAAGCGAGCGAGAGCCAATCAAGTCAACCCCCCCTCCCCCTGGACTCCCCCAGGTGTCTAGTTTTCAAAAATGGGCACGTTTGCTAAGTTTCCCTAGGTGCTGGATGAGCTAGGGTTCAAAATCCACAGCTTCCTGGAAAAAGTGTCAGTATTCAGTGGAAAAATGTTATGCGTCCATATTGTGTTTTGGCCCATTTCCTATCGTGGGCACTAGGCCTACCCACAAAAGTGAGGTACCATTTTTATCAGATGATATGTGGGAGTATAAAATAGTAGAATATTTGTTATTATCAAATGGATTTTTCTGCATTTGTGCCTCCCAACTATAATCCAGTGTGTAAGAAAGACGAAATGTTGAAAGATACCCTCTAAATCATTTGGTAATACAGGTACCCACAAATTCAGAGATATACAAATACCCACTGCTCCTAAGCTCAATGTCTTATGCACATTTCAGAAATCCATAGGTTTGCTTGGTACCTATTTTCCACTCTACATATTTCACCAAATGATTCGGTCTATACTCGGTACACAATGAAAAACCATTGTACGGTGCAGCTTAGTTGTTGGCTCTCGGTACCTTGGGTTTTTAGAGAACCTACAAACCCTATCTACCCCCACAACCAGAAGGGTCTAGCGGACGTAATGTTATATTGGCTTTGTAAATCAACCACTGTGACAAAAAGTTACAGATGGTCGTTTTTTCCAACTCATTTTCAATATTTCTTCATTTCAACAGTTGGTTTCTTTATGAAACCTTTGAGGAGTGGTGTGGCTCACTGGTTAGAGGCAGCAGACCAGGAAGCAGAGGATGGCCTGGGACCAGGGTACAATTCCGGACGCGGCAGGGTCGTGGACCAGGGTCAGCGGACTCGATAATTCTCGCCTTGGTTCCTACTCCAACCAGGGATCACACTCGGCAACTCTGGGCATTAGCTTGCCTCATCTCCACAACGGCCCCCCACATACGCCGGAGATGCCTGGTTTCACCCTGGAGATACCCAGTAGGGTCCATTTCTTAGGGAAAGCCAGGACGGGTTCCCCAGCGCTCTACAGCGCGGAGATACCCCATGTGGGGATGTGGGGTGATTCATGCGCATTACAAGACATCATTACATTACATATGACCCCCTGCTGAATTTGGGATTGTATCTACTTTTCAGAAATCTATAGCTTTTCTGGATCATCCATGGGTTTCACACTGGTTTCCACCACAAACTTGAATTACGTTGAGAGCACAAACAATAGGAAAAATGTGCTACCTCTTTGAAAAATGCCAAAACTGTGATAAAAAAACATATTTTTGTTCACCTCTGCATCTTCCTAAAAGCTGGGAAGATGGTGACTTTAGCACAGCAAATTGTTTGGTGATGTCATTTATTGAAAAAAAAACTGACACTTTCATCCAGAGCACTTTTTTCCTATTTTTTCCTATTTTTCCCCAAAAACACATAATTTAGCTATATTTTGTCTATTTTCTTAGTCTCCTCTAGGAAAATCCACAAACCCTGGGTATCTTTAGAATCCCTTCGATATTGGGGGAAGAAGATGCCTTATGTGGAAAAACGTTATGGAGCTGTAAGGGGAAATTACCCCAAACAGACAAAAAAGGCTCAGAACTGGAGGGGAAAAGGCCCAACAGTTATGGCGTTAAAACACTGACAATTTCTCTTGTAGCATTTTAACCCATTGTTTTTCACAACCCCAGACTTGATTCTCTTGCAAGCTGTGCCACAGGATCTATAAGACCCAAGCTATACCTTATAGTATTGAAGATGGAATGTTCTGTACTGATTTGCATAAGGCTCGCCACTGTGTAGAGTCAAACAGTTGGAGAAAAACTATGGGTTTGCATGTTAATATACAGCGATTTAGATTATTTGCAAGTATTCCTCCCATCATCTTATGTTTGTTTAATTGATGTAACGCCATAAGTGGCCAAGAGTAAGTAGAGATGTGTGTTCTTTGCTCGCTGCGCCACTGGTTCCCAGCTATAACTTACTGGAGTGGTCCAACAAGACCGAAACTGGTTTGAGGTACCTTTTATTCTTGTCTAGAAAAGGTCTCATCTGGCAGCAGTTTGCGATTGTTCTCATGAGGTGCAGGGTTTATACTGATTTGCATAAGGTAGGCCTCTGTCTTGGGTGGGTGGCATCAGGAAGTATGTGGATGGTTACAGAAGCTGCTCCGGTCATAGATGTGAGGAAGGGAGCATGCAGTACAAGGGCAGGGTTTGGCTGGGAGCAACCACAGGGGTAATGGTAAGGTAGAGCTTTATGCATGGGATACCTGAGGGCCATCATGAGACAGTGTGGTGGGACCAAACTCAGGACTTTGCTTGTGGTAGATGTCTGAAAAAGGGGAAGGTGGGCTAGCTCAGAGTGGTGCCCATCCAATTCACTGCTGTGGGGACAGTTTCCCAATGCAGCAAAGGGCCACTAAAGCTGTGGACTTCTTCTGATCTTGCAATGTTTAAATATTCATGATTTTGTAAATCGTCTGACTTTGCAACTTTTCACACTCTCACTTCAAAATAGGCTTCCTGGTCCCCAAAACTTGATTTCTGGTCTGATGTAGAATTTGATTGCAGGATTTTCCTGCCACCATTTTGGTGGCTTTACGACTTTCACCAACTTGGCGTAAGAAAATCCACTATAATTACAGTGGATCTGGCAAACGTTATGGAATGTATGTAGCCAAGTTGTTAAATTGAGCACCAGGGATGTGGGCCACTATACTTCCCTGCATGTCCAAATTGGGCAAATAACATAATCCTGCAGTTCTGGGGTTTACTTGGGGCCTGATTACGAGTTTGGCAGATGGGATACTCCGTCACAAAAGTGATGGATATCCACTGGTTAATTTGTAAAAAAATAAGTGCCGGCTCTCGTCAGGAGGAAGCTTGCACCCGCTCATTTCTCCTGTTAGCGCTGCCTAAAACAGAACCAAATACTAGCCACGAAAGTAGGGGAGGGTGTGGCATAATGGCCAGAGCTGCCGACTTTGGCGCTGGAGAACCAGGTTTGAGTCTCCGCGTCGGCTCAACATCCTGTGATTCTGAGCGAATCACTTAATTTCTCTTTAAATGAATTTGTCCGTAACTGGTGCTCATGAAAAGCACCAGTGTTGATAATTAAGAGCAGGTGCAGAGCACCGGAAACCACCGGCTCAAATTAAGCACTGCGATATACAGTCTGCCATTTTACAAGTTTTTTAGGATATAATGGAATTGTAATACGGCAGACAGGATATCCGTCACGTTTGCGATGGAGTAACCCTGTCTGCCAAACTCGTAATCAGGCCCCAAGTTCTCAAAACTGGAAGCATTTAGACACAGACAATTTGTTGAAGTAATATTTACATTTATGGGATGAGCAGACTTTAAAACGGCAATGTAAAACATCATCTGTGATTGTTGCATGACTGCAGTGGTTTTAGCACACTTTCTGATAAGAGGTGGAGCACAATTAGTAACTTGTAGAGTGTGGTTTGAGGAAACCTGATTCCCTTCATTATCCAAGTTTTGTGTTACTGTTCTTGTTTCTGTGTTTTATTTACTAAATTTGTCAAAATTAGATCTATCACGAGCAAAATATAATTCCTCAATGACCCACTGTATGAAAAACTGGATTTTTTGTGGGTTTAATAGCAGCCCAAATTATACGGCACAAGGAAGCTATTGTCCTCCCCCGCTGAGTATCTGTGACAATGTACACTTATAGACAAATGAGTAGTTGTGGCTTTCTTCTGTCTTAGATGTAAAGTACCTCAAAATCTAGGCAGGATTCACAAAGTAGTTTCTGTGGGGAATGTAAAGGAGAAAGATAGGATTACTCATTGAAAATGTAAGCAAGCATGTCCTACTACTGGAAATTGATGAGTCAAGCAAAGTGTAGTGGAGTAACACACCGACTCATACAAAATGCTTTGTGAATCAGGGTTGGAAATTCAGGTCTAACTCACATTTACGCCTGGGGAAAATAGCAGCATTCGCTGCAACAGAAATTCGAACCAGGCAGATTGTTTGAAGTTTACGCAAGCAAAGATTTGGCTTAATGCGGCCAAAGGCCCTCTCCAGCGGCAGACATGCCTGCAGATCCAACACTTCCTGGAACACTTGCGCAATTTCCTTGCCAGCTCATCTGGAGTAAGCAAACTTGCCATGGGGCTCAAAGTCAGCAGCACCTGCTCACGTGTCTATGAAAGGTGTTTAGAAGAGATCACACCCTTGACCCTTAGGGCAGATGTTTGAGCAAGCCAAGAATCCCTTGATGTATATGTATATCTTTCTTATTTGAGGAGGCATACATCATACTCACAAGAATAATAGTGCATTTGAGAGATTCAGCCGTGGGTAAAGGCTTTGAGGTTTAAAACTCACCCTGTGCTCCTCACAACTATTGATGTTGGGGGCATGCAGGTAGGCCCCACTGACTGCATAGGCCTTAAGGTAGCATAGGAGGTCTACCTCTGGGATCTTTGCAAAGGCCAAAGCAAATCTTTCTAAAGCTGCAGATAAAATGCAAATATGTTTGGCACAGTTGTACGACTCTGCCATCTTGTCTTCACCCCCCTTGCCCTGTATGCAGCAGGTTGCACTAACCAACATCTGTCATCAGTAAAAAAGTTTATCACCTGACTCCATTCCTTAGATCGTGTGGAACATTGACTCATTTTTATGCAGAATAAACGACTGCACAAAAGAAAACCACTTAGGTTTCAATTAGAAAGTAATCTAGTAATCCTGCTCACACAATTACAGAGAGCATGCAGATTGGTAAATTCTGTATGTAGAATTGCCTGCCAATTACAGGAAGAACCCTGATGATTGTCCCCTGAGAAATGGAACAGCACTGTGGGATCAACACCAAGACCCGGATTCCCATAGTAATTCCCCGATTCCTCATTTTGAGCCACTTTCCAACCAGGAATATTACCTGGGGACATATCAGAGAAGAGTGAAAGGAAATTGGAGGTCTGCAGTTGTCATGTCGCCTATAATTGTAAAATCAGCCAGAATCCTGTTTTCCAGTTGAACGAGCAATTAATCATTATCAGTAATGGAGAATAAAATATTTTCAAGTTCTGGAGAACTCATGAGTAACATGAGCATTACACCATTTAAACTCTGCCTGGATGAAATAGAGCTGAACTACTTTTGAGTATTTAGAATTCCTTAAAGGGTGGAACTTTATATTTCTGTCATCAACAATCTTTACACATTTGACAGATTAAATCGCTTAGCATGGCTGAACCACAGGCGGTGAGAGTAACGTCTCGCCTTTTTCATGACTGCTGTAAATGTTTCTAGAATTAATCTCTGCGACATAGTCAGATTATGGTCTACGAGAGGGAACAAAGAGACATAACTGGAGAAAGATAGTATGCAGTGGTGTATTTTGTGAGTGGTGGGACAGAAACGTTAGACCCAAATTTGTCAAAGGGAGCAAATCAAGAGCTTGCAATGTACTGCAACTGTGTTTGGGGGGGTCCACGTAAGAAATCTGTTAAAAAAAATCAAAGCAAATACGGGGGAGCAGGTGGCGCTGTTACTAGCAGACATGGTTAGGGTATTTGACTCGTTGAGCTGGGTCTACCTGTTTGCACTTTTGCCTCGGCTCAATTTAGGGCCCTGCTTCCTCTCATATCTGCGACTTCTGTACACGGACTTGACAGCCTTGGTCCGAGTAGCTGGGGCCATATCCACCAGGTTCCCCATTGGGGCGGGGCACCCGGCAGGGATGCCCCCTTTCGCCGTACCTCTTTGCCCTAGCTATGGAGCCGCTGGTGGCGTGGGTGCGCATAGATGGCAGTTGTGGGGGTTTGAGTGGGCACCAGGACTATCTGATAGGATTGCCATCTAGGCGGACAATGTCCTCTTTTTCCTTACGAACTTAAATCGGTCAAGGCCACGTATATTAGAAATTATCCGAATCTTCGGAGAGGCGTCAGGGCTGTACTTGAACCCTCGCAAGTCCACACTGTGGGTGTTGGGGAGGCGTGCAGAGGTAGGGGACTGTGCTTCCACACTCCAAGTAGCTGTAGGTGGCATCAAGTACCTGGGGGTCTTTATTTTATTTTATTTTATTTATTTTAGTTTCTTGTATAGCGCAGGAATCAATCCCGGAAGGGTATCTCCGCGCTTTGCCAGCTAAAACAGTTTATTAGGTAGAGCAGCATTTTAAGTGGTTTATGTGGGTGGGAATGCTTCTTGGAAAAGGAGGGTTTTTAATGCCTTTCTGAAGGACAGATGGTTTGTGGTGGTTCTTAGGTCAGTGGGAAGATTGTTCCAAAGGGCAGGACCAACAGCGGAGAAAGCACGGTCACCCTGTCTGGTCTTCTTTGTCATGGGGGGTTTTAACAGGGCTTGATTGCAGGAGCGCAGGGACCTGCAAGGCTGGTACAGTTCAAGAGACTGGGCTAGGTATTTAGGGCTTACTCCATACAGACATTTGTGCACCGTACAACAGATCTTAAAGTGGATGCGTTGTCGTATGGGAAGCCAATGCAGTTCTTTCAGCAAGGGCTTGGAAGGAGTCCTGGCAGGTGCACCCATGACCAGCCTGGCTGCCGTGTTCTGGACCACCTGCAAACGGCCAACTGCATCCGTACTGGCTAATGTCAGCAGGCCGTTACAGTAGTCCAGGCGGCTGGTTACCAAGGCCTGTACAAGTGTCTTTCTGCAT
This sequence comes from Lissotriton vulgaris, assembly GCF_964263255.1. NCBI lineage: Eukaryota > Metazoa > Chordata > Amphibia > Caudata > Salamandridae > Lissotriton > Lissotriton vulgaris. The sequence goes on along the minus strand of NC_141697.1, from coordinate 331,541,654 downwards.
GTAGCAGGAAGGAGAGGAAAGACACGCCTAAGTAAACCAATGGTGTGAAAACACAGACCCGCGATGTAGTTGGTGTGTTCTTTCATGGTCAGTTTTTGGTCAAACTTCACTCCAAGATTTTTAACGTGTGTTTTGGGTACCGGTACTGGGCCAAGGTCGAGTGGCCACCAGTCAGGGGTCCAGAGGATATTTGCTTTGCCAAAGAGCAAGACCTCAGTCTTTGTTACATTGCACTGGAGGCAATTCCTCGCCATCCAGTGTGACACCGCTCTCATACCCTCAGCAAAATTCCCCTTGATTTTGGGGTCAAGGGAGCTGAAAGGGTAGAGGAGCTGAGTGTCATCAGCGTAGGAAACCGGTATGAACCCGTATTTTCGCACAATCTCAGCAAGGGGGGCCACATAGACATTAAACAATGTAGGGCTAAGGCATGAGCCCTGTGGCACCCCCTTCGTGAGCCCCCTTGAGATGGAACGAAAGGGGCCCAGGCTGGTAGAATGTGATCTCCCGGCGAGGAAACTCTCCAACCAAGATAGTGCAACGCCTCCGATTCCTACTCCCTGCAGCCGATTCAGTAGGGTGTTATGAGACACAGTATCGAAGGCTGCGGACAGGTCCAACAGCACTAGAATCATAGAGCCCCCTCTATCTTGTGACATTTTGATCTGATCTGTCACAGAGAGGAGGGCTGATTCAGTGCTGTGGTTGGGCCTGAACCCAGATTGGGATTGGTCCAGGCCCCCTGTCGCTTCGATGAAACTGGAGAGGGTGGTGTTGACGTGCTTCTCTGCCAGTTTGCTGATAAAGGGGAGGAGAGAAATCGGGCGAAGGTTGGAGAGTGTAGACCAGGGCATGGTGGAATTTTTGCGAATAGGGTTCACTACCGCCTCCTTCCAGGCAGATGGAAGTTGGCCCTTGGCAAAAGACAAATTAAGTAGGTTCTGAATATGAGGACCTAATATCTCAATTAGCGGAGGTATGAATTTAGCTGGTATCAAATCAGAGGGAGAACCAGTTTTAGTTTGATTAATGAGAGTAGTCAGGTCCTTAGTGGTAATTTTGGGGATGTCCAGAAGAGTTTCACCAGATGTCAATTGTGGAGCAGTTTCAGGGGCCTCAGTCTCCAGAGTATCAGAGACTGTTGTGATTTTTTTATATATTGCATCGATTTTTTCTTCAAAGAACTGAGATATATCATCACATAGTTCTTGGGTGAAGGTGTCTGGACTTTCGCATACTTCAGGACTAGTCAAGGTTTGAACGATTTTAAATAGCTCTCTGGTAGAGTTGCCTGCCTCTGTAATTTGAGTGGCCAGACTCATTTTCCTAGCTTTTTTGATATTTTTGTAGTAGGAGGACATAGCCTCCAGGTAGCATCTCTTGTCTTCCCTATTACCTGTACGTCTCCACAATTTTTCCATTTTTCTACATTTCTTCTTTTCATTTTTGAGAGCTTCCGTATACCATGTGTCCCTTTTCGCTATAGTAGGTTTTTTGGCATTTTTCTGTGGAGCTAGATAGTCAATAGCTGTTGTTAGCGTAGAGTTAAACATGGAGAGAGCAGTATCAATATTATCGAAGTTGGTAAGTGAAGGCTGTTCCCAGACTTGAGTGAGTTTGGGGAGAGTGATTTTGTGCCATGGCCTGCGTTTAATAGAGTGGGTGGCCGGGCGGTTAGTGGAATTGGATAGGTGAGGTATGGAGAAATCGATACGTTTATGGTCCGACCAATTAATATGCTTAGGGGGATGACAGTGAACGTTGGGTTGGGTAGTGAGGACCAGGTCTAATGTGTGACCACCAGAGTGAGTGGGGCCATTATTTCTGGGGTGTAAACCTAGCAGCGCGAGGTCAGAAAGGAATGTATTGGTGTCTTGATGGTCAGAAATGTCAATATGAAAGTTGAAATCTCCAAGTAAAAGGAAGTTTTCCTTAGCTTTCAGGAAGGGGGCTAGTAGTTCAGTGAGAGCAAGGGAAAAGCCAGCTTTGGGTCCAGGTGGACGATAGACCAAGGCTCCTTTCCACTGTGTTTTAGAGTTGATTTTTAAGTGAAAGATGAGTACTTCCATAGTAGGGAGCATCACCTGTTCTAAGACTCTAATACTCAGGGTGTCTCTGTGTATAATAGCGATTCCGCCTCCCACCTTCACAGGGCGGTCGAGGCGAAGGATTTTATATCCAATGGGTATCCCTAGAGTGATAGTAGGGATAGTGTGAGGTTTCAGCCATGTTTCAGTTAGAAAACACATCATGGGCTGAGTGTTGTAGATAGTGTCCCACAGTTCAATGCAATGCTTGGGGAGTGATCTAACATTTAGCAGAAAGCTATCCCAGTCTCCCAGGTCATCAGAATAATCTCTGAGGTTCCCACGGTCTCCTGGGAGTGAAATGTAGCACCGGTGTGGGAACTGGTTCGAGCAGATATTAAGATATGGTCCCGCATGCCGCTGACGATATATGGAAGGTCGGCCATATTTAAGATGGTGGCACTCCCTAGGCAGATATATCAGTTGCAGAATCACCCCTTCCCTATCCCGCCTCAATGGTTCAGGCAGGTCAATTCCGCACTGGGGCAGTTCCTCTGGGCGGGGGGCACAGTGAGAGTAGCATTGCGTACCTGTTTTTTGTCTATCTATTGCGGGGGGTTAGCGACCTCCGATATCCTGTCTTCCTATCAGGCCTCGCACCTCCTAGTTCTAAATGAGTGGTGGTATGGGGACAGGGGAGATCCGGCGTATGCCCTAGAGTGCAGCCTTATGGAGCCCTACACATTACACACTATTCTGTATAGGGGGCGATTGCGGAAAACGCTACCATCGGTCACACGTGGTGTTTCAAATATGGAGACAGGCTCTGCGTCTTATGGGGTGGTGGAATACCCTGACAGGCGAAACCCCCCTATGGCACAATGGTCGACTGCCGGAACTAGCGGCACTGCAGGGCTTTAGGGGATGGGACAATATCGGCATTTCCATGCTGGGAGATGTGTTAGCTGGCACGACACTTAAGTCCTTTCAGGAGTTATGTAGGGAGTTTAGCATGCCCCGCGCGCAGTTCTTTAAATATCTTCAGTTCCGTCATGCCCTGGTCCCGAGCCTGGAGGGCCTGGAGTCCCTCCCTGAATTCAGTCCTCTGGAAGCGAAGGTATTCATGGGGGACCTAAAGACCAAAAAGATAACACATATATACCACATGTCACACATTCCTCCCCTTTGTTGTAGAAGCTCAGGGAGACTTGGGTAGGGGGTGTGGGGGAATTGGAGGAGGAGGACTGGAGGGAGGCTTTGGCAGCTCCTAGGGAAGCGGCCATAGCAATGCGCCTGCGGCTCATTCAATTTAAATACCTCCATAGAGTTTATTTCACTAGGGAGCCGCTGTGGCGGGTGTGGCTGATTGCTTCTCCGGACTGTCTTAGGTGCGGCCAGGAAGTGGGGACATTTATCCGTACGGTGTGGAGTTGTGGCTCTCTGCCGGTTCTGGAAAGGAGTGTTGGATTGCATGTCTGAGGTTCTGGGGTGGGCGCTTCCCCGTACGCCGCGGCTTGGTCTGCTGCATGTGATGGATGGGGTGGGCGGCAATGCTTATAAGAGACATTTGTTGTTGCTAGGTCTTACATTGGCCAAGAGAGATGTGGCTAGGGCTTGGAAAGACCCGCGAGCCCCCTCAGTTGTGGGGTGGAAGAGAGGGTTGGACTTTTGCATGGGAATGGAGAACCCGATTTTTGTAGCCAGAGGATGTCCACGAAAACACTTTAAAATCTGGAAGCGCTGGGCGGACATTCAGAGCCTGATGCTTGAGCCCCCGGTGGACAAGGACGACCTACCAGAAGGGATATGAGGGGCCTCGGTAGAGTGTATTTGGGTGCAAATATTTGGATATATACTGGACAGGTGACACGAGATGGACTGTATGCGACCTGGGTGGGTGGGATCCGGGAGGGGGGAGTTTGGGGTGGGGGGGATTGAGTTGTGGGTTGTGAGTGTTTGTTTCTCACAGAAACATGAAGTTGCTTGCACTTTGCTTGATGTAAAACTTTGTCCTGCAGATTTCTCTGGTGTGCAGAGCTCTGCAGAATATGTGCAACCTTTAAAAAAAATCTGTTTTAAAAAACTAAAACAAAAATCAAAGCAAAGTGTCCACTTTACAGCACTATTTTAAACTAATTGGGCTAAAATACCGGAGCTGCTTAAGTATCTGTAATGAAATATTGCACATCTCAATGGAGTGGCATGGAAATGTTATCCTCACTGGGACGTAGGGGCTCACCACCCTCAAGATTTTGTTTTTTTCCAGTGACATTACCCTAGACTAGTGCTTATTTTGAGCCGGTGGCTACCGGTGCTCAGCACCGGCACTAACTTGTCAGCACCAGCGCTTGTGACAGTCTGCCACAAGGTGGCGCTGTCTAGCTAATTTAGAGATCATCACAACCACTGTTATTAATTCAATATACGTTAAAATGACTATCACCTGCAGCCAAGCCATTCTTACAGCTTTGGGGGTCCTCAAATAGTCCGAATTGTCACACTTGTAGGAGTGTGATGGTTAGTAGCTGTGTTGTTACTGTCACTGATAGCACTGGCAGGGACAATGTGCGATGCAAGCTGCAGTGGCCCCCTGACAGAGCCCTGACACTTATTCTTTTTTCAAATTAAGCACTGCTCTAGACATTCGCTAAAGAGCTATAGGAATTATCAGGCATTCAAAAATATAGTTCTTCACTTCTACATAACACTTCTTTTAATTGACCTAACTTGCCCCTTTCAATTGGATTGTGAGCCATGTTATCAATGAGAATCTCCATAGCAGAATCACATCTGAAAAATAAATTACTGATTTCTCACGAATACGGGACATAGACAAGAGAGCTAAACAAATGTAGCAGGCTCCTAAAGCAGAGCTACAGTTCACATGGCAGAGAGTTCACTTACATACCAGACAGCACAAGGATTACACTAGCCTTAGAAGCAGATGCCTAGACAGATAATATCATCAAAAGCTTTAACAGTGTACACGATCAAAATGTCTCCACGACAGTCATGAAAACTAAAAATTGGTAATAAGTGTCGTCAGCTACTAAAGAGCTAAGATCAGCAATTAGCCTCACAAACCCAGTTTGAATTTTCATTTAAATAATAGCTTTACTTATATTTCGGAAACCTAATAATGAATATGACCTCCAACATCAGCCTGCCTGTTTCTGAAAATACAGATATTTTGTTACCACATACAAGCTTTTCAATTTGCAAGAGTAAGATAATTCCTTCAACCAAAAGCGTTTTCATGAAAAAGGCCACTTTTGTGGTTTATATTTACATTTCAAATAAACAAGCACTTACATGTAATACTAATGCCACACATGGACAGACTCAGCCATTCATACTTTTTTGACATCATCAACATTTAAAACTAGAAATGCAGCTTCTGTGGCCCAGATTTTCACCATTATGGCCAAGAATATCCAATAATATATCATGAACAGTACCAACTTTTGAAAGATAAGCACCATTATGTTAGTCTCACCATTGTTCCATGGAGTGCCGCAGTCGAATCAAGAATATCCATCATTTGTCAAGGTCGACTAGTATTATGATACCGCTAACATTATTTCAGGGATAGACACAATCAAGACTTTCCACAATATGTCAGGGATGGACACCTATATGCCATGGCCACAATTCTATTTATGTCAATTCTTCATCTTCTTTCTTCCTTTTTAGGTCGAGCCTAGCGGCGCTGCTCGCTCTGCAAGGCATGCTGTAGTAGGGTATGCTGTGGAAACCTCGTCCACTCTCCACCCATATTTGTCATTGGCTTTGAGTTATTGTCCTTCTTAAATGCTGGTTTCAGGTTGGTAAATAGGCTTTTTAGTCCCTCCTTGGTACCGCCTTGTCTACATTTGTTACCGCCCATAAGGACTGGACCTTTTTTGGGCATGCTACATGGTCTGCTTTATCATGGCAAAGAGCACTATTTAAAGAAAGAAAAAAAATGTAACATATTTGCAGTGCGTGACGCTTTCACTTCAGCGGCCGCTCTGGTTTATTTAATTAATTTGCAGCACGGAACACTCACTTTAGCGGCTGCGCTTGATTATTTAATTAATTTGCTGTTTTCTTCTGCGTGAGGGGGACAAGGCAGTGCTAGAGCCAGGCATGTCACGTGAAGCTTGGTCACACCCTGCCCTTCAGCACAAGGACTGCTGTACAATAACCGGGTTGTAATTTGGGGCAGTAAAGCTTTGGTATTCGACAGATAAATCAATAGGCCATGACGTGGCAGAGATGAGACACTCGCAGGCTGAGGACATCAACAATTAGTCTAGGTAGCTCTGCATATGTGCTCTTGGGCGGAACCAGCCCCGCGGATACCAAGCGCTCACATTACACACAGGAGGGGCCTGACTTCCTATTAAGACCTCATTAGCATATGAACGAAGCAACTTCATTTTATTTTTGTTTGAATCTTTTTTATAGGTTGTCACTGTACTTGTACAATACATATCATGATGTTAAACAAAGGAATTCAACTTGACATCCTGTATTCGTATCAATTTGTTTAGAAAAAAAAGCATTATACCATCACAGGACATTAGTCATGTATCACATTACATAAAGCAAGAACATTCCCAAGGGCACTGTCTGTGTAATAAGAAATCTCATACCCCAAAAGCAATGATTGCATTTTGTCTAAGAAGAGCATTACGAGGGCTGGGGAAGTACAATAAGGCCCAAGGTGTAATTTGACCCGTTAGAGAGAGTTCGTATGGTAAAAAATAACTTTAGAGAGTGTGCAGCTGCATTGTCATAAGAGCTGTACTTCTTGGATGTCGTGAGTATTTAACAAAGGGGCCTGATTTCCTAGCCGTGTGCCTCCTGTTGCTCATAATGGAATAACGGATACAGGGCGTGTCGTCACAGGTAGTGTCGTTGATGAATGCTTATATGTGTAAAGCAAGGCTCGGATAATATGATATTTGTAGTATTCCATTCTGTGTACTTCCCTTCCCATGTTCTATTTAGAATTGTTTTGGTTCTTACTGCCTGAGGATTCTTAGGGATCCTTGGGAGTGTAATGTTCTAGTGAGATCAGTTACAGCTGTGCTTCTGTTCGTGGTGGTTGTGTAAGCTGTCTCTGTACAATAAACTGGATTAACCTTCAAGAAGCCTCTATCTATTTACTACATATTCTGGCGACGATCGGGATATCAAGCCTGAAGCTCAGCAGAACCCGTTTTTTTTTTTTTTTTTTGCTTCTCAACAAAAAGAAAAGAAGAAGAAAATCCAGTGTGGAGACAGCGTTCACCGTTTACAGCGTTTACAGCGTGAATTTTCTAAAGGTACTCTTTAAAAGATTCTTATGTGTTAAATTATAACACCAGCGGCAGCATTCCTAATTTAACGTGCCTTGATTGCACCTGCGGCTGTTTCTCCGTGTTTTGCATGCTAATTTGAGACTTCGGGCGATCCGTGCCTACAATCTTGAGACTTTCATCTCATATGCTCCTGATTGGTTTCCATGTGAGATTTACCCTCTGCTGCGTCTCCGTGGAACTTTTGGGCATTTGCTACAGCTCGATAACTCAAGCGCATCTTTTAAAAAAGAAAGAAAGCACACGAGACTCACCCAGTCCTTCGCGTGCGCTCCACTCGCTGCCGGAATTCTTCTTTGGATCAGACGCGTCATCGCTACACGCTTTCTCTGCGTGCATCCACGTCACTCGTCAGCGCTCTGCTTTCACGCACAGCGCTGCGTTCCAGCGGCCATCTTGGATCACCACGGCAACAAAACGCCGATTGGAGTCCCGTTTTCTTAACCCTTTTAACATTATTATTATTTATGAAATTCATTTATCGATCGATATTTACCACATTTATTTACCTAATTTTGACCATTATGTTCTGCAACTTGTCTCCTGCTTATAGTTTTGTCACGAAGAAACTGTATTGAAAACAGAAAAGGTAACATAGATTTCTATTGTGCTACTACTGTGTTTCTGACAATTTGCCCAACCAAAATAACTGTAATTTTTCTTTTCTTTATTCTTTCCTTTGGGTGTTTTTAACAATATTCAAAAAAAAAATGTCGAACAATGTAATTTCACCTGCACATTTTCTACCCTCAGCTGGTGATCCCAAAGTAGAATGGGACCTTTGGTATCCTACTTTCTTAGCTTATGTTGATGTAGTAGAAGAAGACGGCTGTTCTCCTAAAAGGAAACTTGCCTTACTTAAAAATTGTCTAGGTGGTGCCGGTCTTAAAGAACTAGAGAGTCTTCCACCTATTGACTCTGGTGCTGGTGATGTAAATGTATTTGAGGTTGTTGTCAAGCAATTAAGCATTAGATTTGGCAGGAAAATCAATACTGTGATGGAACGTTTTAAATTTTACTCTAGAATTCAAAAAGAGGATGAATCCATAGAAACATATGTAGCTGCTCTACGCACTCTAGCTAGTTCTTGTTCCTTTGAAACCATTGACTTTGATCAAGTTTTAAGGGACCAAATCATGATGCGTACAAAAAGTAAAAAGATACAGGAACGTTTGTGGATGGGCACTGAGACCTCTCTTAACGCTGTCCTAAATATTGCAAAAGGTATTGAGCAGTCGGAATTGTTCGTTAACGAAATAAGAGGCCATGACATTAAAACTAAAGTAACTATCCCGGAGGTTTCATTAGTCAGGAACCCCCCAAACTACAGGAAACCTACTTCCAATATCACTAGAAGGGACAACTTTAGCAGAGACAACAGGACTTTCCAAAGAAGGTCTCCCATAATTTGTTATAGATGTGGTGCTAATGACCATGTGGGAAATTACAAAGGGTGTCCTGCTTGGAACAAAATTTGTGTTAAATGCAAGAAGTCAGGCCATTTCACTAAAATGTGCAAATCCACACAGAAAGTAAATTTTTTATCACATGATGAGTATGATGACTGTGAACAACCTTCTGAAATTAACACGATGTTGTGTGTTGGTGATACCGAGTGCAAAGGTTTTCCTAGTGACATCATTCTTATTAATGGTGTAGAAATCTCCATGCTCATTGACTCTTGTGCTTGGTACACCATAATAGGCAAAGACGTGTTCGACAAGTTTTGGTCTCCAAAAGAACTGTCACCACCCGACATACATCCCGGTGGGTATACTGGGAAGAAGATAGGCCTTGAAGGTTTTATGTGGGCAGAGATCAGCTTTAAAGATAGGACTATCAAGGGGAAGGTTTACGTCTCCTCTAAAGGAGCATCTATCTTATGTTGGCCCCATCAGTTCGATCTAGGGATCAAACTTGATCCCAATGCTTCCCCTCCCGTTTACGTAGTTCCTCCGGAAAATGACTTTACCTCCCAATTAAAAAGAGATTTTCCGTGTATTTTTAATGATAATTTGGGTGTGTTCGCTAATTTTAAACACCGCATTATCCTTAAAGAATCAGCTGTTCCTGTCCGACATAGGGTCAGAAATGTACCCTTGGCCTACCGTGATAAATTAAAGTTAATTTTATCTGACTTAGTCTCAAAAAAAATCATTGAACCAGTTGAGTCATCCCCATGGGTTTCGCCTGTTGTTTTATCCCTTAAAAGCAACGGGGAGCTCCGTCTGTGTGTAGATCTCCGCAGCTTAAATAAGGAGATCTGGATCGACAGACACCCTTTACCCAACATACATGAGCTCATTTCCACTCTCTCTGGCGCCTGTGTTTTTTCCACACTTGATCTAACCAGCGCCTACCATCAAGTAATTTTACATGAGGACTCCAAATTCCTAACCACTTTTATTACACCTGAAGGTTTGTTTCAGTACCGTCGTATGCCCTTTGAAAAAAAAACAAAAAAAAAACTTAACGGTAGTAATCATGCAACTTTACAGGAGTATGCTTTACACGAACACTTTTCCTAAGAAAGGAATTATCATCATTAGAAGTCACAGGACAAGGTATGGAAACATTTCTACTAACAGGATCATTGCCAATGCTAAGAGGTGGTTCAGAGATCATGTTACCGTTGTCAGGAATGGATGTACTGCAGTTATTAGACACAGGAACAACAGGATCAAGAGTCTGGCTCTCAGAGTCAAAAGAGTTAAACAAAGGAGAAGAAGATGCATCATTTTGATCACACAAAGTCTTAGCAGTGGTAAAATCATTAGAAGAGGATGGTACAGAGTAAGATTCCACATTAGAAGGATTTGAACCTTTACACAAAGAAATCCTTCTGAAATTCCATATTTTCCCATCCTCAACTCTCACAGCCTTTGAAAATACTTCAATAACCTTGCAAGGGTCCGACCACTTACTCCACTTATGGTCAAAAGCTCTGCCAAATTTCACACGGACGAAATCACCCACCCTGACCTTCTGACCGGAGCTTTTGGTAGACAAAAAGTTGGCTTTCATTTTTTCCTGATATTTCAAAACTCTGTCTTTAACACAAGCAGGGTCTACAGAGGGATCAACCGGTAGTTTAACTTTCATCCACCAAGGCAAGAGTTTGGAACCAGGCTTCCTGCCTCTAAGCAATTCAAAAGGTGAAAACCCTGTAACAGAGTTGGGTGAAGTGCGGTAAGACAGTAAGGTGGAACGCAGGGTTTTTTTCCAGTCTAGGTTGCTTTTAACAGCCAGCTGAATGGACTCTTTGATGACGCGGTTAAAGCGTTCCGTTTGACCATTAGCTTGTGGGTTATAATTCGACACCCTTTTGTGCACGATGCCGCACCTCTGGATGAATGACAGAAACTCTTTGCTTATAAATTGCGGGCCATTATCCGACACTATCTCCGCGGGAATTCCTTCCCTGCAGAAGACTTCATCAAGAAATTGGATAATTTGAGTGGAACCGACCTTGTCGACAATTTTTAGTTCTGGCCACTTAGAAAAATAATCGATGAGGACCAGGCCAAATACATTTTGCTGGGAAGACAAGTTAAGAGGTCCAATTATGTCAATGCCCAATTTCTTCCAGGGGCAAGAGGCAAATTCAATGGGAGTAGAGGCAACAGACAAGGGTTTGACGGTTTTGTCACTTTTGTCGCAAGGGGGGCATGAGCGAACCCATTTGTCAACCATTCTGTCAACACCAGGCCACCAGTAGAACTCGCGTATGCGCCTTTTTGTGCCAGACATGCCCATATGGCCTTCATGGGCCATGGAAATAATTCTTTCTCTCAAAGAAGTGGGGGGAATGATTTTGTCACTACGAAACACGAAACCTTGGTCAAACATGAGTTCGTCATTTACCTTGAAAAAGGAGAGAATGTCCCCAGATAAGTATCGCTCATGAGGCCAACCATATTGTAAGTACCTGGTTAAGGAAGCAAGGTCAGAATCATTCGCCATGGCTTCCCTCCAGTCAATTTCAGATATGCTAGGCGAAACACCAGTTGGACTACAATCATTGACATCGTCGATGTTAGAAACAACATCAGACTCATTGTTCCAACTAACAGAAAAAATAGAATTTACTAAAGGCAACCTGGACATGCAGTCGGCGTGCACGTTTAACCGTCCAGGGACATATTCCACAGTGCATTGAAATTCTTGCAATTTGGCTGCAAGACGTGCTAGGCGCGCTGTTAAGGTCCTGCCACCACCAGCTGCCAGCATGTTGATAAGGGGTTTATGGTCGGTTCTTAAACAGAACCTGGTTCCCCAAAGAAATTGCCTAAAATGTTCAGAGGCCCAGGTGCAAGCTAGTAGCTCTTTTTCAATTGTGGAGTAATTGAACTCAGCGCCTCGCAAGGTTCTTGAAGCATATGACACAACATACTCTTCGCCCTTGTCTTTTTGCATCAAGACAGAACCTAGGCCAACATTGCTCGCATCCACACACACTATGCATTCTTTTCCTAGCCTCTATCTATTTACTACAATATTCAAAGCATCTTAACAACTAGAACAATTGTAAAAGAAACGTAAAAAATTGCTAAGATATAATGTCAAAAGAAGAGAAAAGGAAAGAAAAAAACGAAATTGGTGTGCGGGGAGTCTGTCAATTTGACGCTATGGATGTGTGTCTTCGGTCCTGGGGAAAGGTCAGTGCGGGAGCCGGAGGTTTAGGAAGCCCACTGTGAGTGGAATGTCACAGGAAGGGAAAAGGTAAGTCTCTGTGTCTTAAACACGCCAGGTTTGTGGTCTCGTGGGTGTAGGGTTCTCAATGAGTGGGCAGCAGCGCTGTTACATGGTATAACTGAGTTATGCTGTATATGTGTGCCAGGTACCAAGCAATCATGCAGGCGCACAGCCCCCCTGTCTCGCCTGCCGTCCTGGTGGGGCTAGAGGAGAGGGAATCTGTCACGATTCGCTCCCTGTGTTCTCGTGTCCACCACCAGGGGGCTGAACTGTGGGACTCTCCAGTGTTCCAATATGCTTCCTGACACTCCCCTGCATGCATATCTTGACTTCCAGCCATTTGGACACTATTTGGGAATTGCCATTCATTCCCAATCCATGCCGGGTTTTGTGAAAGCCAGCCTGCTTAGACTTAAAGCCAGCCTACTCATGCCTGAAACTCCATTACCCAGAATTCCCTGCTCACTGCTTTGTCTCCACCCCTGCAGGCCAAGGATGGGTGGAGGAATTCAGCTCACCTGTGGCTGGCTGCTGCTAGCCTGCTCACACCAGCTGCATGCGATTACTGTGAGCTCTTTTAAGCCCCAGCTCCCTTCAGGCAAAGGTTGGTCCATGTAGCTATTTACCGGTGAGACCAATCCTTGTTTCCAGAGTTCCCTGAGCTTTTGCTATTCTTGTTTCCAGTGTTTCCTGAGCTTTAATTATGCCTTGTTCCTGACCTGCTGCTGTTTTCCCTGTTCCTGAATTAGCACTGCTTACAGTGCTACCTTGTTTCCTGAGTTCCTGAGCTATAGCTATTCCCTGTACCTGAATTAGCACTGCCTGCAGTGCTACCTTGTTTCCTGAGTTCCTGCGCTATAGTTATTCTTTGTTCCTGGGCTTAGCTATTCCTTTTTCCTGATTTGCACTGCTTGCAGTGCTCTCTTGACTCCTTGTTTCCTGAGCAGTAGCTATGTCCTGTTTCCTTTAACTAGCACTGCCTGCAGTGCTACCTTGACTCCTGAATCTTTGGTAGTTCTCTGTTCCTGAACCAGCACTGCCTGCAGTGCTACCTTGACTCCTGAAGCTTTGGTAGTTCCCTGTTCCTGAACTAGCCCTGCCTGCAGTGCCGCCTTGACTCCTGAGCCTTAGCTCACTTCTTGTTCCTGCCCCAGCACTGCCTTCTATGCTACTTTGTTTTCTTGATTCCTTAACCTGCACTATTTTAGTATACCCTTGCAGCCTCCCCTTCTGTATATCCGTTTCCAGTCCCTGCCTTGCTTCCCATTTCCTTGGTTCCAGTTCTAGTTTGCTGTCTTTCTATTCTGCTGTCTTACTTCTGTTACCTTGTATGTTTGTTACCTGCTTTTTGCCAAGTGTGCCCTGTGATTTCCTTCCTTTCCTGTTAAGCACTCCTCCTTGCTAGCTCCTTGTCTATTGTGCTTGTGTTTAGTTCTACCCCCTTGCTGTTACTGTCTTGCGTGTTCCTGTTTGATCGCCAGGATCCATGGGCACAGCTGACTACCTAGGTGGGGTTTCTTGTTCACTGTGAGTATTATCTTTGAGTTACATTTAATATCACCATAGGTATAAGCTCCACAGACCCTGCCTTTGCATGCATATCCTACATGTGGGTATTTGCAGTCAGTATCTGTAACAGCAATTGTGGGTAAGAAACGTACTGAGCTTCACGTTTACCGTGTGGAGCTCCTGCGTGTTTTACCCCACCCCCCCCTATTGTTAATGTCGTTTCATATATATGTCTTGCACATTCATCCTGGGTGTAGTTATTCTGAATGCTAAATTGCCTTGTGAGTGCCCTTCCTTTCTGAGTCTTACCCATCTTGTTCACTTGTACAGGCTCCCCCTTTTGATCCCTTTTTCTCCTCTGACTCCCTGTATGATCCTGGGCAGCGCTGTACTCCCCTTCATGTGTAAGTTTTCTATCCAGTTCCTAATCCTTGCCCAAGTCCCTGACTGTGTTCCCCACATAGTCCCGGACAGTCCCTGACATTATCTAGTCGACTCCTCTATTGTGACATGCCCGATGGAAAGACTTCAGGATATTATCCCAACCTTGTGCAATAGGGTACTTGCGCAGTCCCGCAGTTTCTTCTCTATGAAGGGTTACGCTCTCCGCCCTCACCCAATTATCAAAGGAGCTACGCCAGTGTGTTGCCTGTGGGGGTTCACTGCATTTCCAATGCTTGGTGATTAGCCTCTTCGCTGTGATAAGCCCAAGGTTCCAGAATCTGGAAGGGACTTTATTACGTTTCGTTCTCTTGTACAGGCCCAGTATGCATGTCTCCCATGTGTGTCCCAGTTCCTCGTCTGCACTCTCCGTCAGTATGTCCGTCACAGTGTGCCAGTACCTCTGTAGTATGGGGCATGACCACAACATATGAAGAAGATCTACACCCACAAGGGAGCACCTCGGGCATGCCGACGTAGTGATTTCGAAATACCTATTGACTTTATCAGGTGACAGGTATGCGCGGTGTATGATGTAGAGTTGGATAAGTTTGAAGCGGGAATTGCGTGGAATGTTGGTGGCACCGGCCAGCACTGCCGCCCATTCCTTTTCCGTCCATGCCTTTCCCCTGTCTTCTGCCCATTTGTCTCGCAGGTTTTGGGAGGAGCATTGCGTGTGAGTCAGGAGAGCTTGCACCAGCCAATGAACCTTGTGAGAGCCATGTCCCATGACATGCAGGTATTGTACTAGTAAGTGTGTATGAACGAAGCAGCTTCATGTGAAGAGAATTTAAAACCGAAGCACCCAAAGTGTTTACAAATACCCTGTTTACAGTTACATTATGTAACAAGTTACAAGCTGCGTTACTTAACGAGTAACCTCAGCTCCCGGCTCCTGCTTTGGGACTGTGGACAAAGGTGTTCGGTGTCTTGGCTGGGGTTTGGAGGGATTTTATCCAACCTTTGTGGTTAAAAGTAGAAGCCCTCGGTGTGTTGGACTTACTTACAAGAGGGGAACGTGTATGTAAAGTCTTTAGGGAATACACAGTCCGCGCTGTCGCTTGAGCTCGGAGCCACCACACTGCTCGTGGAAGGAGCCGGGTAGCGCGCCCACAATCCACAGCTCTCAGATCTGCTTGGACCATGTGTCAGCAGCTCATCTGCTCCAAGGTGTGCTGCGCACTCTGGAACCTGTGGTCCGGATTCTGTAAGTGCCTGAACAGGACTAGAATCCCCAGAATTCAAAGAAAACCAGCATTTGCAATGCAATAGGTCTTGCATTTACGCGTGTGTAAGCTATTGGCATTGTAAATGAAAATGCCTTTTATTTGTTTTAAAAAGGAAAACAAAAATAAAAGGCATTATCATTTGCAATGTCAATAGCTCAAACTTGTGTAAATGCGAGACCTTTTGCATTGCAAATGCTTGTTTATTCTTATTATTATTTAAATAATAATAATAATAATGATAATAACAGTGCATGACCCAGCTATCCCTGGCATAACAGTGCCCATCCTTGACCTATTGTGAACATTTGTTACATAATTGTAGCTATCTATTGCATACTGGTGACCCAGGTCTCTGGATTCCATCCTTGATCGAGACATGGATGAACGATGCCTCCACCCCAGACATCGCAGTGGCCATCCCCGACGGATACAAGATCTCACGCAGAGACCGCACCAATGGAGCCGGGGGAGGCATCGCCATAATCCACAAGAACACCATCAAGGTCTCAACAAACACCGACAACACCCTCGCCACCACCGAACACATGCACTTCAAGGTCCACACCGACCCCAAGACCCCCCTCAGAGGCACCCTCATCTACAGACCACCACGTCCCCAATTCTGCAACTCCATCGCCGACTTCATCAGCACCCAAGCCCTGTCCTCCACCAACTACATCCTGCTCGGTGACCTGAACTACCACATAGAAAACAACAACAACGGCAACTCCTACACCCTGATCGACAACCTCGCCACCCTCGAACTGAGACAGATCGTCACTACCCCGACCCACATCGCCGGTCACACGCTTGACGCCATCTTCACCGCCAGCCCCCACGTTGCCTTCAGCCACACTTCCGAGCTCACCTGGACCGACCACCACTGCGTCCACTTCACCTTCCAGAAACCCGTCTCCCACCAACGCACTCTACAGATCCCCCGCCGATGCTGGGGAAAAGTCATCAAGGAACGACTAGAAACACACCTCGCACTCAACCCACCGACCAGCCCCACCGACCCCGAGGAGGGGGCCCGCACCCTCAGATTCTGGATGGAGGACTGCGCCAACACCGTAGCACCCATGAAACAACCCACTGACAGAGACACCAGCCAGAGAGCCAGCTGCTTCACCCCGGAGCTCCTAGCCTCAAGCGCACCAGCCGGAAACTGGAGAACATCTGGCTCAACGACAGAACACCCGCCAGCCGCACAGCCCAAAAGACCCATCTGCAACCATCACTACCTCATCAGGACCACCAAAAAAGCCTCATTCAAAGACCGCCTTGACAACAACGCACACATCAGTAAAGAGCTATTCAACATCGTGAAAGAGATATGCCCTTCCGAGAGTGGAGAGCAGGTGGTTGCGAGATACTGGCAGACCTTTACCCGGATGATACGTTTTTGTCCATCGAGCGGGCAATGGAGACCTTCGGACTCAGTGGGGGCCAATACCTACACTATAGGGGCCTTCACGACATGGCGCGGGACACCTGGCCACAATTCCCTGAGGCACCCCGACGTCCCATACCCTCAATATTATCCTCTCCTGTGGTAGGGGTAGGAGGCTGATAACCTTATTGTATTCGGCTATGCGGCAGGACTCCACCCCGCCGGTCACCCCGGCCTGGACGGCATGGGAATCTGACCTGGGGCTTGTTTTGGACCCGGGGCAGCGCAAATGCGTAGGCACTCTTACCCGAAAGGTGTCGTGTAACGCAAGGTTTAAATTAATTCATTTAAATTTTATGCACCGCACATATGTGACACCGATCACCCTGAGACGTATTTCCCCGGAAAAAAGGGACGATTGTCCTAGATGTGGTGCGGCGGGAGCGGCCTTCCTCCATCTGGCCTGGGACTGCCCGTTGGTCAAAGCATTCTGGCGGTCAGTGGTGGAGCACATTCGTACGGTTACCGATCTCCGGATGGAGCTGACTCCCCTTCATTGTTTGTTAGCCTTGGTCCCCAAACCCAAGAAGCGTAATCTGTCATATAAAATGTTACAACTGCTATTGGTGTTGGCGAGGAGAAGGGTAGCGATTACATGGATGGGACAGAGGGCCCCAGAGGTGTCGCAGTGGCTTAGAGATGTGGGGGAATGGTCCCTAGCTGAGGAAACTTTCATGCAGCACGTGCATAGGGATGAGAAGCTGCAAGAAGACCTACTTGCGTGGAGAATGATGCGTGTGGTGGGAGCGACTGCTGAGGATTCAGAAGGCACGAGTGCGGACTTGTTCACCCCTGAGGATACAGGGTCCGAAAGTGAGGGTGGGGGGGAGGGAGGGTACTAAATTGGTGTAGGGTCTGGCCGGCCACGCACGTATATGTTCAATCATGGTGATGTTGTGTTTCGATCCCGGAAGGTTTTCCTTCTTAATCTTGTCAAGCGTTGCTGTCTCATCTGCCCCTGGGAGTGCCATACTGAGGTGAACGAACTGTATACACATTTCTTTTCCTAATTGATGCCAGTTTTTTTTTTGGGGGGGGGTTTATTGGGGAGTTGGGGGGTAACCTAAATAAAAGAAAAACAAAAGCGGATCAGATTATCCTGCCGTACAGATGCATTGCTATGTTCTCCATCAGCTCTGACACGTTACCACCTACCGCCGCCCGGCCTTCGGGATGTGGGCTGATGGGCTGTGTGATGCTCAACTGTAGACCTGAAGATTATGGTAATTACAAATGGTACTGTCGGCACATTTGTTTGTATATAATATGACTCTGCGACAAAAATAACGTTTTTTAAAAAAAAAACATCGTGAAAGAGCTCTCTTCTCCCAGCTCCTGCACCAATGACATCCCGCCATCACAAGCCCTGTGCGACACCCTCTCTGCCTTCTTCCACCGCAAAATCACGACATCCACAACAGCTTCACCCCCGGGACGCATCCCACAGGCCCCGCCACGACGAACACCCAGAGCCCCACCGACCACGACCCCCTGACCACTTGGGCCAACGTGAACACCGAAGACATAACCAGGACTATGAGCACCATCCACTCAGGCTCCCTGTCTGACCCGCTCCCCCACCACATCGCCAACAAAGCCGTCAGCATCATCGCACCCCACCTGCGTAACATCATCAACCTCTCCTTCGAGACGCTACCTTCCCGAAGAGCTGGAAACATGCCGAGATCAACGCCCTCCTGAAGAAACCCAAGGCTAACCCGAGCGACCTCAAGAACTTCCGGCCCATCTCCCTGCTTCCGTTCCCTGCGAAAGTCATGGAAAAGATCGTCAACACCCAGCTCACCCGCTACCTAGAAGACAACAGCATCCTGGACCCCTCCCAGTCAGGCTTCCGCAGCAACTACTGCCAGGGAAGACATCTGAAGCCTGATCAATCTGCTCGGAAAAACGCGACCAAGCCATCCGCTGGCGCGTAACCTTCACGTAATAATGGGTAAGCCTCACCGCTACCTTCACCCTAATACGGGATGATGATCTGATTGTTCGCCCAAACGCGCGCAACAACTCTTCTACAACCGAGCCCTGGCCGGTGTATGACATCATAATTATAGTTACTGATTGCCGTGATGTCCCGCCTTCTCCCTTTACTCTGCCTGACCGATTCACTCGGGTCCAACCAGGCTATTGTGGCTTGTATTATTTAGGCATATTCTTTGTCCTGATGATGATCCCTTTGATTTTGTAAATGGGATCGAAACGCCGTCGACTTGTTGAAACACCATATACTTAAAATGTATATGGAATGTGATATGCTTGTAATGGTGTGAACTGAATTTCTGTCACTGTTTTATTTACAGAAATCGCTTACTTCTGCCTAAATACTCTTTCCTGTCCCTTCACTACCTCTTCACCTTGCCAATTTGTAAGCGCAAGGGTACAGGCTTGTGTCCTACTCTAAAGAATTGTTGAAGGCATTTTATGTGACTTATCAAGTGTATAGTAAAAATTCTTGACCTCTGTCCGGCTGGACAAGTCATACTACTCAATATAGTTTCCATTGTGTCTATATTTATTGTTTTCTCTCATCTTTTTTGCATGGGACCACTGTTGTTGTAAAAATATGTTCCCCGAGGTCCTGTGCTGACTCGTATGGGTGCCCTTGTTGTTTTGGATACATCCGCAGCAACTACAGCACCGAGACCGCCCTCATCGCCGCCACAGATGACATTAGAATCCTACTCGACAGTGGCGAGACAGCAGCCCTCATCCTCCTGGACCTCTCTGCCGCCTTAGACACCGTCGGCCACCGCACACTGCGCACACGCCTCTACGATGCAGGGATCCGAGACAAGGCCCCGGATTGGACCACCTCCTTCCTCACCGACAGGACCCAGAGAGTCCGCCTCCCCCGTTCCACTCCGGATCCACCACTACCATCTGCGGCGTCCACCAGGGATCCTCACTCAGCCCGACTCTGTTCAACGTCTACATGGCCCCCCTCGCTCGCATCGCCAGACTACACAACCTCAACATAATCTCCTACGCCGACGACACCCAGCTGATCCTCTCCCTCACCAAAGACCCTCTCACCGCCTGGCAACAAGACCACTAATGATTTGCTTTACCAAATAAAACGGGGATTTCTGAATGGCAGCTACCCTGAGGCAAATTTATGGAGGGAACTAGATACTAGTTTTGATTATACTTTCTCTCCTATAACCAGGCTGGATGACCAATTTACATTTCACGACCATTATAGACTTCCACCAGAGTTTCCTCTGGCTTTGCCCTTCCCAGGCACAGTTCACTGCCTTTTGGGTCCTATCACACACACTTTTGCTCCACCTCCCCAACAGAGTATGCCAGAAATCCAATTTTGCACCAGCCTGAGGCTTCAGTGGGATTCCATTTCAGCCAGACCGCTAGCCTTCACCTTCATTACATCACAGGGTTTCAAGCAGCACTTTGACTCGGGTACATATTAGACTCCTTGGTCAATTTCTATGACAGATCAGGTGGCTACATCAAAGCAGACCCCTTGTCCTGCTGTGGCCTCCCTGCCTGACGGCACAGCATTATCAGGGACCACTGACCACAGTCTGCCCCAGTTGACAGTTGTACCAGGATCAGGGGGATCAGAGAGCGGCAGCTTGGTCACCAGAGGAGGGTTCAGAGGCAGCGAATCTCCCTCAGCCCCATGGACACTGTAAGGTTGCTGCCAGGTGGCTGCAGCCACTATAAAGCCCTCCTAGTGGACCACCGCACTGCTGCACAGGAAATGTGCCAGTGGGAGCTGGGTGTGCCCAGCAGTGGCCCCATGGAGGGGATCTCCCTTTACGGGTGAATGACCTTCCTGTCATATTGAATCCTCCAGGGAGACTGCATGGACCCCACCCATTTACCTCAACAGTTTTAAACCCTCCTGATCCCTATCTTGAAATTTCTTTTTAGTGATACTTGTTGGCCTTCAGTCTCGTGCCTTATAAATATTATTTAGCCTAAGATGGAATTTATTTCCCACTTTGGGCTGCATTCCCAGGCAACCCAAGTTTGAGAAGAATTGATTCTGGCATTGCTGAAAGACACTGCTGGCCTTATACCATACACAGGATGAGCCTCAATTACACAGACTTAGGCTCCCTGATACGCTCGGGAGTCGGTCTTCTGTACACCACATTTTTCGTACCCACTGCCGGGTGAGGATTCAGTAATGTGCTCTTTCCTCTTAAATTGCTGTTTCTGAGGGAATTCTGGTTAATTTCATGTTCCTTAGTAATATGTTTCAATTTAGAATCTCACCACATCTGATCTGAGGTCATATTTCGATGTCAGAGCATGTTTGAGGCAGAATGATGCCCAAGTGAAAAGGGATCACCCACAGATGGAGGGCCTCTTTCGTGCATGAAGTCACAGTAGTATGACCTTTCCCAGATTGGAGACCAAAGCTCGCGGGCCAGAGTTGAAAACCGGTGCCTGCAGGCGGGCAGGGTAGCCTCCTAGTCGCAGAAATGAACACCCAAGAAAGTATATGCAGGCAGCAATTTGACACTCTGCAACACAGGGGTGGGTGAAAAGAGCCCAGGTCAGGGGGACCATGCCCCTGGAACTCTGACGTGTGTAGCGGTCAGACCTTTCCCCCAGCGAAGCAGGGAGGCCCTCTAGGGCCCAGTGCAGCCTTGACCTGGACACTTTGCGACATGACAACCTATGCGGAATAAGAGATTGGCCATCTGGTTGCTTGCTTCCCCAAAGCTTTTACACCATCCAGGGTGAACAAGATGAAAAGCTTGACACACATATCCTGTATGTTCTAATTTGGATGAAGGCCAGTAGCCTTTGTTGTACTTCGTGCACAGTGGGTGACAGAGGGTAACGTACAAGTGAATGTACCTGACCTCATGCAGCCCTGGCGTAGATTGATTCTTCAAAAAAGCCCTCAACAGGACTTCCAGGGCAGTTTAGAATCCTATACACAGAGTCACATGTCATGTTTTTTTATTTATTTCTGTCGTTTGTTAGCGTCTATTTTGTCATGCAAAACGTCACCAGTGCTTTGGCGTGATAGATTTTGTGCACATTTTAACATGATAAATGCAGCACAGGCCTAATTTGGTAATTTCACAAATGTAATTTCCCTCACCCCAATTCCTTACCCAATCTTGCTTTCCAGTGCTCTATATGTGGTCCTCCGCCACTTCAAATTTAGGCCCTAGATATGTGGGTGCAGCGGGACGTGCCAAGCAGAGTTGTCCTGATGACAGCTTGCACCGTTCCTGTTGTTCATGAGAGGTCCATGGGTTCTTGGTCTCCGCTTAGTTTAAAAAATACAATACAACATAATACATATGCCTTATCTCTCCTCAAGAGACTACATGCCATCTACCCCAATAAGGACCATAGAAGTCCCTGATGTGGAGCGATGGCTGCAGATTTCCTACATTTGGTATGACACTGCCCCATCTTTACATCATATTGGTTGGAGGTGTTGCCACAAGTCCGCCGTGCATCAGAGTAGGAAGTATAGCATGTGATCAACTAATGTTTATTGGGTATTCTACCCCACAACCCTAGATTGAAATGCTGAGGAGACGATTCCCAATGCTAGGCCTCATCGTTCATGGAGAAAACTGGCCAATATTGTTGAAAAACTTGCTGAAATCTCTCCGGAAGCAACAATGGCCAAACTTATTTGCGATGTATAAGTCTGAACCTCGTAATCACCCCATAGTCCCACATTACAGATTTATCGATTAGCACAGAACCGCAGGAACTATACTATCAGGTGCAGGGATACTCTTGCAAAATGAAAGCAAACCTTCTAATCCAGTCCTAAGTGGTTTCTTCCTCATACGATTTCTTCGAATATGTTTTGTCAGTGTCAGGATGCCATTTCATTTACCTTCTACATATTGCCTAGTCCCTGTGGTGTGTCTAATTTGTGACCACTTCTGGTTACTTCGTGCTCCAAATGGTATTTTATCTGAACTTCCTAAACAATATCCTCCAAACACCTGTCACATCACCCAATGTCACCCTGCCTGGTTGCTTCCCAAAGGTGCCCAAATCATGGTCTCAGAGTTTTCTGCACTCCTTTTCCAGATGTTGTCATGCACCGCTGGTAGTAATGGTTGAAAATCGGAGTCGACGATTTGAGGATGTACAACATATGATACTGGTCTCTTCGTCAGGTTTTCAAAAATACACTGTTTTTATTTCTTTGAATGTCGTTTTATGGGCAACAATGTTAATTTTTATTTCATAAAAACGCGTGAGATTCCGACAGACATGCCTCCCATTATAAAAGGGTGAACTTCGAACGCTATTCCTCAAAATGGCTCACTCAATAGTTTGAAATTAAAAAGTTAGAAATAATAAAGAGACTCCATTAAGAAATATCATTAAACATTATGCTTATTTGAGAGCAAGGTGTTTAAGAGATTTTAGCGTTCATCCCCTTACTCTAAGGGTGTAAATACAAGTGGCTGGTAACTGGGATACCTGAGCTAACACCTAGTTGTCTAGTGACAATTGTAAGTGGTATGAAGTCTAATGCACCTGCTAATTACTGGATCTGACAAAGTCAGCACTCCCTTTAAGTTTTGGCAGGCCAAACGTGTCAATATTTACCCGAGGAAAAGGGTCAGTTACATGTGGATTTTAGCCATCGGCAACCAGAGTGGTATTTAACATATGGAAGCAGTCATTACGTAAAATGGGATGGTCGGGTAGATTGACGGGGGAGACCCACTTATGAAACCATTGTTGTATGCCCCAGTTGGTTTCCCTATCTGGTTTTCGGGGCTGGGATAACATAGGTATCTCTACACTAGGGGTGGTCATGCGGGGGCAGATACCTAACTCGTTTCAAGACCTTCAACGAGAATACAATATGCCACACACACAGTTCTATAAATACCTTCAATTTTGACATGCCATCTTCCCATACATTTTACATATTGAAGCCCTACCTGAATTCAATCCGATCGCAGCCAAGGTGTTCATGAGAGATCTAGGAGACCACAAAATAACTAAAATCTATCAGTCCCTTGTAACTAACAGCTCCACTACACTAGATACACTAAGAGAAGCGTGGACATCAGACCTTGGCCAGATTGATGGAGATGACTGGGTGGAGGCTTTGCATTCCCACACGGTGCGGCGATAGCCTATCGACTCCCCCTTATCCAGTTTAAATACCTACACCTGGTATACTACACTAGGCAGAGATTGTGGAGGGGAGGAATAGTGGCAGCCCCCATGTGTCTGCGGTGTGGACATGCAGATGGCACCGTTCAACATACTATATGGCATTGTACGACACTTAATAAATTCTGGAGGAGAGTCACGTCATACCTATCAGAAGTGTTAGGGTGGGACATTCCTATGTCACCACACTTGGCAAATCTTTACATCACAGAGTGGATCGGAAGTAACAGCTACAAGAGCCACTTACTCTTCTTAGGTCTAACTCTGGCCAAAAGGGATATCGTAAGATTGTGGAAGGCCACCTACCGGCCATCACTGACTGTCTGGAAGAAGGGGCTAGACCATTGCATGGGTATGGAACTACCGGTGTTTAAGGCTGGGGATGCCCACAGAAGCATCCTAAAATCTGGAAGAAATGAGCAGATTACTGGGGCCTCTACATAGAGCCCACCACCCCAATAAGAATCGATACATGATGGCTGGGATTGTGGGAAAACGCAATAATACCTAAGATACTGAGGCTATGAGATACAAACGCAAGCAACAGTGACACAGGGGCAGCACATTTGGTTATGTTTCGAAATGATCATGATGTATTGTGCTTTGTAATTTCCGTATGTTGGGTAGATAAATTTGATGTCAACATCAACGATATATGGTATGATGTATTGAGATCGTCTCACAACTTTTGGTTGATCTGAATTGTATTTGCCTGCTGGCACAATAACATTTGTTATTTAAAAAAAAAAAAATGCGTAACCCTCAGAGGAACTCATATTCATGGCTTAAATTGTAAAATCAAACAAAATGTCCATTCCTGGATTTGCAACTGAGCTCTGTCCAGGCACAGGGATCAAAACATTCAGGGCATTGGTCCAATATGAAAGTGCCATGGCAACATATCCTGACTTTGAACTTTAGGCAGCATTGTAGAGCACCAGCAAGAAGCAGACAGTTTTTCACAACACTTCCTCACTAGTTGTAGTACATATTTTGGGACTCTGCCCTGAAATAGAGTAGTTTAAGGATTACAATGAGCCCTTTGCTGGAGTGAGTATCCAGTTGCTCGAGTTTTGCACTGAATATCCCTTAAAGTAATTGGAATATTTTCCTAGCACCACTTTGAGGGTGGAAACCGAGGAAAATGGTATTGCTAACTGGAATCCTTACTGTTTATGGCACAAATAATCCAGGTGCCTGATTTATGAGAGATGGGGATGCCCCCAAAATGGTTTAAAATCTGGGGAAATTAGAACACTAGTAGGGGTATGCTCTGCCCACCCGTACAAGCAACCACCCCACTGGAAGAGGACTGACAGCTTACAAGGGGGATATGACCCCCACGATCTGACAAAAATTGTATTGCATGTCTAGAAATGTATGAAGGGTGATCCTTGCTTGTATATGCAGCGCCACACTTTTCTGATTGTAAGAATTAAGCTAATGCTATCATGTTTTTCTGTTTGCAATAAAAATATATTTAAATAATAAATAAATGATCCAGATGCTGAGCCATAGTATTTTCTAGTGACAGTGTACCAGCTTGTGGTTGACAAATGTAGAGGAGCCAAGAGCCACATGTTTTATGCATGTTACTGGTCGCAAAAGGCCCGATTGGCAAAATCAGGTCGTTTGCGACCGGTAAAATGCATTTTGGTATGTTTGAATTCCAATTTGCGATTCGGTCCCATGTTACCAAATCGCAATTTGGAACTGAAAATACATATTGATTCTGTATTAGGAAGGGACGTTTTTCGGGCTTCCCTTCCTAATACCGAATCGCAGCAGTATGTAACAATGTTTTTGTGACCGAAATGCGGTTACAAAACATTTGCATTTTACCACCCACTTAAAAGTAGGTGGTAACCCATTCGCAAATAGGAAGGGGTCCCTAAGGGACCCCTTCACTTTTGGGAATGGTAGCGAAAACGTTTTTTCAGAGCAGGCAGTGGCCCTATAGACCATTGCCTGCTCTTAAAAAATTAAAAGAAAACTTTAAATTTTTCTTTTGTAAATGCAACCAATTTTCCTTTAAGGAAAACTGGCTGCATTAAAAAAAATTGCTTTCTTTAAATGCAATCATAGACATGGTGGTCTGCTGCCCCGGGATTTTAGCAATTCACAATGCATCGCAAATTTGCGACTCACTGGGAATTGCTAAATGAAACATATTGCATTTCATACATTAGGAATAGCGATTACCTAATTGCGATTAGTAGAAAATTGCGATTAGGCAATCGCTATTTCCACTATTGATACACATGGACCTTAATGTCCTGCTTTAATAATATTCTCGCCAGTGCTTAATCTGTAAACCAATAAGTGCCGGGACTCTCGTCGGGAGGCCACTGCAGCTTGAACCACACATTGCCCCTGCCAGCTTGCAATGACAGTGGCAGACTGTCATAAGCCCCCTTGCTGGTAATTAGGAGCCGGTGCTGAGCACAGGAAACCACCGGCTCAAATTAAGCACTGA
Organism: Lissotriton vulgaris; assembly: GCF_964263255.1. Taxonomy (NCBI): domain Eukaryota; kingdom Metazoa; phylum Chordata; class Amphibia; order Caudata; family Salamandridae; genus Lissotriton; species Lissotriton vulgaris. The sequence continues at coordinate 331,515,312 of NC_141697.1, read as the reverse complement.
TTCTCGCAAAAAGAACAATTGATGGACATAATGCTATAGAATGTCAAACATTCACCCCAGTACAGAGATCCGGGCCTAAATCCATTGTTTTTGTGCTCCCCATGCCTTTCCAGTTCAGACACAGCCATATGCAAATCAGTCTTGACCCCGTTCCCCATGGGAATAGTCCAGCCCAAACTGCCAGACTAAGTCCTCCCTGGACTGGAAAGAATCATACTGGGATCGGTTTTGGTGCATCATCCCTCATCAGCCAGGCTAGCTGGACTCCAGTGGAATGGAGAGGACATACGTACCCGTCCCACTCGAGTGACATATGCAAAAAGAACAATTGATGGACAGAATACTGCACAATGTCAAACATTCAACCCAGTACAGAGATCTGGGCCTAAAGTTGGCACAGTGAACACCTGGTGGAAAACACATGTGGAACATTAAAAAGTAAAACAAACTTCTTGAACGTTTATTTTTACACCAAGTTCATATTTGCATAAACAGAGATGAAGGAGAGACACTTGAAAAGACAGTAGAACACATACTCCCTGCTGGCCCACTGACAATACGCCAATGCTCTTAAAATTACCTCTGCCTCTCCTCTAACTAGTCTTCTCTCTGCCGTTTGACTGTATCTCTCTACCTCATCTCCATTCCTCGTCACCTCCCCCACCTCAGTATACGTCCATTGCAGCCTCCTCATTCTCTGTGTTTAGTTACTTTCTTTTCTTAACTCGATCCCCCTCTTCTCTCTAACTTATCAGCTCTAGCTCTCCCTTCCCTTCTGTCATCCGCCACCTATTGTAAAAATGTCCTGCTTCTTTTGCACAACTTCTTTCCTGCCCTCTTGCTCTCTCACCCCCACTTCCATCTTTTGTTCTCTCATTTCCCATCTGTTGCTTTCTTGGTCTCTTCTCTGCCCCTCACTCTGGCTCTCCTACTCTGTACCGTCCGGTGCCTTCCCTTTGTTCCCTCTATCCAGAATCTTAGAAAGGTTAATACATTTCTTCCTGTGGTTGAAATGGAAATCATCTATACATAAGTAGCATATTCTAATACTGTTAAATCTGGAGCTCAGCACAAGGGATGGATGGATTTAAGGTCGAGATACCATCCTCAGTGACAGGGCCCTTTTAGATGGATGTCCGAAGAGCCAGAAAAACTCTTGCCTGTGATTGGACGATTCACTTCAATTTCCATGCAAAGCACTTCCAATGACAGGTTGCAGGGGGTAAACAAATGAGAAGAATATTGAGGCCAAAATATCATCTATCAAAATACTGTGTTCTAAGTATCATTTACGAAAATATTGCCCCACTTGAGATTATAATAGGAGATACACGTTCAGGAGACAATATTTCACGTAACTTGTATGGAGGATATGGTATTTATGGCAGACACTATTTTGCTATTGCTAATCCGACATACAACTGTAATTTATTAAAGTTTCTAGTCCACAGAGAAAGTTGCCCCACTTCCAAAATATGCTAATGTGGACTCACTTATACAGTAAAGCAAGGGTGTCACTGCTCAGGATCAGGCTATTTCAGTGCTAAGATCTGATGTTCTGAAGGTGTTGGAAGGACCACAGGAAACAAAACATGTACCTGTCAGGATCCAGTTGATCACTTGGATAGGATTCTGATGTCTAAAGACATAGACTAGCCTCAAGGATCAGTCAGTTGGATTGTGTACAGATAATCATTGCCATCAGTAGATCTAGACAGACCTCTAGAGAATGAGGAAATTGCCTCTCACAAAAGAAAGCTTGTCAAGGCAAAACTCAGGAAAAAACGAATGTGATTAGAATCCATCGAAGAAAGTCTTCATTTATTGAAACAAGGGTTTCAATACGGATGTGCAACAATGTCAACTACCACTGTTGTGTTGAGGAAAGTGTATAACAGAAATATAGATTTACAATTTTTAACTTCACATATGTATAGTTTGCTCATATAGTCATAGTTTAAAAAATTAAGTCACAGTTCTTTGTATACATTTCAGTACAGTTACAACCTTATACATTTAATAGGAATCAATAGTACATCAGCCACTCACTTCCATAATGTTCCCAATACTTTTCCTCATTTCGATCTCCTTATTAGGTGAAATACACAGTTCCCCACGGTACATGTTCCACTTGCTCCATTTTTTATCTGATTTCTTGGTGCAGCCCCTGGATTTGAACACCTCTTTTTCTGCTATCATGCACCTATCTAATTCTTTAGCCCAACCCTTCGGCGATGGCTTCTCATCTACCCACCACTTCATTGCAATTGCGCGTTTCACTAGTGTGTACCCCAGGGTGGTCATTTGTTGCTCAACTTCTGTGAGGTCTGTGGCTTCCCATATATAGAGGAGTCCCAGTTGTGTTGTTAAGATGATCTCTTTTTCTAGTGCTCTCTGCATGTGTATTGTGGCTTTCTCCCATAGAGTTTGTACGTGGGGACACTCCCATATTGTGTGGTAAAATGAAGTTTCTTGATTGCATTGGCGGAGACACTACACATCCTGCCTCTTCCTTATTTTTGCTAGTGCAACCTCAGTAAAATAAGTTCTAGGCAGGATTTTCAATTGAATAAGGCGAAGCCTAACGGGAATGGCTGCTTCTCTTGGGGACATCAGTGCATAGTGTTTTATAGGTTAAAGATACTGCTTCCTCTAGTATAGGTACCAAAAGCAGTCGGTCTTCCAGAGGGGACGATTCTGGTATATTGGCCATGTTTGGGAGTGCTGTCTAAAGGGCATGCCTCAATTGCAGGTACCGGAAGACCTCTCCCTGAGCTAAGTCATATTGCTCCCCTAGTTTAGTGAGTGTGAGTATCTTCCCCTTTTTCACTAAGTGGCCTATTGTGGAGATTCCTATTGTATCCCATCTATCAAAGTCATGTTGGTTACAGAGTAATCCTAGCTTTTGGGTAGACCATAGTGGGGTGGCCTGCGTCAGTACGTCTGACCAGCTGAGGCGTTCTTTAGCCTGCTGCCAAATGTCAACCGTGTGGCCTGTGGGGCCCAGGTACCGATCATCCGGGCTTTAGAGTAGAGAGCCCCCGGGTAACCCTCCCTGCCCATTTTACACTTGTCCAGCAGATATGCTAGATCCAGTGGGGAATGATAGATCCAGTGATTTACCACTATAAGTTGTGATGGCCAGTAGTATAGACGCATATCTGGGAGTGCAATACCTCCATCGTACCATCCCTTAGTTAGTTTATGTAGCGCTATGCGGGGCACTCTCCCATCCCATAGTAGTGTTCGCACCTCACTCTCTATATTTCTAAAGTAGGAGTCAGGGACCTTGTGAGGGCAATTTTGAAGGATGTATAGAAAATGGGGGAGAGCAAGCGTCTTAAAAAGGACAGCTTGACCCAGCAAGGAGAGGGGTGGTGATCTCCAGTGCTTGACTTCCTTATGCAGTCTATATAGAGGGAGGGCCAGGTTACTGTCATGGAAGGTCTGAGGATCCAGATTTATATAAATACCAAGATATTGGAACCCTTCAGTGGCGATCTCCACCTCACAACCTGAGGTAGTTTTGGAATTGGTCCCTGAATCCCACAAAACACCAATTTGGACCAATTAATCAAATAGCCTGTATATTTACAGAAGTTTGTAAAGATATTTAAAATTCTATTCACCGATTTATAGGGGGACGCCAGATATAACACGATAACGTAGTCATAAAGAGATATCCTATCTTCATGTCCCTCAGCCCATTTCAATCCTCTTATCAGTGGATCTGCTCTCACCAACGAGGCCAATGGCTCTAATACTAAGGAAAAAATTAGGGGGGACAGGGGACAACCCTGTTGTGTGCTCCTTCTGAGTGAGAATATTCTGGACAGGCGGTTGTTTACTCTGACCTGGCCTTTCGGGTCGGAGTCAAGCAAATTGATCCAATTGGTAAACATTGGGTCAAACCCTAGGCGCCAAAGCACTTCAAAAAGATACAGCCATTCTATGGAATCGAACACCATTTTGGCTCCCAGGGATAGTACCACAGCATCTTCCGCTATCAGTTGTTTGCGGCCCAGAACATTGCGGAGATGGCTGATGTTTAAGGCAGTGTTCCGGCCCGGCACAAAGCCCGACTGGTCCACATGGACCAGTGAAAGGATCCTGGAGATCAGTCGAGATGCCAGGAGTTTGTCAAGGATTTCCGCCTCCACATTGATTGACGAAATCAGCCTATAGGATCCACAGCTGTCAGCGGGTTTCCCCGGCTTACGAATTACCACAATTGAGTCCAACCGTTGGTCCTCTGGTAAAACTCCTTTTTTGTAACTTTCAATGTACATTTCCCGTAGGTAGGGCGCAACACTGAGGTTGTTGTTTTCAGAAATTCAATGGAGATCCGGTTCACCTACCCTTATTGTACACTGTTTATTGCTAGACAAATTTAATCGTCTGAGAGATCCTCCTCCAGCGCGTTCCTATCTTCAGTAGATAGGATAGGCAGACGAATATCTGCTAGCAACTGGCGCCAGTCTTCTGCAGTAGCAGTAGTCGAGAAGGTGTACACTCCCTCCAGATGATCTGCAAATGCATCCGCTATGGCTTGTGGGTCTGAGAGATGTTGTGTATTATTGGTTGTTAATCTAGGTACCCAGCGCTCTTCCTGTTCTCTCTTCTCTAGCCACGCCAACATCTTGCCAGCTCCGTCCCCCAGTTTGTATAGCCTATGTCTTGCGTCAAGCAATCGGGCCCTTGCCTTCTCCTCAACTAGGGTTTACTATTCCAACTGTTTAATGGATAATTGATGGGCTGTAAGTTCGCTGGGTGCTTGTGCGTGTTCTGTTTCGAGCTGATGTAGTTCGCTCTCAACTTATCCTAGTTGCTCCTGTTGTTTTTTATAACCCACTTTGAGCTCCAATGCCTGCCCTTTCAGTACCATATAAAGGTCTCCCATATTATTTGTGTGGAGTCCACTGAGCCCAAGTTCTCCTTGACATAGTGCTCTGACTGGTTTATGAAACTTCTTTAATGTCTGGGATTTTAAGCAACCAGGGGTTAATGACTATTGTATTGTGTTGCCTCTGATTATATTATGTAAGCTCCACCTATACCGGATAATGTTCAGAGATACCTCCTGGTAAACAATGTGTGTTACAAAAGTTGCCAATATCCGCCCCATATGTCACAAAATAATCTATGCGAGATAGGCTTTTGTGGGTATTTGAATAGTAGGTGAAGTGAGTTTGGTCTGGGTGGAGGTATCGCCAGATGTCAGTAAGTCCCATGGCCATCAGAAACTCTGACATATGCGTATTGGGGTGAACCTGTGGGCGCACTGGTTGTCTGTCTACATGGTCGTCAGGGATCATGTTAAAATAACCACCTAAAATAAGGGTTCCAACCGGGAGATCTATCATAATTTTCCCCGGGTCCGCCCAAGTTTGTGTCAGGGTAAGTGCTAAACTTTTTTACCTAGGATGCCAGTTCCCCTAGATCCCGAAATGTATCCTGCATGAACCAGGAGTTTGTAACCCCATCTCGACAGGGCTTTACGCTTATTCCCCACCAGATGTGTTTCATGCAATAGGACCAGATTGGGGCCTGTCTTTTAAGATACTGTAATACAATGCCCCGTTTTATTTTATCCCCCATTCCATGAACATTCCAGGTCAGGATAGAAAGGGATGTGTCTATGAGTCTACCTGCCATGCCTTCGTTTGGTAGTTGTCCCAGGAGCACAGGGATAAATCTTAAGGAGCAGAGACTTCAATAATCACTATATCTGTTGTGACTTTAAATATCAAATGACAAGTAATTAAATAGGCTGTGTGTGACAACCCGATCTCATCTCTTGTACCTGTGGAGATGGTGCCTGTCGCCCCTCCCTCCATTTAAAGGTGCCTGGTCTACAGCCGTTAGCCCCCCACCCAATTCAAACTGTTGCAGTAAATTAATTACCTTCAAGTCAAGTATAAATTTGTATAGCGCACTACTCACCCAGAGGGGCTCAAGGCGCTTGAGGGAGGGGGGGAGCTTTATTTATCAAATATCCAAGTTTTTAGTTGTTTTCTGAAGGAGAGGTGGTTCTGTGTAAGGCGGAGGTGGGTGGGGAGAGAATTCCAGGTCTTGGCCGCGAGGTAGGAGAAGGATCTTCCTCCTATGGTGGATCTTTGGATGCGTGGAATTGCCGCGAGGGCTTGATTGGACGATCGAAGTTGGCGGGTGGGGGTGTAAAAGGACAGGCGCGAGTTGAGGTATTCGGGTCCTAGGTCGTAGAGGGCTTTGTGTGCGTGGGTGAGGAGGCGGAATGTTATTCTCTTGTTGACGGGGAGCCAATGGAGGTCTTTCAGGTGACCGGAAATGTGAGCTTGGCGGGGGATGTCTAGGATGAGTCTGGCTGAGGCGTTTTGGATGCGTTGGAGCTTCTTCTGTAGTTTGGCTGTTGTTCCAGCATAAAGGGTGTTTCCGTAGTCCAATCGGCTTGTGACCAGTGCATGGGTGACTGTCTTTCTTGTTTCGGTGGGGATCCAACGGAATATTATTTTTAGCATACGTAGGATGTTGAAGCATGATGATGTGACGGCGTTGACTTGTCTGGTCATCGAGAGGGAGGAGTGCAGGATGAAGCCCAGGTTATGTGCGTGGTCTGTTGGTATGGGTGCGGTTCCTAGGGCCGGTGGCCACCATGAGTCGTCCCAGGCGGAGGGGGATGATCCTAAGATGAGGACTTCCGTTTTGTCCGAGTTCAGTTTTAAACGGCTTTTCTTCATCCATTCGGCTACTTCTTTCATCCCTTCGTGTAGGTTGGTTTTGGCGGTGTTTGGGTCTTTGGTGAGGGATAGGATCAATTGGGTGTCGTCTGCGTATGAGATAACGTTGAGGTTGTGTTGGCACGCAATGGATGCGAGGGGACTCATGTATACGTTGAAGAGGGTGGGACTGAGTGAAGAACCTTGGGGTACACCGCAGATGACTTCAGTGGCCTCTGATTTAAAAGGGGGGAGGCGGACTCTCTGGGTTCTTCCGGCGAGGAACGAGATGATCCAGTCCAAGGCTTTTCCTTGTATTCCGACGTTGTTGAGGCGTTGTATAAGGGTTCTATGACAGACTGTGTCGAAGGCTGCGGAGAGGTCAAGTAGGATGAGGGCAGCAGTTTCTCCGTTGTCCGGTAGAGTTCGAATGTCGTCTGTTGCTGCGATGAGGGCGGTCTCGGTGCTGTGTTTGGCTCGGAATCCGGACTGTGAAGGGTCGAGGGATTTGTTGGATTCAAGGAAGGTGGCGAGTTGGCTGTTGACAGCTTTCTCAATGACTATGGCAGGGAATGGGAGGAGAGAGATGGGGCGGTAATTCTTAAGTTCAGTGGGGTCTGCTGTAGGTTTCTTCAAGAGGGCACTGAGTTTGGCATGTTTCCAGCTTTCCGGGAAGGTGGCGGAGTTGAGGGAGCAGTTGATTACGTCTCGGAGATGGGGTGCGATAATGGAGTTTGCTTTGTTGAAAATGTGGTGGGGACATGGGTCGGTTGGCGATCCGGAGTGAATGGTATTCATCAGGCGGATGGTGTCTTCCGTGGTGATTGGGTCCCAGGCGCATAGGTTGTTGGAGGGGGGTTCTAGTTCGCAGGTAGGGGGGGTGGGTTGGTCTCCAAAGCTGTTATGTATGTCAGCGATTTTGTTGTGGAAGAACGAGGCTAGAGAGTCGCAGAGGTCTTGGGAGGGAGTGATGTCGTTGGTGCCGGCGGTGGGGTTGGTAAACTCTTTGACGATGTTGAATAGTTCTTTGCTGTTGTGGGCGTTGTTGTCGAGTCGATCCTTGAATGCTGATTTTTTGGTGGATCGGATTAGTTGGTGGTGTTTGCGGGTGGCGTTCTTGAAGGTGGCCAGGTTGTCAGTGGTTGGGTTTTTTCGCCAGGCTTTCTCGAGGGTGCGACAGATCTTCTTGGATTTCTTAAGGTCGTCATTAAACCATGGGGCTTTTTTGTTGCCTTGTTTGATTTGATGGTTTTTCAAGGGTGCTAATTCGTCAGCGCTGTGGGTGATCCATTGTGTGAGGTTGGTGGCTGCTAGGTTTGGGTCCGATGATTTTGCAGGAGGGTTTTGGTGAAGCGATGTGAAGAGCTGGTCGGTGGTAATTTTGTTCCAGTTCTCCGGGGGATTGGTTGTGAGTGGTTGTGGGTCGTAGTCTTTTTGTAGTTGAAGTGAACGCAGCTGTGGTCCGTTCAATGGAGAGTTGTGGTGTGATTAAAGGAGATGTGCTTGCTGGAGGTGAAGATTGGGTCAAGCGTGTGCCCGGCAAGATGGGTGGGGGTGTCAACCAGTTGTTTGAGTCCGAGATTGGCGAGGTTGTCTAGAAGGGTGGTGGTGTTGCTGTCAATGTTCTTTTCCAGGTGGAAGTTGAGGTCTCCCAGTAGAATGTATTCCTCGGAGGGGAGGGCGTGAGGGCTGATGAAGTCAGTGATGTCTTCGCTGAATTGTGTGCGGGGTCCAGGTGGTCTGTAGATGAGGGTGCCTCTGAGTGTGGTCTTAGGGTCGGTGTGAATCTGGAAGTGAAGGTGTTCGGCGGTTGTGAGGTTGTCATCGGAGCTGGTCGTGATGCGGATGGTGTTCTTATGCACAATGGCGATTCCTCCTCCTGTTTGGTTGATGCGGTCCTTTCGGATGATCTTGTAGCCGTCTGGGATGGCAATGGTGATGTCGGGACCTGATGAGGTGTTCATCCATGTTTCTGTGAGAAAGGCGACGTCCGGCGATGTGGTGTCAAGAAGGTTCCAAAGTTCAGTGGCGTGTCTGTGGACCGAGCGGGTGTTGAGTAGGATGCACTTCAGGTGGTTAGTGTCGGGGCTCTGTTTGGAGTATGTGGATTTGGTGTGGGTCCTGATGCAGTCGAACTTGCAAAAGTGGCAGGTGAAGGATCCATGGGTGTGTCCTGGGGCGGCTAGGTAGCAGTTTGGGAATCGGCCGGGGTTGAGTGCTGAGAGGGTAGCAGAGTCGTACGTTATGCGGGAGGAGAGGAGTTTGCGGGGACCAGGGGGTATGGTGCTGGGCGCGGTCCAGGCGCGGACGGGCGTAGACGGGCTTACCTTTGGCGCACCTTCGGTGCGCATGGGGCGCGTCCGCTGCGCGTGAATGCTGCGCGCAGAAGCATCTGTCATAAGTGGATAGTGGACGGGGGTGGGCGAGGGAGGAGCAGCTGGGAGGCGGGAGCGGGGTGGAGAGACGGGCTATGAGGCACAACAACAACAAAATGGCAGCAACAAAAAAGAAAGCGAAACAGGGCGAGATTGGGGCACAATCTGTGGTGACTCCTAGGTATGGGCAGAGGCACAATCGGGCATAAATAACTTTAAAATCAATGCGAGCAGAGCAATGCGAGCAGTATAATGTTGGTTCACGCTACCAAGCAGTACAAATGACAATCTGACAATACAGGCAATGGCAGCAATGCAGAGGTATTATAGTGCTAGGAAATCACTAACAATCACACTGAAATAGCGCTAATGATAATGGCAGCAGAGCGAGCGGAGCGCAGACGCGGAGGTCTAAATCAGCTTCAAAGCGCTACGATACCAAAAATCCTTGGGAACGTGGGGAGCGACCTCTTCTGAGCGAGTCAGGTTGACCCCAGTCCCGCCCGTTAATCACAACCCATTATACATGGATTGTCCATACAATATACAAAGAAGAATGGATTTGCTATACAATGATCTGCACACCAATTTTTGTTCTCCTATCAAGTCCACTTCAACCACATATCATGTTCAACACATTCAATATTGAGTGCAACTTTGGTGTTTGATGCGCATCCACCTAGAGCATCAACAAAGACCTCCTGCCCACAGAGATTGCAGCAGAAAGTCACAAAACCAAGAACAAAACACCAGTGCACATCCTATGTAGTCACTTATATCCTCTGTGCAGTTTAGCACTCTTTCTCCATCAATGTTCTTTATCGGAATAAACTTTATAATTTCCAGTGAGCCATGTTGTATTGAAAGTTCAAATTTTATTTTTAAAACGACAATGATCCACAGCCGACGCGCGTTTCGCCCTATTCGGGCGTCCTCAAGGCTGTAAATCAAACATAAAACAAAAAAAGAAAGACAAGCTGTAACCTATATATTTTGATCGCTTTTCTTGAATACATGTGATTAGTTAATTTATGTATTATTCATGCATCTTTCCATGCGTTAAATACATAAATAACGACCACCATCACCGCTCAATCGTATGTCATGCATCACTTCAAGTTCATTGCTGATACTCATATTTCCATCCTAATTGTGTTACACACAAAGGAAAACAAGACCTCCGCAACGCAATTTAGTTGATATATTAGAGAAACATAATCAAAAATAATAACACAGGTGAAAAGGAGGGGAAGAGGAATAGTGGACTCCAAGATAGAAACCATGTGTGCATGCTAAAGGCAAAACCTTGTGCATAAATTACCATTCCAAGTGATTCACTCTAGTCCTAGACCACCCCATCCGTAAATAGGCATTATATTAGTAACGCCTGCTCACCTTCTTTCTGATGTATTACGCACTATTCTTTTGTAAGCGCCGCTGTTGTAAAATGTATTGTTCCTATAAGAAAGATTGTAAGAATGATGTTTGAGTTGTACACTATTTACTACATAAGGGCATCCCATACCCATGATGACTAACAACCCCATAGACATGCAAATCTGAATCTTACCTTAATATAAGATTCATCTACTATACAATCCACAATGTTCAAATAAGTGAGACGTCTATAGGCTGATCCTCCATAATGTAATTATTCAGGGAGCCATGATAAGTTCCATCTGTCCTGGAAAGATAACCATAAATATTCCTCATTCTTTTATACTCACTAAAATCAAATTCTTATACCATCATCATTTCATCTTTATTTCGACAATGTTGTCATAAAAGAACTCACAATGAATTAAACAATTAAAACTTGATACATTGCGTCTAGACACAGTAAAAACTACAATCATCGCATATCCTAGGAGCTAATTCATCACCGCAGAATGCATGGCAGTAAACATAGATAAATGCATGATCAACTAATAGCCCTGCCCAACTAGAGTTAAGGGTCAATCTCCCTAGCAACTATACAGATATATCTACTAGATCCTATTTTCAAACGATATTCACATATTTCCTTCTAATGTTCCACATTGCTGCTAAGAATTTAGTTACAGCAAAAACAATTAGCGGAGAAAGATCAGTTTTAAGTATTCTATAAGCTTGGGAACACTGCCTAATCCTCAAATTTTTACGAATGGGAGTAATCCACTTCTTTCTAGGTTTCTCGTAAACAGGGTAAAAAAACACAACATGAAATTCATTTTCCAGCTCCGAGGTACAAGCAGGACAATTTTTGATAGTAGGTAGGCTCCACTTGCTCGTAAGAGCTCTGATTGACAAAGAGCCGTGTCTCCATTGGAGATACAGCTTCCTAAAAACAGCTGGACTGACATCGTCGAAAACAGACTCAAATTTATAAAAATCTTTAGTCATAAAAAACGTGCCGGACAGAGTACCAGTTTGGGCATTCGATAAGCAAGCAGTTAGATTACTTTCATGGTACAAATTGACCAGGTACTTGCGCAATAAATTTCTGCAGGCATGCTCCGGGTATGACCACATGGGCGATAGGCCTAATCTCTCAAATTCCTCTCTTACGTATTTCAACCAAGGAAGTTTCCGTGCCTTCGGAAGACTTAGGACCTCTGAAAGCTCTTGCCTATAGTTCTTGAGCTCTGGGGTTACCCAGAGTCGCCTCCAGAAAGTTAAGGGTTTGAGGCCTACTTCCTCATTTATAGGTCTAAGGCCCAGGTCAAACCTGAGCGGCAGTAGTGGTGTACTAGGGGGCAGTGATACCAACTGTCTTAGAAATTTGTTCTCCCTGACGACGATCGTGGGTGCACACTTGTGCCCCCACAGTTCGCCACCATAGATTATCGCCCCACGTGCATGCAATTTATACATTTCCAGGGGTGGACCAATTGGTTTTAAAGAGGATTTATTTAGGAGCTTGAGAATGCCTCCCGCTTTTTGAGACAGCTTTAGTTGGGATTTTATTTGGTGTTGTTCCCAGGTCATACTTTCATTAAGGGTGAGACCCAGATACTCGAACGTCTGGACTCTTTCAAGCCTGACTCCACCTATCGCGGGGCTCGGCGTGTTGTTAAAGGAGGGTTAAAAATCATGAATTTTGTTTTCTGGGTATTTATTTCCAACCCCCGTTCCCGACTGAAAGACACAAAGCCGTCCAGAACCCGCTGGATCCCCATAGGGGTCTTAGAGAGTAATAGGGTATCGTCTGCGAACATGATCGCAGAGATCCCAGATGCAGCAAGCTTTGGAGCGTCACTATTGGGGACCGCATTCAGATGGGCGATTACCCCGTTGATGTAGAGGCAAAACAGGGTGGGCGCCAAGACGCACCCCTGTCTTACCCCCCCTGCCAACGGAGAATCTAGCTGACAAAGAACCATCTTTCCCACACCTGACCTGTGCGAAATTCTTAGTGTGGAGTCGAATTATCATTTTCAGAAGAGGGGGAGGAATACCCATTTCAGAAAGGACACTCCACAGTTTCCGGCGAGGGACTAGATTGAAGGCCGCATGAAGATCCACAAAGACAGTGTGTAGTGAGCCTCCCTCGATCTTAACAATTTTCCAGAAAAGCATGGTTAATCGAAAAATCTGGTCCGTGGTAGATACATTCTTTCTGAACCCGGCTTGATAGGGCTTAAGATGTCAAATTCCTCCATCCAATCTAAAAGGTGATCTAGAATCAACCTCGTGAAGAGCTTTTGCGACACGTCAATGAGGCTGATTGGCCTGTAGTTGGCTGGGAGCAGAGGTGAGCCCTTCTTGAAGATATGGACTATCTCTACTCCCAGCCAAGTACTTGGGACCGCCATGCTCCCCAAGATTGCATTAAAAATAACCATTAAATAGGGGGCCCTGACCCTGGGTTCGGTTCGTGTTTGAAAAGATCACCAGGCACTTTATCCAGCCCTGGGGCCTTACTAGAAGGAAGTTTGGAAATGGCAGCCATGACTTCTCCCTCAGTAAAATCAAGCGTGGTCGTATCAGCCGTAAAACTAGGAACTGATCCCCCTTGAACCTGGTCCTCAGTAGAGTTGTCCCCCTAATACAAGGTATGATAGTGTTCTTCCCACACCTCCGGAGCGATGTTTTGGTGCTACTGCCGAAACGGGGTCAGCCGACCCCGTGCTCACAATTAGCCAGAACTTCCGAGCGTCTCTTATTGACAGTGCAGATGTTAAGTTTTCCCAATTCTCATTCTCCCACTCAACCTTGGTATGGTGAATTAACTGCCGATATACTATCCTTCTTTGTTTTATAAGTTCCCTATTATTATTTTGTTTCAGGGCCTCGAGGAGTTCAGTTTTCGCCAATCTGCAGGCCATATTGTACCAGGTGTGTTTGTTACCTGCCCTTCTCCCTCTAGAGCCTGGGGGATTTAGAATCTCTGCTAGGGTATTGGCTAGTTCCTTGTTAAGATCACCTAGCCTTATATATACTTCAGGCAGGGGGAACTGCAGCTTCAGGGCGCCAGCGGCTTCCAATACTGGAATTACCCGAGCATATAGCTCCGCCACTAGATCTGGGTGAGTGACCAATTTATCCCATCTAACCCTACGCCTGTTGTTCGATAAAAGCACCCTATTAACTGGTCCGCACTCTGTGATGGGGCTGTCTTTGGAGATACTAGGGGATAGAAAGTCTAGGATCAACGCATTGTGATCACTTTCTCCCCTGGGTACCACCCTAAAATCAAGGACCTTGTGCCAAGCGCACGTCTCAACAAAGATATAATCCAGGCGTGACTCCTTCCCAGGTTTATTAAAAGTGCACCTTGAAGGGATATCGGATTTTATACAAGTTAGTACCCTCCATGCGCTAACTACATATACCATCAATTATTGCATAAGCGTGACACCGCGTTGGGGTCCTCTTTGTAATGTACAGTATATTACTCTTATTTATACCCCCTCTTTTAATGTCCCAATATTGTGGAATCTACGGTTCTACCATACTAGGGGGCCGATTAGGATTGCGGAGAATCCGCATCCTCCGGGCCGGCGGAAGTCACCGCCGGCCCGAAGGATGCGGATTCTCCGCAGAGGAGCCTTCAATGTCCTCCCACCAGATTAGGATGGCTGAGGGGTTGGGGCGAGAAGTCCGTCCGCCGCTTTTCCACCGCGGTCGCCTTCCGACCGCGGTGGAAAAGCTCTAATATGGTGGCGGTGTCTATCAGACACTGCCAGCCATATTAGGATGGTGGGAAAGACATGCTTCTCCGCGGCTGCTTTCCCGCCGTGGAAAAGCATACGGACTTTCACTTTGGGGGCCCGTTGCGGGCCCCCTGGGTGAAGGGGGTGTGGGGGTTGCACATGGGGGGTACCTATGGTACCCCCCCCTGCATTTGCGTGCACAAAGCAGCAGGCACCGCACGGTGCCTGCCGCTTTGTGCATGCAAATGCGATGCATGCATTTTTAACCTTGCGGCGGTTGCAGCTTGAAGCTGCACCCGCCGCAATGTTAAAGATAGTGGATGTGACCGCCAACCTGGTGGTCACATCCTAATCTGCTTGGAGGAAACGCCGCAGCCCCTGCGGACATTCCCTCCTCCTTAGGGGTCGCGGATGGACTCAAGTCCGTCCGCGATCCTAATCCGGCCCTTAGTGTATTCTATTCTACGGCGCGTTGTGTTAACCCCAATTCTTACATCTTAAAATCACATCCTTTCTACTTTACTTGTTGTCACAACCATATATTGAACCAATTATAACTGATGATACTCATCATTACTCCAACCATAATTACTATGTCTTACCCTTCCTATGCTTCTTTAACAGTGTCACCATTTCATTCCTCATTCATATGTTATGACCCGAACCACCCGTACCAAGTTGGATCCTTAGTATAAATGCACTTCCATGTGCCTCTCGATTGGAAAGTATATTAGTTAAAAACCCATGTATAAATATTTAATCACACTATATCTGAGCAAAATCACTGCTCTTTTATATTTAATATCGGCTATGTATAACCTATTTTACTCTATAAAAGCGCACAAAATACGCATGCCATACTTCCTCTAAAACATCTTATTACAACCATACAACTCATATACATAATGCCATCGAAATGCTAATCTAATGGCTTCAAACTCACTTTCAGACTTAACCGAAACTCGTTTAACTCCTCTCTGTTAGATGCAACCGTCAGTTTTAACCATATCCACACAATGATGTTCGCCAAACTCACCGTAATGCTTCTATTGTCCATCAACATGCCATGTCAATATTCCGGCGGCGATGTCTCTCGCATTATCTCTCACATAATTAAGCCTCCATGTTGTAACCCGAAATGGAGGAAGGACACCTCCTCTCTAAGCACTAAACACGTACTGAAAATGGCGGCCATCTTAGACTTCCTATATACTAGAAACAGTTGATTTCTGTCCATTTATACCTCCATTGCTCATCTCTTAATGCCCCCATATTTCGCGTAGCGATTGTCAAATTCTCATCCGTGCGTAACCCATGCAGTTTGAAAACTGATTTAAATCTGTATGTCAGTATAATTATATGTCTTATTGTCAATCGTATGTGGTACTATTTACTATACTGGATGTAAATATATATATATAAACATATACGACCAAATACACATTGAAATTCATTTCATGATTCATGTATTTTTGTCAATACAGATCTATTTCCTATATATCTGATTGAGTCACATTTACGTTTAAGACCTAATGTTCACACTTTTGTCAATAAAGTTTCAATTCTATATGCAGTCACATTTCAATTTTTTGACACGACCATGGTCTTGTGCAAATAATCGCCCATCCTATATATATATTCAGTGTTTAATAAACCCCGTGTTTGTCTAGCCCAAACAGCTTCTTATCTTTCATAAGATTGGATATAAGAATACCGTCAGTATATACATTTCCAAGTATATCCATTTTTGCTGATTCAACTATTAGCCATATCCAAATCGTACATATATATTTTATCACTCCTCATTCTGTACATATCAAGTTTGTTCTCTATTAATTCTTTCACATATTCATTGTATCTTTATTCATTCTTATTATACATTGAAGATGCAGTTCTTATTGCCACTTCACACATGATTTTCTCTAGTTCATTTTTGTTGTGAATTCAAGATGCAGCTCTTAAGGCCCCGTAGTTCGGTTTACAAGACCATTTATTTTTGTATATCAACCGGGGGGCTCTTCGTCATGAATTATAATGTTCATTCTAACTGTACTCATGAGCTCACTAACCCTATACAACTGACATGATATGCTCTCTTGATACTATCATCGATCACAGAAATTCAAATAGCTCCTTGTCTATATTGATCCCTTGTTTCACCGCTCGTAATGATATAATCCATTTACTCTCCATTTGGCGTAGTCTGGAAGTTCTGTTGCCACCTGGGTTTCCAACTACTGCCACATCTATGCCATGAAACCCTATTTTATAGATCTCAGTATTCTCATGTATGGTGTTAAAATGTACTGTGAACGGGTATTGCATGTTAATATTCCGTATTGCCCGTATATGTTCTTGAATTCTTTCCTTTAGGGGTCTTATCATGCTACCGATGTAGATTTGATTATAAATACAGTTAAGGCAATACACTACGTGTGTTGAGTTTCAGTTTATGAAATGATTTATATTATGTGTCTTCACACTGTCATATTGAAATTTTACAGTTTTATTCATGGTGAAGCAAAACACACTGCACCAGAGCGGCGCTTACACAAGAATATTGTGTAATACGTCAGAAAGAAGGTGAGCAGGCGTTACCACATTTACGGATGGGGTGGTCTAGGACTAGAGTGATACACATGGAGTGGTAATTTATGCACAAGGTTTTGCCTTTAGCTTGCACACATGGTTTCTATCTTGGAGTCCACTATTCCTTTTCCCTTCCTTTTCACCTGTGTTATTATTTTTGATTATGTTTCTCTAATATATCAACTAGATTGCGTGGCGGAGGTCTTGTTTTCCTTTGTGTGTAACACAATTAGGATGGAAATATGAGTATCAGCAATGAACTTGAAGAGATGCATGACACACGCTTGAGCGGTGATGGTGGTCGTTATTTATGTATTTAATGATTGGAAAGATGCATGAAAACATACATTAAATAATCACATGTATTCAAGAAAAGTGATCAAAATGTATAGGTTACAGCTTGTGTCTTTCTTTTTTTGTTTTATGTATGACTTACAGCCTTGAGGAAGCCCGAATAGGGCGAAACTCGCGTTGGCTGTGGATCATTGTCGTTTTAAAAAATAGAATTTGAAATGTCAACACAACATGGCTCATTGGAAATGATAAAGTCTATTCCAATAAAGAACATTGATGGAGAAAGAGTGCTATACATTTATTGTCCATCCTCCCAGCTCAAGGAGTGTGCATACAGGTGTACCAAGTGTAACTACCCCATTGATAGCTGCTTTATTCTGTCCTGCAGGTGATACGCAGACCCCCAGAGACACTTAGCTGTGGCTTGCATTGGCCACCCTATCCTTTGAAACGTTGATGTTTCTGCTTCGAGTCATCTAGTTTGTGTCTTTGTTGATCGAGTCACCTCCAGTAGCTCGCAGCCATGTTCCATTCTATTATGACGTAAACCCATGTGTCTCTCTTTGTGGGGTTTCGCTACTCGGCGCCAACCCTCCAACCAGTCCCATGATTCTTCAGGTGAGGAAAAGAGCCATGCTTTACCCTCAGCCTCCACTCTGAGTTTTGCAGGAAAGATCACGGCATAATTCACTTATTTGTCCCTCAACACCTTCTTGACCTCCAGAAAGCTTCTTCTTTGATTTTGGACTCTCGTGATAAAGTCTGGAAAAAAGGACACCACACAGTCCTCAAGTTTAACAGGTGGGTTAGAATGTGCTGCTTCAGTATGAAATCGCGATCTCTGAAGTAAAAAACTCTGGCTATTATTGGTGAAGGGGGGCACCCAGCTTGGGCCTTCCCCCTGGAACTCGGTGAGCCCGTTCAATAGAGAAGTAGTTTGAAAGTCTTGTAGGCTGCAGATATTTTAAAATTAAGTCCTCTACAAAGAGATACACTGCAGGGCCTTTCACCCGTTCTGGAACCCCCAGGATGCACATATTATTCCTTCACGATCTTCCTTCATATTCGTCAACTTGCGCCTCCAGTCTCATCTGCTTACCCAGGAGTTGCAACATTTGTTGTTTGAGCAGGGAGGTATCCTTATTCAGCTCCGTCGTGGTGTCTTCCAACTGCTAGACTCTGGTGTCCATTTTGCCGAGGTCTGCCCGTATGAGGGAGAGCTCGATATTTACTGAGTCAAGACGGGATTCCAAGGATGAACGAGCCCTTGTAATTGCTGCCATAATATCCTGAAGCGTTGGGTCCTTTTGCGTCTGGGAGGGTTGCGCCTTATCCTGGGCCTCTGAGCGAGTGGCGTCTTGATCCTCACTGGTAGTGTTCGACGCAAATTTAGCCAGTTTGTTCTGCATCGCTGCTTTATTCCCTCTCCCTCCTGCCATTGTTGATAGTCACAGAGTGGCTAGGAGTTGAGTGATCAGGAAACAGACTCAGTAATCCCTTCTACCTGCCCAGGGATCCTGTCCTCTAGCAGCCCGTCAGGTTTCCTGATGTCTGCCCCTCCGCGGAATGGAGAGATTGAGCGATGTGTGCTACACAACAGGTCTGCCTCATCCAAGTATCCAACCAAGGGACACTCCTTTTCCTCAGTGGGTGCTTGATAAAGTAGGTGGTCCCCAATGGCAATAACTGTGAGGGGAGCAGAGGGCGATAACCCACTCCAAAGAGGTGGAGTGGTTACTGATATGCCGTTGATCTGCGAGACCCCTGGTAGAGGCAAACAGGTTCAAACACAAGAAACAGCTTACTGCACCCTGGGGGGGAGGCGGGCCACCCCAACAACAGCGATGCCCAGGGTCCGTCACCTTTCACCAGCACACAGCTTCACGTATGAACAAAAATGGGCCAGATCTGGGGACGTTCCCACCCCCTGTCCACAAGGCCTGACGCTCTCCTCCGGACTTCTGCTCATACTCTCACAACTAATGCGACTCTCCTTGGCCCCACCAGGAATTGTACAGTCTATGCAGGCCTTCCTCTCTGCAGGGGCCCAGAATATCCCGCCATGCCTCCCACTCGCAGTCCGCTATCCCTCACTGGGTCTTACCACCAGGATCCGTTGTTGTGGCGCCAAACCGGCATGTCTCTTCCCTAGCCTCAATGCGAAGCCCAGCTCGCCGGTGAGGGAACAGAGTTTGGTCTCTGACTATCAGCCTACCGGCGAGCACTGCACTCTTTCCTCCTATCCCTCGCCTTCACTGCGGTACATCCAGGACCCAGGCAGCAGCCCCAATCAGCCTTGTGTCCGAATCTCGGCGAGACCCCCCGCTGCCATTTTGCTGATGCCGCCTCTCTCCTGTGTTGGTTTTTTCCTCTGTCTTGGGTGCGTCTTGCAGCCTACCCTTGCTGATTATGAGCTGCTTCTGAGATCGGGCTCTGGGGACTCCACAATTCAGAACTTTTTACCTTGCTTTAGCCAGGATAAATGCTGGACAGTTCGGCGAAGGCTACGGAGCCACGCTAGTGTAAGGCCATTCCCATTGGCTGTTGGCCACGCCCCCTCATATAGTCATAGTTTATAATGTGGATTCAATTTTGTTGCAGAATGATATTTAAACCATGATATTTAACTCAGAAAAATCGCCTAAAGTCTCCCTCTTTGAGGGAAACATGACCACTGACCTAAGGTTTGCCACCATAAGGAGGCCAGTTGTTATTAGATGGCTGATGAGGTCAATGGCAATGTCCTTGTCACTTCAGCAATAATGATTTCATAATTCAATTGACTGAGTAATTAAATCAGCAACAATTTGCCTCTAATTTTCAATTTCTAAATGTTCTTCATTTTTCCAAAATGATCTTTTTCAGTGCTGTGTGCAATTTCCTCTGTTTGCTTTCTGTAGAGTCCAGCATTTACTTTTAAAGCCTGCATTTTTTGTTTCCCCTATTTCATTATGTTATATTCCTTCCTATGTGTAAGATAGTATAGGGAATATCATCCTTGAAGGCAGCCGGTTTTGTTTACATGCATGATTAAGATAGGATCGTTTTTCCATTTCTGACATCATAAAAGGGGAGAAGAGAGAGTATTTTCAACATATACGTTTTAGAAATGTGGTCTCTCGTTGGCAGTGGTTGGCACCCTGTCCAAGTAGGGAACCTCACTCTTGTCAGAGTAAGGGAGTCACACAGCTAAGATAAACCTTGCTCAATTACTTGGTAGCTTGGCACAAGCAGTCAGGCTTATCTCAGAGGCAATGTGCAAAGCATTTGTACATACACACACAGTAAAACAATAAAAACACTACAAAATTAGTCCACACCAGTTTGGAAAACTATCCAATATTTATCTGAATAAAACCAGACCAAATCTAAACAAAATCCAACATACACAAATCGCGATATCACTTTAAAAAAGATTACTATAAAAATACAGCTCCTACAAAACATATAGCTCCAACCAGGGCTATCTTGACATCGGGACAGATACTAATCCACCAGTTTGGCGCCAACCACGTGATGCACAGGCCGGCTACGGAGTCACATGGACCCCCAGTAACAGTGCCTTGAAAATTATGAAAAGAAAGATGTTGCACAGCTTCGGGAAGGTGAAGCATCTGCATGGCGTCGAGGAGGTGAGGCGTCACTGGGCCGGTGTGGCATTGGTTCCTTACTGCTAGGCAGGAGAGTTGAGTTGGCTCTTCTTATAAACAACAAGAGAGGTAGGGTTTAGGAGACACTCCTCTACCCCAGTTCAAATATAAATAACAACAAAGGAGTGACTATAGATTATGGCAAAAAACACATAAGGGCTAGTGTCTTCAACCAAAAAGGAGAAAGCAAAACAAAACAACGAAGTGTGACAGAAGTGTACCGAAAAACCATAAAGGTTTTTAAGAAAACCCTCACTCACCCCTAGTGGGTGACATGCTTCATCATCGGGTTCCACCGGGCGGGCCCGAATGCCTACCCAGTGTGCTGCAACACCTACGATTGCAGTGGAGCTGGTTTTTCGTGAATCAGTGGTGAACTAGTGATACGTGTGGTTAAAACAGAGCGTACTGGAGCCAAAAATTAATTTTAATAAAGGCAGAGCAAGCTCTCATTAAAATCAGTTGTGGACAAACACTTGGCCATTAGTTTGAGCCAACTGTGTCCAAATGGTGATCAACGGTCGACATGTTTCTGCTCAAGAAAGCCAAGTCGCTGAGCTTTCATCAGGACCACGGAAATAGTCTAAAAAGGAAAACCCACTGGGCAGTGTACACACGCTAAGGCGTACCCTGACCTCAATGGTGAATGTGAAAGGAATGTAAAAATTGTAAAAACTCACAATTTTGTACCGGACTTCCCTGGCATTTCCAGGTGTCCGAACGTGAAAGCAATTCGCGCTTCACTTCATGGGAACGGTGGTGGGGGTTACTTCACGATTCACGTCGGAGGTATTCACTCCAAACGGCTCCCCACCTGCGACCTAGTTTGCTCGCATCCACCGCCCGAATGCGGCGATTCCTTACGACAGTGCAGTATCAATAAGTTCGGGAGGTCACCCACATCGGTTTTCGACTTCGCAATGATGCGGTTGAGGGGCTGGTGTCAACAGGCATTAGGGTTGCGGTGTAAGTCAGGGCAGTGCATCACGTTCTTCACGAGCGGTGCCCTCGGCTTTGGTGCAGGCAGTGGCATGGTGTCGGTGCATAGCACAGTCATTGAGAGGTTGGGGCTGCAGTGCACGTTGGGCGGTGCGTCGTGCACTTTACGATCAGTGCCCTCGGCTAAGGTGCAGGCAGTGGCCTTGATGAAGTCAGCATCGATAAGTTGGGGTCATCGGCAACACCAGGGCTGTGATGTAAGTCGGGTGGTGCGAAGTGCTCTTAATGAGCGGTGTCCTCAGCTCTGGTGCAGGCAGCAGCGTCGCTGACAGCATCAATGTTGCTTTTTTTTAAGTTGCAGCACCAGCCACATGATTCCAGGAGCCCAGGAATTGGAGTTAGCACCCCATTGGCAATCAGGACTTGCAGCAGAGAAGTCCAGGTGCTGTTAACAAGATGCAGATGAAGTCTTCGATGGCCCTGAGACTTCTTTACAGGAGGCAAGCACGCACAAGCTCTTGTAGAATCTTGGAAGCGGGATGTAGAAAGCAAAAATACCAGTCCTTTCACTCCCAAAAAAGAAGCAGCAGGCCAGCACAGCAAAGTGTCCAGCAAAGTGGCAGTATTTTCTGACAGCAGTTCAGCTCTTCTTCCTGGTAGAATGTTCTCAGTCCAGAAGTGTTCTGATTTTGAGGTGTCAGAGATCCAATACTTATACCCCTTTCTGCCTTTGAAGTAAGCAAACTTCAAAGGAAAATCTTTGTAGTGCACAAGACTGTCCTTTCCCCGACCTGGCTCCAGACACACTACAGGGGAGTGGAGACAGCTTTGTGTGAGAACAGGCACAGTCCTATTCAGGTGTAAGTGACAACTCCTCCCACCACTCTAGCTCAGAAGGCCCATCAGGATATGCAAAGCACACCTCAGCTCCGTTTGTATGACTGTCTAGTACAGAAGAACCCAACTGTCATCCTAACCGAGACAAGGATTCTACAGACAGACAGATGAATAGAATGGTTAAGCAAGAAAATGCCCACTTCTAAAAGTGGCATGTTCAAACACACAATTTAAAAACCAACTTCACCAAAATATGTACTTTTAGATTGTGAGTTCAGAGACTCCAAACTCCAAATCTCTACCTGCTCCCAATGGAAAATTACACTTAAAAGATATTTCTAAGCAATTCCTATGTTAACCTATGGGAGAGACAGGCCTTCACATAGTGAAGAACGAAATTAACAATATTTCACTATCAGGACATGTAAAACACACAGGTCCTACCTTTCAAATGCACTGCACGCTGCCCATGGGACTGTGAATGGGCCTACCTTAGGGATGCCTTACATGTAATAAAAGGGAATATTTGGGCCTGGCAAGTGGGTGCACTTGCCAGGTCGAAATGGCAGTTTAAAACTGCACTCACAGACACTGCAGTGGCAGGCCTGAGACGGGTTTGTAGGACTACACAGGTGGGTGGCACAATCAGTGCTGCAGCCCCACTAGTAGTATTTGATTTACATATTAAAATAGGACATCTGTGCCACTATTAAGTTCATTTGAGAGAAAAGTATCCCAGCATGCATCCTCAGCCAAAGTCATAAGGAAAATTGTTTCAACATTCAATTTAAACTGCTAGGCAAGTGCTTACACCCACATTCTTACCTGGTTCTTATCTTGCATTTTAAAATTGATATAATTTTTGTATTTTGTTTGGTAATATTTCATAGCACTCCAGAACTCTTCAGTCTGCTGAGGCTTTTGCAGTTTGAGCAAAGCGAGGTCTTGAGGCTGCCCACTTCCTAGCTGCTGCACCTACCACTGCCATTTTGCTGAGTCAGCGGTCTAGGCACGTTCCTGGTGACGCCTACTTAAGCCTTCACAGGGTACAGACACGCAACAACATCTGGTTTATATTTTAAAAATTGCGCCATATTTTGTTTGAGGGTATTTCATAGAGCTCCTGAACTCTTCGGTCAGCCACAGCTATTTCTGTTTGAGGGGAGAAAGGTCTCGAGGCTACCCACTTCCTGGTTTCTCCATCTACCGCCGACATTTTGTAGGTCAGCAGTCTAGGCGCTGCTCCTGGTGATGCTAACTTAAGCCTTCAAAGTGCATGGACATGCCACGCCAAAGGCAAGCTCGTGTGCGCTTGTCTGCTCCTGAAAGACACCAGATGCCAAACCCCTTGCCCCTTTTACTAGAGACCTCTCTCATTATGGGAGGGTACCCAATTCAGCAGGGCACAGCACTGGAATAGTATCAAATCTGCAGTGATCTCAGCTCGCGATCACATCTTCCTCTTTGTTGTCAACAGCGGCTACCCTTTTAGAGAGCCCTTCATCATGCCTGAATTGCAGATTCTCTGTTTTGGATATTCCCTTGGTAGTTGTCAGGTCGCTAGGCCGCGCTGCGCAGTGTGGTGAGCGCCGCGGCTACATAAAGACCCGGGACACCAGACTTAGTGCTCCGCGTGATCCGGACTAACTCCTGGGCCACGCCTCCTTTATTTATAGCGTACGCGGTGTGACGTACCACACCCGCGTATGCGCACGTCTATGTGCGCGAACAACAAGACCGCTAACCGCGGTCTAAGGACATTACATTCCTTTCAACCTTTATTTGAACAAAACACAAAACGTTGCACAAGAGTCACTGGGAACACTGGTGTTAATAAAATAAACCAAAGGCCAACAGTCCTGTTACCAGTCTGGTGGCTAAGAAGTCTGTGTTCAGCCCACGGCAAAGTCCGCCAGTTGAGAAGACGGGCTGGGTTCCTTCTCAGCCCATAGCCTGCGGCCTTCCCGCGGAATAGGGGCCTCCGTGGGGTCTCCGGCGGTGGTGTTCTGGTAGACCGGGGTCCAGCGGGGACGTGAGGGCTGTCTATTCTTGGCGTTTCAGGGGCAATGGGGGTCGCAGCCGAGCTTTCGCCTGGAGTGCCATCTTCACCTCCTGGTAGGCTGTGGCTCTCTTCTGGTAGACTGGGCAGCTCTTGGTTGGACTCTTGGCATTGGTGACTTCCTGGTTGGGTGGACGCTTTCTTAAAAAAGGAGACTGTCCAGGGTCTCGGTTCGAATGGGAGCCTGAACTTGCTCCCGGGATATCTATCTTTCACGTAGACTCGGTCTCTTTCCCGAATGGATGGTTCCATGGCCCTGCGTCGGAAGCTGGCGTAGTCATTCGACCGCCTCCGGTTGAACAGAGTTCTTCTGGGTTTGCGCTGTTTGGAGTCCAGGTGTGATGGTTGGGGATTGTGTCTCTGACAATCCTCCCCATTACCGACGGGCCCGGGTCGGCTTCAGTAGTGCGATGTGGTGTGAGCCGGTACTCCCTCAGGAACGTGTAGATGGCCTTTTCCAGTGGGGCTTCTTCAGCATGGGCAATCCGGATAACTTTGTTTAAAGTACGCATGAATCTTTCAACCTCCCCATTGGCTTGGGGCCAACGGAGAGTCACTTTCCGGTGGTGGATTCCCCACTCTTTGAGGTAGTCTGGGAACTCTTGTCCCTGAAAGGGTGGTCCGTTGTCGGTCTTGACCCGCTCGAAAATGCCGTGAGTGGCGATGACCTTCTCAAATTTTGCTATGACTTCTTTTGCTGTAAGGGTTGTCACGATTTCCACTTCTGGGTATTTGGTGAAGTTGTCAATGATGACGAGCATGTATCGGCCATCTGGAAGGTGTCCGAAGTCTGCGCTGACCTGTTCCCATGGCCTCCGCGGGTTGTCTTCAGTGATGACTGGGGGTGGGCATTCGGGTTGTTCCGCAGCCTGGCACCAGTGGCACTCTTTAACAGTTTGTTCCACTCTGGTGTCCATGTCCGGAAACCACACCTTTGCGCGGAGTCTGCTCTTGGTTTTCACCATCCCTTGGTGCCCACGGTGAGCTAGCTCGATCGCTTGTTGGGTCAGGCTCATTGGCATCACGATCCGTGGTCCTCTCAATAGGCATCCTTGGCTGTCAACGGACAGTTCCTCTTTTACTTTCAGAAGTGTCTCTAGGGTGCTCTTTGCCTGTGGTGTCCTCTTGTTTAGTGACGCTAGAAGGGCTCTCCAGTCGTTGGCCTGTACAGCGTTTACCACTAGTTGGAGTACTTCATCGCTGCGGTTTGCTTCAACGATCATGTCCATGCTCGTTGGCAGGGGCCTTGATCTTTCTAGTACCACTTTTACATATTCTTCTGTCTCTTCTGCATCCTCCTCCTCTCCACTAGTTGCTGCTCGGGGGTGCCTCAAGAGATAGTCTGCAGGGTTTGTCGCTCCCGGTTTGAATTCCAGTTGGTAATCGTACTCATGGAGTTGCAGGATCCATTTTTCAATCCTGGGTGGTGGTTTGGAGACCGACCCTCAAAACAGGGGGATTAGGGGTTTGTGATCTGTGGAGACGGTGAACGGGTGTCCGTATACGTACACGTGGAAGTGTCTGCATGCCCAATGGATTGCAATTGCCTCCCTCTAAATCTGGGAGTAAAGTTGTTCCGTTTCGGTCAGTGACCGGCTAGCGTAGGCGATGGGGGCCCAGTCTTCTCCTCCCTGGCGCTGTGTCAGCACGGCTCCCAGGCCGTAAGGGCTGGCATCCACAGCTATGTTGGTCGGTTTTGCTGGGTCAAAGTACGACAGAGTCTTTCCGCCGACAATGTGCCTTGGTGTTTTGGAACGCAAGGTCTTGTTCCTCTCCCCACTGCCAGGGGGTGGTGGACTTGGTGAGCTCTCTGAGGGGCCTGGTGAGGTTGGAGAGGTTGGGGATGAACCTCCCGCAGAAGTTTACCATACCCAGGAAGCTTCGTACCTCCGATATGTTCGTCGGTGCTGGGGCAGCTTGCACATCCTTCACCTTGTCTGGGTCAGGGGCGATTCCTTGGTCAGAGAAGGTGTATCCAAAAAAACTAATCCTGTTCTGGAGGAATTGGCACTTCTCACGGTGCAGTGTCAGGCCTGAGTCTTTGATTCTCTGCAGCACGCCCCTCAATCTTTGGTGGTGTTCTTCAATTGTGTTTGCATATATGAGTAGATCGTCGCTGACATTCAAGACTCTTGGGAGCCCACTCAGAACCTCCCTGATGGTGTTCTGGAAGACTTCGGCTGCGCTGGAGATGCCGAAGTTGAGTCGCCGGTATCGTCTGAGACCCAGATGGGTGGAGAAAGTGGTTATATACCGGGAGTCCGGGTGCAGGGGCAGCTGATGGTAGCCTGATCGGAGATCCATTTTTGAGAACCACTTTGCTCCGTTCAATTCTCCCAGAATGTCATCAATGGTGGGTGTTAAGTGTCGCTCCCTCTTGACTGCCGCGTTGGGAAGGCGCATGTCGACACAGATGCGGACCTGTCCCGGCTGTTTGGGTTTTCGCGCCACCACGATTGGCGATACCCAGGGAGTGGGCCCACTGACTTTCTCGATGATGCCCTGTCACTCGAGAGCCTCGAGTTCTTCTTCCACTTTCTTCCTTAGACACAGAAGGATAGCATTTCACCTGAGGGCCACCGGTTGAATGGATGGGTCTATGTGGAGAGATACTTCTTTTCCTTTCAGACACCCAATGCCTCGAAACGTGCCCTCGAATTCTTCAAGAATCGTGTCCAGCTCCTCTTCCAGTACTGCCATCGCGAATGATATTAGTTGGAGTTCTTCAGCTGCCTGTCCACTGAGGAGCATGCCACTGCCTTCTTTGGTTACATAGATGGTTGTCGAGACCTTCCGGCTCTAGTGTTGCAGTTCTGTTTGGAAACATCCAATTAGCGGAATCGGTGTCTTTTGTCCGTAGGCGAAGACTCGGATCTTTGCTGTCTTCAGGGCCGGCTTTTCCTGCAGCTGGTTGTATATGTTTGCCGCCATGAGTTCAATCGAGGCTCCCGTGTCGATCGTAGCTCTCACCTCTTGTTGGTGTATTCTGATGCGACACTTTGGGAGGCGCCTCTTCTTTCTCTGTGGTTGGTCGATGGCGAACATGTAGTGGACCGGGTAGTCGTTGGAATCATCATCCATGTCCTCGCAGTCTGGGCTTTCTCTAATGGCGTGGGCTGCCTCAGGTTTCTGCTTATAGGACCTGCACACGGCTGCGAAGTGATTCATCCGTCCACACAAACCGCATTTTCTCCCGCGCGCTGGACAGTCTTGAGCGCGATGGGGGCCGCCTCTGCAGTATCCGCATTCCTTTCGACGTTTCTGCGGCCTCTTTCCTCCGAACTGGCGTAACTTGGGCCGGACCACGTTGACTTGTTCGGCCGTGTTGACTTGTTCCGCTTTGACTGGTCTATGGAGTGCCGCCTCCATGTGTGACGCTCTCGCTTGTGACAGTTCTTTGGAACGGCCTAGTTTGAAAATGTCCACTAACGGTTTTCCGTCTTCTTGGAGGATTTTCACTCTCAGGTTGGATGAGTAGGACCCCTGTATGATTTGGCCACGTATCTCCTCTTGTTCGTCACGGAACCCACAGGTGCTGGCGAGTTCCTTAAGCCTGCCATGGAATGCGTTGAGTGACTCTTCGGCCTCCTGTCGCGCTTGCCTGAATATGAAACGCTCATAGTCTTTGCTGGCCATTGGCTCGAAGTGTGCATTGAGCGCATTGAGGAGTGTGGCCTCTGCCAGAGTCTTGTAAATTCGGTGGATATCCTTCCCACCCAGATGAAGGAGAAGTGCCCTGCGGCGCTCTCTCGCCGTGCCAGCGCCTTCGAAGTAGAATTGCAACCGCTCCGTCCAGTCTTTCCAGCGTGGCGCCAGGGATGCAGGTGCGCCGTCGACCACAAACGGCTCGATGGGGGGAATGGCCTCCATTATGTCACGTGGGGTCTTTCAGAGCACCGACGGGTGACGCTGGCGCTGTGGCTGCAAGGGCGATGTCCCCCCCGGTACACCTCTCTGAAAAGGCTGCGTGGCAGTGCTCGCGTCCTGAGGCTGGTGATGGCTGGGCCCCACAGGCGTGGCGCGGTATTTGCCTATGCGGGCTGAGAGGATGCGGGGCCTCCACCAGACAGCAGCGGGTTGTTAGAGTCCTTACCCCGTGTTGCTGTTCAGGGGCAATGGCCCGTCCCCAGGGCGCTGTCTAGGCCACCACTCTCCGCATCTTTGGGGACCTCCGCGGGGCCACAGACGATGTGCGCCGTCATCTGCCGAATCCGGCCACAGGGGCACGTGTTTCAGGCCGGGCCCACTGCAAACGGGGCCTCGGGTGCCGGTCGACCATCGGCGAACCGCCGAAGGGCAGGGTGAGCGGCAGGCGGGGCTCAGCATGGGTCCTTTCGAACCCTCGTCGCCATTGTCAGGTCGCTAGGCCGCGCTGCGCAGTGTGGTGAGCGCCGCGGCGACATAAAGACCCAGGACACCAGACTTAGTGCTCCGCTTGGTCCGGACTAACTCCTGGGCCACGCCTCCTTTATTTATTTATAGCGTACGCGGTGTGACGTACCACACCCGCGTATGCGCACGTCTACGTGCGCGAACAACAAGACCGCTAACCGCGGTCTAAGGACATTACAGTAGTCAGAGCTAGGAAACCACGAACTTCCCTGACTATATACCACCTAATATTACACAGGCTAAGAGACAGATAGCTACAACCTCCAAGGCACCTCCGGTGCTTAAGTGCCTATACTGCAACATCAGATTCATGGCCAATCACTCCACTGAAATATAGGATCTAATTACTCTTCTATCTTCTAAGATCTGTTTCTTCACGGAAACATGGCTAAACTAAGCAGCCCTTTCGTTCATTCCTCTGGCCATTCCAGAGAACTACACCATGATTAAACTACATAGAGAAAGCAGACCTGGGGGCGGGTGGTGATCGTCTTTCAAGACTCACTGAAAGTGAAAACTAATCAATACCCTACTTGCAGACTGTGTGGAACTCTGCATATTTAAAACCACATTATCCTCCGCCATCTGTTGAAAAGGGGTGCTTGTATCCAGCCACCGGGTGCAAAAAAATATTTTCGCCATGCCGTCATGGATTTCATGGCACCCCAGGTCTTATTGTCTCACACCTAGCAGGCCACACATTAGATCTTATTTTTTCAAACTCACTTAAAGTGAGAACATAGACAGACCACAAACTAATCATGCTATATACTCCCTGTGACCAAGAGACTAGGATACTTAGTTCAGGGTTTGGTAGAATGAGAAGGAACTGGAAGGCAATCTCTCCTGACTCTATTGCTGACGTCCTCTCGTCTCCCGAGACCCCCCCCCCCCCCCCACCCTCCTGGGGGTACAATGGTTCTCTGACTCAGGCCTTTGACAGAATCACCACACTTAGACGGGCACCTCTGACCTCATCTAAAGGCCACGCTTCTTGGTACTCTAATGAACTGCACCTGGAAAAAACGGAGTGCAAACAACTAGAACACAGATGGCACAGGTCTCAATGTCTTTCAAACAAAGACATTCACAAAACGTCACTCATAAGCTACCATAGTCATATTAAAGTGCCAGTAAAAACTATATAATAGAAAAAAAAGTATCTAGCTGGGAACTCTTCTAGAGAACTTTTTAAAACATTGAATGAATTTGTGAAGCTGCATGCTTGTAATCCCTCTATCCCAGCTTCCCAACAATTGTGCAATTCTCTGGCAAACTTCTTTGAAGATAAGATTACGGCCATCTATGCCAGCCAGCTTTCTTACTGCCCAGAGCCAACCAGATACGGCTATCAATGTGCCTTTCCCTAACAGCACCTCTACGTTAGAGTAATTTGAGCCTTGATCACTGGAGCACGTTCGAAGTATACTGGCTGGCGCCAGATCTCTTTCAGATGAGTGGAAGTAAGCTCAAGTAACTCCTACACAAAACAAATTTATGCCAACCCTGATATTCTTGGCAGTTTTCATGCAATTTCTCTACTTCCTCTGTTAGGAAAGTGCCTCGAATCCCACATAAACAAACAGTTGGTCGCAGATCTGGAAGAGCACAAGATCCTAGACCCCTCACAATCGGGTTTCAGAGCAATGCACAGCACGAAAACAGCACTAGTGGCAGTCGCAGATACCATTGAACTCTCATTGTATGAAGGGATTCCGGTAACGCTGGTTCTGCTGGATATGTCAGCAGCGTTCGACACAGTCTCACATTCCATTCTAATCCGTAGGCTGCACGATGTGGGTATACATGGCAGAGTACTACACTGGCTTAGGGACTTTCTTAGCAATCATACCCAAACCATCACGTTAGAATCCTTCAGCTCCCGCTCAATGCGGGTTAACAGAGGAGTCCTGCAGGGTTCTTCCCAGAGCCCGACATTATTCAATGTCTACATGGCCTGCTCAAGCAGATTGTCAGATCCTATGGTTATTTTAATGGGTTTCTTGCACTTGCCGTTTCTGGTTGCTAGCGGCGAGATACACCTCCGGGTCTTAGTAGTTTACCGCTATATTAAATGCCTCTAATATAACATAACAAGGTGAGAAAATGGTACATTAATTTTCAGTGCCACCAGGCACGTGCAAAGAAATATTGTCAGCTTGCAGGTGTAGCAAAGTCTTGCATCTCCTTTCTTTAAACCCTGTTTTTGTCTGACATTGGAACTCTGAGCACTGTGATGCTGCTATTCAGTGCCACAGTGTATGTGATATGACTCTAAAAAGGTATAGGTAAGGTTGGTTTTATCCAATTGGTCTATGTAACTTATCCTCTAAGAGCACAGTTGTTGAAGCAAAAATTGCACCAGTGTTGTGGAATATAAACATCATAGGGGGCTGTAGGCTGTGTTTACACCACTCCCAGATATGACTAAATCTGATAAAATATAGGGGTGCCAAGAGCAGCACTGGGCTCTGGCTATTGGAAATCAGGAGTATTTGTCCAGGATAACGAGTGTACTTCCCCAACTGCAGAGGCCCCAAAAAAGAGTACAGCAACCTGGCACCAGATTGCTTTAATTCGGTTAGTGTGTTCTCAGCCATCTGGGCCATGGAGAGGAGCCAGAGATGCTCCCTTAAAGCTGCTTGGTTGCCGCTATGCCCCTGTGACTTCATATGCCAGGTTCACTATTGCCTGACGCAACTTCATGGGTATAGCAATTCACTTTTTTCGTACTACCAGCCCACATTCTGTCACTGATAGCTCATCTTTGATGTGCAGAAAAGAGACAAGTTCCTATGAGTCCACCCCAGCTGGGGAGATGTTCGGGTCCATGTATCTTCACTCGACTTTTATTAAGCACCTTTTTACCTCCCGGAGTGTGGCATCTTCTTTGGTGGTGCCTGTGATGGTGCACGGTGGTACAGCAGGAGGTCGACCTGGTCTATTTCACAGGATATGTATTCTTCGGCTGGTGATTACCTTTCCTTGAGTGAGACAGTGGGATGCTTTGACATACAGCCGGACTGATTTTCTGCCTTCCCTGGCTTGTGGATGATTGTGTATGGGTATTCTTGAAGGCGCAGCCCCCAGTGTTCGATCTGAGGTAATTTTTGCTCTGGGTGTCTGAAAATTGTCAGAAAAGCTTGAATATTCGTTACTGTTGTGAAATTATCGCCATATAAAATGTGAACATATTCACATGCCCATAACACCTCCAGGCTCTTTTTCAGTTTGGAAGAATG
Organism: Lissotriton vulgaris; assembly: GCF_964263255.1. Classification (NCBI taxonomy): domain Eukaryota; kingdom Metazoa; phylum Chordata; class Amphibia; order Caudata; family Salamandridae; genus Lissotriton; species Lissotriton vulgaris. Next base: position 331,483,105 of record NC_141697.1, on the reverse strand, counting down.
CACTTTCCGTGTCAATCAGACTTTGACTTGCATATGTCATTGCTCATCTTCCTTGTGAGGGTACGCTAGTATTGTTCCCAGTCCTATAGGGCTGGCATCCACAGTGATCTCTGTGCAGAGTCTAGAATTTAAATATGCCAGTTTGGTTGGTTACCTACTTTGTGTTTAATTGATTTGAAAGACTTTTCTCACTCAATTCTCCACCTGAACATCCTGCCTTGTTTCATCAGTTCCCGGAGTGAGTAACTAATCATGATGTAGTGCTTTATATAGCAAGAACAGTAGCTTGCCATCCCCAGGTATGACCCATTATCACCTATGTCTCCTGGGGTGGGTGTCTTGTTCAGTACTTTCTCTGAATCTAGTCTCATGTCCTCCCCAAGTAAATGTGTCTATAGAAACGTAGAGTAGGTTTGTGAAACTCACTTTTTTTATTGAGTGTTAACTTGGCATTTTGGAAAGCCTGGCACATGCTAACCAGAGTTTTGTTGTGGCCCTCCACTATGGTTCCAAAAAATAAAATGTCATCACTGTAGTTTAGGATATCTTTTATAGGCAGAGTGACTTTCTTAGTGGCTTACTGGAAACTTTCTGCAGCTGACGCTATGCCAAAGCTTAGCTGCCTGAATCTGAATAACCCCTGATAAGTCATGAAGGTGGTAAAATATCTTGAGTCTTTGAGTAGCTCTAGTTGGTGGAACTCTTTGTTAAGGTCCAGTTTGGGGGAAATGTTGGCACTATTTAATAGTGTGATCATGTCACTGATGTGTGACCTCGGATATCTCTCCTCTCAATGGCTGTGTTGGATAGTCTCATGTCTACACATAGGCCTACTTTCCCTCTGTTGTCCACTTTGGCACCATGACCAACAGGGATATCCACAGTGTTGGCCTAGTGGCTCTTTCATAATGTCTGCATCCAGCATTTCTTTTGTCTTCTACCTCTGCCAGAAGCTGGAATGGCACTTTTCGATTGTGCTGTTCTACTGGTTTCCCTTGCACATCGATGTGTAGTTGGACTTGCCATTGGATCTTTGGCCATTCACATGTACGCTCTCACATCGGCTCGTTGTAGCTTGAGGTGACATTTCATTGTGCCATATTATGTGGCGCAGATGTAGTTTGTGCAATGCTCCACTGCTTAAGATGAATTGAAAGGAAGGTACCCCATTCGGATGTACAGTCGATGATATATTTGTTTTTCTTTTTTTCTAGGTCCAACGTCATGAAGGCATATTTTACACTGTCTCATGAGATCGATGAAAGGGATCTCGGGCATGGCTCTTGTGATGGTGAGTGATGCTGTGCACGACCTTGAGGAGGTTGTGGATTGCTTACTCTTGGCTCTCATCATCCTTGTGTGGTGTCAGAATATCAAATCTTCCTCTCTGCGTTATGTCTTGTGATGACACCATGCATATCTTGTCATAGGGGTTCTCCTTCCCACAGCATCTGCACACTTGGTCTTTGGCTGAGCAGCTCCTGGAGTGTGGGTATGTGTACCCATATCAATAGCATGCTCATTTGATTTCCTGACTTTTCTCAGGGTGCCACCTTCTTCTATGACATTCTCCTCTGATTTTGATGGCATTTTTTGAAAATCTGTGGTTGTAGTCACAAAGCTTGCTCTTGTTTCTCGTCTTTTCCTGTTTCTATTTTCTTAACTTGCAATGCAGCCTGGTCATTTATTCATGTCAGCTCCTCAATATCATCCAGTGAGTAGCTCTTTTTCAGCAGTTGATCCAGAGCCGTAGGGCGACTTCAGACATAAAGATGTCAAAATCACAGTGTTGTATTAAGTGTTTTAGGCTGGTGATGAAGCCCCCCTTGGCCTCTTCTTTTTACTTGTGAGGTCAGATTGATAGTGTACCCTTCATATTAAATGTAACCCTTTTTAATTATCCGCCCAATGTTTTTAGCTAGTAGGTATTTTAATGCTAATAGCATTTGTACTACCTCAGCTTCTCTTGGCCCTTTCCTGAAGTCTTCAAAATCATCCTGCAAACTCTTGTCAACCTGGTCCCATGTTGCTGCCTGTGCTGAGGAGTAGATGGTCTGGTGGTCGTACATGCGAGGCCAAATATTTGTGTTTTTACTCTATGCTCTACGTCATTCCAGCAGTTGTTGACATGCTGTCGCTACTTCTAGTAGCTTATTCATGCCCTCTATTCCTTTGTGAATTTTCCTTTTTAGCTTCTCTATCTCATGTGATTCATCATCTCTTCTGGTGGCTTACTTGTGTCAGTTGTGCAGTTTTTCTTTTTTTTAGTTATCCACAAGTGCCTGACTCTTCGAAATGACCACCCCTCTAGTTCCAATAGGAATGCCGGGCCTGAAGATGGCATCCTCCTATTTTCCTGGAACTGTCTGATCCTTCAAGACGCTCACCCCAATGACTTCTATGGTGCACTGCCTGCAGATAACCATGGTTGGGGTCAAGATGTCCCTTTGTTTACCATTCCATGGCAATGCTTTCTCTGTTGCTTCTCTGGGCACAATATATGGTGATCCTGGCAACTGAGAATGAGATTTCAAGGCTGTTTATCCTTGCAGGATTCGGACTTCTTCACCAAATGTCGAATAGGTGAGCCAATTGAGATGCCATACTGCTCGACCTTTTGATCTGTTACAATGTCAAATCCTTTTGACTCCATCATGGCCCAGATGACGGCAGAGGACTGGACTCTGCAGGAACGCTAGCGAGAGGGGCCTCGTGCCTGAAAGCATGCCCTGAACACCTGGGTGTAGCAGGAATTATCTGAAATACATTTCTCAGCATCCGGAGATCAGGACAAGGTGCTAAGGTTTTCCTAGAGCGATCGCACCCTAGGAAGGCAAACAAAATCAGGTCTGTACCACTGGGAGCTTTTTGCCGTGGTGAAAATGGGTTCAGCATGACCCCATGAAATGGGTATCTGTCTCATGGAACCCTGCCTTCTACAGCTTCCATCCTTGACCCACTGGAGGATTTTGAAAACTAAAAAAAGTGACAAAGGCTAAAGACAAATCTTTATACCGGGGTGAGGTGGCAAACCCGTTCCCAGGGATGGAGTGACCTACTCAGCTACAAAATCCAGCTTAGCCCTTTTAACACATTTTGGTGCCTAAACCAGAGGCTTCAGCAGGAGCTTGACAACAATATATCCGACTTTGAGTGAGCATCTCTAGTTTCAGTCTTGGACCTAGCCCCACTGGAGAACTTTGATTTCCAAAAAAACAACTAAGTCAGAGGGTAAAAACTTTGATCGGAGCAACTTGCTTTTTTAAACCCAATTTGTATTCCACTGCAGTCAGAATAAAAGCACACCTATGTACTGGTCAACCTCAAACTACTTCAGTTTGGCGGTTTGCTTTTTCATGGCGCTTTATGAATTACAATGTTTTTAAAATTCATATCTCAGCTTCTTCTTATCCAATTTTAATGATTTTGATGTCTTTTTTGTTTATTACAGTTTTCTCCGCTTTTCTAATTTGCTAAATTGGGCTGGGGAATTTTGTTCTGTTGGTTTCTTGACTTAGAAATTATTGGTACTGCTTAAATGTCAATCAATCAGTCACTCAATCAGGATTTATATAAAGCACAGTTCATCACCCATGAGAGTATCCAGAGGCAAAGGGGGAGGTCATTCCAGGATTTTGCAGCGAGGTCAGAGAATGAGCGTCCTCCACTGTTGCTTCGGTAGATGCGGGGGTATGTGCGAGGGAGAAGGAGGCAGAGTGCAGGTATCTCGAGGGTTGGTGAGAGTTCAGGTGGTGGTTGATGTATGCTGGTTCTTGGTTGTGTAGGGCTTTGTATGTGCGGATCAGCATCTTGAAATGGCATCTCTTCTAGATAGGAAACCGGGGGGAGTTTGAGGTAAGAAGAGGTGATGTGAGTCCATTTGGGTAGGTCGAGGATGAGTCTGGGTGCGGAGTTCTGTATGATTAGCTATCTCTTCAGGAGGTGAGTGGTGTTTCCTGCCTAGAGTGTGGTGCTGTAGTCCAAGCGGCTGGTGACAAGGGCATGAGTGATGGTTTGTCTGGTATTGACGAGAAAACATTTGACCATTTTCGGGAGCATGCGAAGACTGAGGCAGCAGGTAGATGAGACTGCATTGATCTGGCTTTTCATGGTAAGTTTGCTGTCTAAGATGATGCTGAGGTAGTGGGCATTGTCTTTAGGAGTGGGTGATGGTCCTAGTTTGGCGGGCCATCAGGAGTCATTTCACAGGTAGGTGTTGTTCCCAAAGATCAGTTCTTCAGTTTTTTCTGCGTTGAGTTTTAGGAAGTGTATCAGGCAATTTAACATGAATGTCTGTGGATATACTATGCTGCTGGTGCCAAAGCTACATAGGGTTGAGTAGACATATCTGCTGCCTTGCCGTTGAGAAAAAGGCAGCCGCAGCCCTTACACAGGATGAGAAAAAAACACCTTTGTAGAACTGGAAGGCCATACAGATGCATGATTAATGCAATAGACTGTTTCACTGATCAGCATCTCAAACAGATGTCAGAGGGGGCGGAATATGGGAATCAATTATTAATTGTTGCACAGTTCACGTCACCGCATTTCTCAGTTGCATTCGCTGCATGAGTCTGTGTTTTGACCTCTTGGCCATATGCTTTAGTCCTTGCGGGTTCACTCAGCTTTTCATCTTTTCAAGGTTGATTCATTGAGTTGGGCAACAAACATTTGTTTATTATTACTTAAGTCAAACCAAGCCAAGTGCAACCAAGATTATTTTAAATCTTTTCCTGTGGCTGGCATGGTGGTACATTTTGGTGTTCCTGTGTCTGGTGTCATGGCAACAGAGAATAATAACTATCTTGGATATATTCTGTGGACTGGCTCAAAATGTCACCAAGAAATGCCCTGTATGGAGACAGGTATGGGTCACGTTTCCATCATGCAAAAGTGAAATAAAGAACATTGTCACAGCTCCCTAATTTGCCTTTTCTTGTCTCATAATTTAGTTAACCTTGCCACAGGAATTGTTCTTCTATTGACACATAATTCCAATAGCCATGCTATTGGGTTAACTATGTTAACACACAATATTCTACCCTTGGCAAAACTAGTACATTTTATACACTGTTTACAATTATTGGAGCCAGATGGTTCAGTCTGAATGAAATTGTAATAGTCCACAGTTTTTGTGCCAACAAGACTAGTCTGGTGGAGAGACACCACACAAATTCATGCAGTCCTCCATGATTTTATGTTTCATTTACTGATGAAGCAATGGAAGGGACCACCGTCTCCAATATATGTATTGTGGGTCCGATTCACAAAGAGCCGTCGCATTAGTGGCCGATGCTCCGCAGTCATGTCGGATCTCTGCAGTCGTGTCGCGATCTCCGCAGCCATGGCGGTATCTCTGAAATGAGAAACTGCAGTGCTGAGATCCTGCCACGACTTTGTGAATCGGGCCATCAGACTTCTCTCCTGCCCCTTTTCAAACTCATTTTCATATATTAGTATACTTATTTGATCCATTCAAAAGTCCATTGCGCTCAAAGCGTGCTGATTTAGAAAAAGGTACGTTATTTCTTACTACCCAAAATGCACCTCTTTCCAGTAGCTCCTGTTGGAGGCATATTTTCCTGATAGACAGTTGGGGGGGATTTGCAGATGGACAAGGAAGCTTTAGTCATTTTTTTCCCGAGTAAAAAGGATGAAAGTTTGAGTTGACCATGCAGAGTTTTGAATATGTGATCTGTACATTATACACATATATCAACAGTAGGCATGATGGCTAACCATCAAAGCTAGCTAAATAGAATTGCAAACTGTTATCTGATGGTGAACTCCGGTGAACTCCTGTTTCTGCACATTTAAGATGGGATTGGAAGATATGATCTGCAATTTAGCACATCCACACATAGCTCGGATTGAGATATTGCAACTGCAGCCTGCCTCCTGCGAGTTTCACCACGAACTCTACAGCAGGTACAGTACCTCTCTTACTTATCATATTGGGGTTAAAAAACACAACGTACACATTACACCTGCTTGCAGCTGCAGGCTCATGCACTTAGTGAACTATCTTGCTGTGACTGAATCCAGCGATCTGCAGGTTACAACATATTGCTGCAATAGGAGTTAAATGTCCTCTGCTAAGTTGAACCTGTAACCCATAGGATACACACAAATCACTGGTGCATGTGTCCTAACTCCTTTGACTACCTAATCAGGTGTGTTAAACTCTCAAACTGAGCACCCCATGTAGACATTAAAGCTTTTTTCAACGCGAGGTGCGCCTAGCTTCATATAATTACCTGTGGCTGAACTACCTGGACTGCCCAGGTCATGGTAATTGGCAATCAGGTGCTAGTTTTAATGATACGCGTAAGCTCTTTTACTGCACTTTTGTTTGCATAAGTCAGCCTTAGTCAGTCATACGCAAAATGTGAACATTTATTATTGCAGCTGCAGAACTGAAAATAAGCTGAAACCTTTATTTTGGGTGCCACCGAATGGCACTGATCACCAGAAAATTAAGAAGAGCAATAAAGCATGCACACCTTTACAATATGTAACGTGATGCTATATTGTCCCTTAGATTAGCATCTCCTGGATAATAATATATTTCAGCCCCCGGCGTGTGCCATTGAAATAGACAGATTTAGCAAGGCAAATTTAAATGTAACTTTGTTAATAGGTCTTATTATTTCCCAACTCAATTGTTGACATTTTATGAAACTAAGAATTGGACCATTAAGAATGTGAACTTGTGAACATTATATTTATACAGATCTCAGGTGTACAAATGCAGTGATATGTGATGTATTACTGGAGGCTAGGGGGATGCTTCAAATCACTACACAATGAGCGTCTCAATAGTAGAGTGTATTACAAGTCAGGCTAGATGTGTATTGTGAGAGCTCTGAGAACATCTTAGTATTCACGCTGTAGGACACACTGCACTGCAGACGCTCTGTGAAAGGGTCTGTTCTGGGACAGTGGTGCATGTGAGGACCAATGATGAAAATTAGAAGAGTTCCTAGATGTCAGTACTGGGATATTGGTGTGTGCTGTAGCTACACATGGAAATGCACTTTGAGAGATCACTTTTATCTTAGCAGAGGGCCTTGCTGCCTATGGCTAGTGAGGATAGAGATGCATTGTAAGAGCTCTGTGGGTGGCTCTGTGTTGGAACGGCATACTACTACAGTTCAGCCTAGTACTTCCTTGAGAGAGGGTTGTAGATAGTTCAGTGTTTAGGGCTGCCGTGCGTGGTAGATGGACATAGTGAGAGGTGCATTGTGGATGCACTGGCATGGCACTAAAGCACTAGAGTACTGGTACTGACTGGGTGTAATCTGGAAGCTCTGTGAAAGAGTCTGTGCTGGGATCGTGGAAAGAGAGCTGGTTAGGGAAGAAGTTAATTGTAAGAGCTCTTATGACATGCCAGTGTTTGGACATTAGTGCATGGTGTAGGTAACCAAGGAAGTGTATTTCGAGAAGTTATCTGTATCTCAGCAGTGGGACATCTGAGGTGCACTGAAAGAGCTCCCTGGATATTGCAGTACTGGGATGCGAGTGCATGTAAATGTAAATGAAAATGTGTGGGACTTGTAAAGCGCACTGTTGCCCGTGAGCGTCCTGGCGCTGAAGACCGGTGGGGAACCCGTCCTGGCTTTCCCTGTGAGATGGTCCCTTCTGGGTATCTCCAAGGTGAAACCAGGCATCCCCGGCGTCTGTGGGGGGCCGTTGTAGAGATGAGGCAAGCTTAATGCCTAGAGTTGCCGAGTGTGATCCCTGGTTAGAGTAGGCACTGAGGCGAGAATTATCGAGTCTGTTGACCCTGGTCCACGACCCTGCCGTGTCAGGGATTGAACCCTGGTCTCGGGCCTTTCTCTGCTTCCGAGTCTGCTGCCTCTAACCGGTGAGCCACACCTCTCCATACCGCAGTACATGATAGTAATGCATTGTTAGAGGGCGGTAGATGTCTCAGTACTGGATAGCAGTGCATGGGTCTCAGTACTAGGATAGCAGTGCATGGCAGGTCAGGGTAAAGGGACATTGTGAGAGCTCTGTTCATATTTTAGGCAGGGTGACACACTTGCATGTTGTAGGTCTGGACAGAGATGCATTCTGAGGGCTTCATGGATGTTTCAAGGCATGATTCCCTTGCATGATGCTAGTCATGATAAGGCTGCATTGTGAGAGCTCTGTAGATGTCTCGTACTGGTATGGGGGATGCATGACAGGCAAGGACAATGTGGCATCAGGAGACAAGGCCATTACCCGGCTAGCAGTGCATAAGCAGCCAAGACAAACGTGCGTTGTGAGAGCTCTTAGGACGTCAGTATTGGGAAACAAGTGTGTACTGCAGTTTAGTACAGTTGTGCATTAGGAGAGCTCTTTGCATGTCCCATTACAGGAATATTAGTGCATAAGAGGTCAAGATGGAGGTGCACTGCAAGAGATCTTTTGCGCTCTCCTTACTGGGATAGTGGTGCATAAGAGGTCAGGACAGGGGCGGGTGGTAACATTTGAAAGTGGTGAGGCGCAAAGTGATTTGCATACTGCACCGTAGCGAGCGAGCGCAGCGTGCGAGCCTGAACCCCTTAAGGGGAGTTTGGGGGGATAACCCCCCCCCCCCAAGAAAATTTTGAAAAAAAGAGAAGAAAAATTGTGCATTTTCCAAGCAAATTTGAGAAAGCAGGAAGGTTAATAAAGCAATTGTGAAAGTGCAGTTATTACCTTTATAGATGGCATAACAGGTAGCTGCTTATACAGTATAACCACTGAGCTTCATACATTCCGTCCTATTACGCTGCTGAATTCAGACTATAAGACTTGCATGAAAATCTCAGCTCTAAGATTAGAAGAAGTTGCACAGCAGTTGGGAGACAGCCTTTACAAAGCCCTCTGTCCCACTCGTTTTTTGTACCTTTCTGCCCCTGTTCCACTCGTTTTTGTGCCCTTCTGCCCTCTGTCCCACTTGTTTTTGTGCCTTTCTGCCCTCTGTCCCACTCGTTTTTTGTGCCTTTCTGCCCATAAGGGGGGTTCGGAAAATTTTGAAAAAAGAGAAGAAAAATCGTGCATTTTCAGGCAAATTTGAGAAAGCAGGAAGGTTAATAAAGCAACTGTGAAAGTGCAGTTATTACATTACAAACACACGCCCACACACAGAGACAAGCTTTCACATACAGACTCACACACACACCCACACATCAATCCACACACACACTCACACAGACACCCCCCCACACACACATGCTCACACACACATATCTAGATAGATTCCACTCTCCACAGTCACTACATGAGGTGCCAGCTCGCTACCACACATGCCTATTCTTTCAAAAAGGCAAATAAAGGATCTAGCATACACACGCAGACACACACACACTCACACACACACACAAACACACACACTCATGCAGATTGTGTTCCTGCAGGGAGCTTGCTGTCAGGCTGTTTGAGGCCTAAGTACTTGCACCAAGTTTTTACAGCCCGTCTTTGTTTACATCTTGGAAGTACCCCAAAAGTGAGCACATCCCACCAGCAAAACCGCAAAACCATAAATATTGTAGCAAGGCCAACTCTGAAGCAGTGTAGTCTTACAGGCTAAGGGAAAGATGGAAGCAGCGGGCCCACAAAAATATGGTGGCACTGTGGCAGCCATTGTGTGCTCTTTAGTCAGATTAAAGTGCATTAACATTATCATAATAGTGTTTAAGTGTATTTAGGTTCCGACAGGGCAGGATGTGAGGCTGATGCCAGGCTTCCAGGAACAGGGTGCGTGTAACACAGTAACCTAGAAGACGGCAAGGCGTACAAAATTGCTGACATGAAAATTAAAATGAAGCTACTGCTTCTCCCTAGCCCACACCATCTAAACCCCTTCATGGAATTCACACTGACTTCACCTCTGTACTGTATAACAGGAAACAGCCCACAAACTTTCCATTTGAATCCCTGAGGTAGCCATAGTGATTTCTTCATGTTAGCTACTCAAACGCCATTGCCTAAAACTAAATCATTAACCCCGAATGTCCAGACGGCCTGTTCCTGGCTCATTCATACCAGTTGTGATATACCCCCAAAATTCCTGTATGTGATCGTTGAACAGGACACTTGATTTACACAACACGACAGTCTGTGACGTTATTTGTCTGCCAAGTCACACACCCACATCTCCCTTGCCTTATATTGGTTACCTATTGGTTACAAGCTGCTTTGAATCACTCACTAAGCATACCTAGAATACAAACACTTTTCATCAGGAAAAAATTAACAAATGCATTCAACAAAGGAACCGCCACTCAAAACTGGCATGCGCCTCAGAGTCCCACCATACATGAATAAAAACATGGAAAAATAAAACGTAACACAATTTCCACAGTTGTATGATCAGCGTAATGGGAGGCGCGGAGAGAAGGAAGCAACACAGAGGGCGCAGGAGAGAAGCACTCTGAGAGAAAGGCGAGAGTAACATGTAGCATGGGGGGTGAAAGTAATAGGAGGGGTGTGGCACAATCGTAGTGGCTGGAGGTAGGGGAAGCATCAGGAGGGCGCGAGGGAAACGTAATGGGAGTCGTGGGTGGGGAGAACCAACACGGGAAGGTGCAGCAATGGAAGCAATCTAATGGGGAGAGACAGAGAGAAACATGGAACGTCGAGGTGGTGGTGGAAGTAACTCAGAGGGCAGGGCGCAATCAAGGCGGAGTTGGGAGAAGCAACAGAAAGGCACAGGGAGGGTAGCGAGCGACATTGGAGGCGAGGGTGAAGGGATGCAACACAGAGTGCACCGGGCGGAGGCAAGTAAACCAGTAGGGAAAAAGAGCAATGTATAGTGGAGGAGGAAAAGTAAAAGGGGGAAAGTGGGAGCGAGCAATGAGAGCGGGCAGGGGAGAAGCAAACGGTCACGAGAGAGTGTAATACGGAGCACAGAGAGGGAGGAAAGAAGCACAATAGGGAGGCCCCTAAACCACATAATAACACGTTAAATATAGGCCCATTAGAACCAGCAAAATGTGGATGTAAACTGCACACTTATTAATGTGGAAAAACGCAAAGATCAGTGAAACGTCGTTTCTGCAGGTTACTTCTATGGAAATACAATGTCACTGCAGTTCCCTGATTACTCAAAAGTAAACCTCCAAATGAAAAGCTTAATGTCTAGGGAAAACATGCACTCTTGTGGTGTGCTAAGACATGAGTCATGACTTCTCATGAGGTGGCTGCAGGAACTCACCTGACGGCGGCGCCAGGGTCCTGCTGCTGGGGGGCTGCTGTGCTGGCCCCCGCTGCCATGCTCCCGTCGCAGCTCTGCCCGCAGCTGGAGGTAGCCCCCGAGGGTGACGAGGTACAGCGCCAGAGATAGCGCCAGGAAGCCCTGCAACAGCCAACCGCACTCCCGGCTGTGGGCCTGGGGGTCATGGGCATGGCACGGGGGGGCTCTCTCCGGGATCTGCTTCAACCAGCAGCTACTGCCTCATGCCGGAGAGCCCACAGCCAGGCCCGTGGAGACCAGGGCTTGTGGAGACACTGCTGGGAGAGCCTGGGAGCCGGGACGCCAGCGGGTGGGAGAGACCTGTACCTTGACGGTCGGTGAGGCGGGAGTCATTCGATATTGAAGTCAGTCACAACGTCACAGCGGCGGGCATCCCGATGATTGGCCTGCACACGTGGACCACTGGACCAGCCAATCCTAGGGGGGCACCATGACTGCTCGCCCAGTCGACCCTTTGCAACCCCGGGGGCTGCAGCCCGCTCCCTGGTCCTCTCTCTAAGGGGAACTTCAGCAGGGAAAGTATCTGTGCATGCGTGGGCAAGTTTCCGCCCTAAAATTCACTTGCGCAGTACTGCTGCAGCTGAGTAGATTCTCACTCAAGCTGCAGCAGGCCCAGCCCCCTGTGCACTCCGGAAAAGTCGGGTCACGTGACGTGTCTCCCGGATTTCCCGGCCGGCGGGTAGCGCGATCATTCTATATTTTTATTTTTATTATAGTGACGACTTGACGACGCGGTGGGTCCATGGGGCTTAGTGGAGCTACGCCCCTACGCCCCAATAGACCCACCGCGCCTGGGTCAGGATACTGATGCATTGAGACAGCTCTATGAATGTTCCATTCCTGGGAAAATGGTGCATAAGAGGTCAGGATAGTTGTGCATTGTGTGAGCTCTGTAAACATTCCTTCTCTTGGATAGTGGTGCATAAGAGGTCAGGATAAAGATGGTCTGTAAGAGCCCTATGGATGTCTTATTACTGGGATGGTGGTGCATAAGAGGTCAGGATAGTTGTGCATTGTGAAAGCTCTGTAGATGTTCCATCACTTGGATAGTGGTGCATAAGAGGTCAGGATGGAGGTGCACTGTGAGAGCTCTCAGGTGGGCTCCTTACTAGGATACTTGTGCATAAGAGGTCAGGATACTGATGCATTGAGACAGCTCTATGAATGTTCCATTCCTGGGAAAGTGGTGCATAAGAGGTCAGGATAATTTTACATTGTGAGAGCTCTGTATATGTTCCATCAACTGGATAGTGGTGCATAAGCGGTCAGGATAGAGGTGGATTGTAAGAGCCTTATGGATGTCATATTATTGGGATAGTGGTGCATAACAGGCCTGTATAGCAATGCATTGTGAGCGCTCTTTAGACGTCAATATTGGAAAACCAGTGCATATTGCGGGTCAGGATAGTGAATATTGAATGCTCTGTGGCATTCCTATTACTTGCTTAGCAATGCCTAGTAGCTCATGGTAGAGGAACATTGTGAAAGTTCTGTGGATATCCTTTTACTGAGTCAGCAATTCATAACAGTTCTTTTTTGTTAGAACATTCCGCCCTCTAGTGGTAGAATGTTCTAATAGCCTTATAGCCCTTCGTAGATGAGCTATACCGGCTATTAAAGTCCCTCTCAAATGTTAAAGGCCCTCGCCCCGAGCCCCTTATAGCCCACCGTAGCGGGCTATACCGGCTATTAAAGGCCGCTGAATCGTTAAAGGCCCGAGCCGAAGGCGAGGGACGTTAACGAGACAGCGGGACTTTAATTGCCAGTATAGCCCTGCTACGAAGGGCTATAAGGCCATTAGAACATTCTGCCACTAGAGAGCAGAATGTTCTAACAAATTAAACAAAGGGTTCTCGAAGCTCGAGGGGATATAAATCCCCTCGAGCTTCGAGAAGCCTTTGTAGAACATTGGAATGTTGCTCTGCGGGCCTTTACCGGCCCGTAGAAGCAGGGAGCACTCCATTGTCTGCAATGGAGTTCCCAACATTCCAATGTTCTAATAGCCGGTACAGCCCGCTACAGCGGGCTATAAGGCTATATTCAAATACATAACCAGTACCAAATACCGTCTAGCACAAAACAAATAATATGGGAAACAGTAAATTGTCATGAGGTTAAACGGGGGAGAGACATTTTTTTTTAACTTCGGAATCAACTAGAGGACTAACATTTGGTATGCCTTCAAGGAGATCAGGGGAATTAATGTGGCTCAACTCCTAATCACAGCATTTTTATATTTTCAGACGGAGAAATCGTACATCATAGTGTGTAAAATAAAAATCAAGTCATGTCTCCCAATAGAAAAACATAAAGACATATTACTTTGAAAACGACTTTTGTGTTATTACTAATGAATAATCCTGCATTATGCTCTAAATGAGCAAACAAAATCAAATACAAATTATACAAACAACCTCCATTTGGGCCAGACGAAATGACTTTCAAATGTTATGATATGTTAAAAGAAATTGTATAGCGCGTAGCTGCTCCAGCAACGGGGCTTCCCAGCGCTAAGCCAAGAGCACTTGGTATTCGTACAATACTCTAACCAAAAGAAAGCAATCTAATGATGAAGAAGTTAATCACAAAAGAGCCATGTCTTATGTTCTTTCCTGAAGGTGAGATGGTTATGAGTTTTCCTGAGAAAAACAGGCAATTTGTCCCATAGGACTGGCGCCATGGCTTGGAAGGAGCGTCCTCCTGCATTTACCCTCTTGATTTAAAGGAATATGGCTAAGTTGAGGCCAGCCGAGTAGAGAGGTCTGTATGGCGAATGCGGTGAAAGAAATCCGGCAAGGATATGATCACCTTGGGAGTGAAGGAACTTTTGGGCAATGCACAGGGTTTTGAAAAGTACACGATTATCCACAGGAAGCCAGTTAAGCTTCTGGAGAAGCCTGGAGGCTGAACAAAATTTTGGAAGGGAGAAGAGCAGCCTTGCTATTGCATTTTGGGCGATCTGGATTCTTTTTGTGAATGATTTGTTGGTGCCTAGGTAAAGGACATTACAATAGTCCAGGCGAGACAGAATTAGAGCTTGAATAATAGTCTGCGTAGTTTGGGAGTCGAAAAAGACAATGATAGGTTTCAAGCCTCTCAAAAGACTGAAGCATGTACCTGCCAGTGATTTGGCATGGGCCTCGAAAGAGAGAGTATCATCCATCCATACGCCGAAGTTCTTTATGACTAGTTTAGACTTGGGAGGGGTCCAAGGCTTACCGGCCACCAGTGGTCTCCCCAGGTGTGAGTGTGTTTTCCAAGCAGAAGGATTTCAGTTTTGTTAGCATTTAGCTTTAAGCAATTATTATTCACCCACTTTGCAACAGCAAGCATTCCTTTCTGAAAATTGACCATGTCTTGAGTTGAGTTACCTGAAAGTAAAAATAGAAGCTGGGTATTGTCCGCATACGATACTAGTGAGAAGCATGCAAGTAATAACTTTTTTTTTTTTTTATTGAGATGGATCTGAGTATCAAAAAAGAAAAAAGTACATAGATCAACAGAATAAAATCAGACATTGGAATTACTATATAAACAATATACATCATATAAATCTTCAGAATCTTCACAATTAATTAATACATAGCATAAAACCAGCTTCATTACACACAGTATTATGTAGGAGAATCAATCAACAATGGCTCTAGATCTGCTTACTGTTATTCATCTGCTTTCTCTCCAATTTCTAAGAGGAGCCCAAATCTTCTCACCAAAGTCTTTCGACCTCTTTCCTTTAAAGCTGTATAGGCATTCCTCTATATTATGAATTCCCAGCAGCCTAGTTAACCACATCTGAAAGGTGGGGGCTGCAGAGTCTTTCCAGGCCGCCGCAATTAGAATTCTAAAAACAGCATGGATAGGAAGATAAATGCTTCAGCCTCTTGTTCAAGTTTAAGATTTTCATCCCTACCAATCAATACAGCAGTAGGGGATAGAGAAATCTGATGCTCTAGCAGCCCCGATAAAAACCTTTCAATTTCTATCAAAACTGGCGTAAGATTTTGACAGGTGCAAAACATATGAGATAAATCTGCGGGGCCTTGATCGCACCTAGGGCATCTATCATTTTCTCTTTTACCCCATTTAAACAGCTTGTCAGGGGTATAGTACAAATTAAACATCATCTTATAATGCTGTGCTTTTAAATTTGTTGCTCTTAGTATGTTTTTGTTCAGTGCAAGAGCATAATCAATATCTATATCTGGATCCCCAATCCTTTGCGCCCAAGCAGATTCCGTTTGTCCTATATCGTCTCCCACACCCTGTAAAAGATAGCTATACCCAATTTTAATCTTCTTGCCCCCATTCCTTACGTAATTCACAATCGGGTTTAGCTCTTGAATTGAAATCCTTGGTCTAAATGACTTCACTGTTTGCTCTAATTGTCGATATAGGAACCATTGGTTAGTAGGTATACCAAACTTTTGTTGAAGTAAGCCAAAATCCAATAATTCCTCCTCACACATGACATCCCCCAGACATCTAATACCAGACACTTTCCAAGTCCTGCTGTTTCTGTTCTGTCCAAGATGTGTAAAAGGGTTTGAACTCCAAAGATCTACTGTGCTATTAATCTTCGGAACCTTCAGAAATTTCAATATAGCCTTCCATGTTCCCCACGCACTTAACATTACTTTGCTTTTACTCCTTTTGAAATATCTAGAATTTAATTCTCTTGTTAGAAGCCCCAGGGCCCTTTCTCCCACTATTAATTCATAGATTGTGGGGATTCTATATGAACCAGCACCTCTATATCATCATATCTCAAAAGGTGATTCATTTGCATCATTAGACAAACCCAGTGATATAACCTCAGATTTGGTGCAGATAGACCCCCTCCCTCCAATGGTGCAGAGAGTCGAGTCAATGATCTCTGAATTTTACCATATTGCCACACAAATTGAGAAAAAACAGCTTCCATTTTTTTCAACAAACCCTCTTCGACTAGTAAAGGTATGGCACGAAATAAATACAATATTTTCGGAAACATTGACATTTTCAATACATTTACCCTACCAATCAGGGATAGGTGTAAAACATCTATTCTTCTCAACTCTTTATCTATCGAGGTAATCAAGGGTAGATAATTTTCCTGTATGATTTTCCCCACATTTGCGTTAATTCTAACCCCAAGATATACCGCAGAATCCACATACCTTTGGTCAGCTTTATGAATGTTATTTGTACCAATTATTATTGTTTTTTCCTCATTGAGCTTATACCCAGAGCATGATCCGAACGTGTGTGCCAATTGGCTCAGTTCCAACATTGCCGTTTGTGGATTAGTAGTGACTATTGCCAAATCATCCGCATACGCCAATAATTTGGTGGTATACCCATTAGTTATAACAGGAGATATTTTATCAGAAGCAAGGATTCTCCTAATTAAGGGATCAATATAGAGTGCAAAGAGTATCGGGGAGCAGGGGCAGCCCTGACGGGTACCTCTTCTGATAACCACCTCTTCCGACTGTATACCCATCGTAGTTATTCTGGCTACAGGATCCATGTACATAGCCTTTATTGCTTTCCTGCATTTCTCTCCAAAGCCCCTTCTGGCCAAGACTTCCCACATAAAATCCCAGACCACACGGTCGAACGCTTTTTCGGCGTCTAAGAGAATCATGGCCATGTCTCCCCCCGTGGCAGCCATTGCGTCAAATAGCGAAATCGCCCGTGCCGTGTGTTCCGTGGTGCCTCTTCCTGGGACAAACCCATGCTGCCACGGTGAGACAAGTTGGCCAATAATTCTCCCTAACCTCTTAGCCCATACTTTTGAATAAAGTTTGGCATCCGAATTTATCAGCGAAATTGGCCGATATGACCCGGGATCCTCCTCTGGTTTCCCCTTTTTATGAAATATTACGATGTTAGTTTGTTTCCAAGTATCAGGGATCTTCCCAGAGCAGATTATACTATTAAACAGGTCTTTGAGCAAGGGAAGAATTTCCTCCCCTAAAACCCTGTAGACTTCTATGGGTATGCCGTTTGGGCCTGCAGCTTTGCCAGCAGCTAGTTCTTGTAATGCAGTCTTTTTCTCCTCTGCTGTGATACCTAAGTCTAGCTGCTCCCTATCCTCCTCCTCTAACATTGGGCATGGTGGCCCATGCTCTTGACTAGTTGGTAAGTCCCCTGACTCCTGATCATACAATTTCTGATAAAATTTCTGGAACACATCCATTATCATTTTCGGATCCGTATGTTCTACCCCATTATACTTAATCTTATATATTTTATTTTTATTAGCCTCTTGCCTAATGCGTAGCGCTAATGCTCTCCCAGCTTGTTCGCCTGTCTCATACCGCCTTGCACGATATACTTGATATTCTCCAATCTCCTTTTGCGTGATCATTTTTAAGGGTATGTAACACTTACAACGCAACTTTTACGTCGTAATGCTGTTACAACGCAGCTATTACAACGCAGGATCCATTACATCGGATGCCATTACAACGCATGGCATTACATAGCAGATGCTATTACAACGCATACCATTACATCGTAAGTATAGGTAAGTATATAATTTTTATTTTTTTTATTTAATATTATAGAATTGATTTAATTATTATTAATTATAAATAAAAATATTTATTTATGTTTTTAAATATTATAAATTAAATATATTAATTTAAGTAATTTTGGGGTACATGGGTGTTTTTAGGTTTTAGGGCAGGGTTTGGGTTTTGGGGTACAGGGGTGTTTTTAGGTTTTAGGGCAGGGTTTGGGTTTTGGGGTACAGGGGTGTTTTTAGGTTTTAGGGCAGGGTTTGGGTTTTGGGGTACAGGGGTGTTTTTAGGTTTTAGGGCAGGGTTTGGGTTTTGGGGTACAGGGGTGTTTTTAGGTTTAAGGGCAGGGTTTGGGTTTTGGGGTACAGGGGTGTTTTTAGGTTTTAGGGCAGGGTTTGGGTTTTGGGGTACATGGGTGTTTTTAGGTTTTAGGGCAGGGTTTGGGTTTTGGGGTACAGGGGTGTTTTTGGGTTTTAGGGTAGGGTTTGGGTTTTGGGGTACAGGGGTGTTTTTAGGTTTTAGGGCAGGCTTTGGGTTTTGGGGTACAGGGGTGTTTTAGGTTTTAGGGCAGGGTTTGGGTTTTGGGGTACAGGGGTGTTTTTAGGTTTTAGGGCAGGGTTTGGGTTTTGGGGTACAGGGGTGTTTTTAGGTTTTAGGGCAGGGTTTGGGTTTTGGGGTACAGGGGTGTTTTTAGGTTTTAGGGCAGGGTTTGGGTTTTGGGGTACAATGGGTGTTTTAGGTTTTAGGGCAGGGTTTGGGTTTTGGGGTACAGGGGTGTTTTTAGGTTTTAGGGCAGGGTTTGGGTTTTGGGGTACAGGGGTGTTTTTAGGTTTTAGGGTAGGGTTTGTGTTTTGGGGTACAGGGGTGTTTTTAGGTTTTAGGGCAGGGTTTGGGTTTTGGGGTACAGGGGTGTTTATAGGTTTTAGGGTAGGGTTTGGGTTTTGGGGTACAGGGGTGTTTTTAGGTTTTAGGGCAGGGTTTGGGTTTTGGGGTACAGGGGTGTTTTTAGGTTTTAGGGCAGGGTTTGGGTTTTGGGGTACAGGGGTGTTTTTAGGTTTTAGGGCAGGGGTTTTGGGGTACAGGGGTGTTTTTAGGTTTTAGGGCAGGGTTTGGGTTTTGGAGTACAGGGGTGTTTTTAGGTTTTAGGGCAGGGTTTGGGTTTTGGGGTACAGGGGTATTGTAGGGTTCAGGGGTAGGTTTGTGTTTTGGTTTAATTAAATTATATTTACCATTTTTAAATGTATTAAAATATATTTAATAAATTAAATTAATTTTATTACATTAATTACATTTTTAAATTAAATTAATTAAATTAAATAAATTATTTCAATTAATTTAATTTATTTTCAATTATAAAAATATGTACATTAAATTAATTTCATTATTTTAATTAAATTAAATTTTTTCCATTTTTTATTAAAATTACATTTATTAAATAGATATTATTTTATTAAATTAAATTAATGGCTATTTTAAAATGTATTTTAATTAAATTAATTAAATTAAATTAATTAAATTAACTTAATAACATTTTTTTTAAAAAGGTATACTTACCTATACTTACGATGTAATGGTATGCGTTGTAATAGCATCTGCTATGTAATGCCATGCGTTGTAATGGCATCCGATGTAATGGATCCTGCGTTGTAAAAATTCCGTTGTAACGGAATGCGTTGTAAAAATCCGCGTTGTACTGACACCAATCCTTTTTAAGATATCTCCCTTAATCAGAGCCATACATCAATCAGTACCGCGAACCATCACGTGCACAGACCTTGGGTCTGAGCGCCTCTGAAAAAGGGGGGTGGGAGGGGGGGAGCCCGTCACCCGAATGGGGTGAGGGGAGGGAGAGTGGGCAGGAGCAGGGGGAGGGGGAGGGGGAGGGGTGGAAGGGGGAAGGGGGGAGGCAAACGTGTGGAAGAAAAAAGAGAAAAACTTTGAGATGGAAATGGGTGTGATTTTGGTTAGTAGTAGATTTATGGATAACAGACATTGTAGGAGAAGTAACTTTATCAATAATGTCAGACATTAAGATCTGTACAATCAATGTAGGGGGATTAAATGAATGGAAAAAAAGACAGAGACTGAGTCACTTTGCTAAATGCAATAATATAGATATACTATGTATACAGGAAACCCATTTACCCTGGGCTAAAAGGAAGTATGGCTATACTATGCTAGGATGTTCATCGCAATCATCTATGATTAGAGGAGTGGCTATTTTAGCTAAATGTAATTTGGGGCGGGTGAAACGTACTAAAACCGATGGGTCCGGTAGATGGGTCTTGGTAGAATTAAATCTAGGGATTACACTTGGTGTGATCTATGGCCCAAATGAGGATGACCCTATGGGATATGATAAAATAGAAGAAGAGCTGGCTAATTGGGGTACCCCCATGATAGTATGTGGGGACTTGAATATTTCGGCTGATTGGAGACAGGGAGGGAAATACACAGGACGCAAACACAAGATATATAGAGCTCTTGGTTCTTTAATACAGTCGCATGGTCTGGTAGATGTATGGGGGGAAAAAGTGCCTGGTGACCCAGGGTTTACATATTTCTCACATCCGGCGCAGAAATATTCTAAACTGGATTATTTTTTCGTGTCAATGGGGGAACTCAGTAAAGTCAGAATTACTAAACTTCCAAGAATAGTCTCGGATCATAACCCTCTGATATTGACATATAAGGCCCCTAATACTCTAAGGAAAACAACAAGATGGACATTTGAAAGGAAACTTCTTAATGATGAAAGGTTTGTAAAACATATTAAACAGTGGGCGAAATAATTTTTCGAGATGAATAGATATAGTACATCCAGGAATGGAGTATGGGAATCCTTTAAGGCATCATTAAGGGGGGAGACGATCAGCTGTGCCGCTAAGTTAAGGAAAGATGATAGAAGTAAAGTGGAAAAACTCACCTCAGAACTAGCAGAGTCAGAGAAACGACACATAGAGGAAATAGTCTCAGAGAAGCACGCAAGTAATAACAGTGACCAGAGATCATAACATTGAGCACTCATAGAAAATACACTGATTGAAAAAATGCAAGCAGAAAAATAAAATACATTGAATTTCCCACAATGGATGAAAGAAATACTGAAGGACACTTTTGCAACTCTCGATGCACAGGCACACAAACAAAAAAACACGTCACCTTTAAAAGTGCACTTTTCACGATAAACGGAAATTTTGACTAGGCCTGCTCATATGAACTTTAAGACTTCATTATATTAAATACAGTTTAAAAATGTATTCTCTTCCCATGTAGATTACTTTAACACACACAATTCTCAATTTCAAAATCACGTCGTCAGTAATTAAATAAAAGGTTATAATGCAGCCAGACCGGGATAGAGGAGCATTAAGAAAATTTAGTTGCCGAAAGATCACAATAAAAGCGCAATGAAAGACTTTTCGAATAGTGACCACAATTCCTAGTGTCAACAAAAACAACCTGGAAACTTCTGTGGCTCCTGTGAAAGTGAAGTGCATCACAACACTACTTTGCTATCCAACTCTAATGGTCCATTGGTTTGCACTGCTCTGCACCCGAGGTACACAACCCTACTCTCAGCTAAAGAATAGGGCAAAACAACACAATGTGGGACCGCTAACGCAAATGTTTATTTTTACAGTGGAACGACAGTACCTTTATTTAGTATCACTTTTTGCCATACCAGAGTCTTAATCCATATTATTATCTTCTAGGTCTGTCTCTTCAACCTTAGCTGTGGTTGCCCCCTGTTTATACAAGTACGTATTTTGTGAGCCGGTCAATGCCTCCTTAAATAAGATAACAAAATGAGGTTCCTACCCACATCTCGGACAGTGGACGGCTGTAGTATGGAGGCGGACACAGCAGGCGAGTTCCAACAGTTTATGTCTGGTACAGGAGTAGCACCTACGACTGGAGCCGTCCAAATGCTGCGAGTCCAACGCTAAGTCTAGCATTTCCAAGGACACCACAACAGCTGAGACGGACCGCTCGTGAATCACAACTTCAAATCAATACATTGTACAGAATGCAAATGTAGAGAAGAGAGATCGATTCACAAGGGGCCGTGTGACTCTGACTTACAACATATTACAACATCTTTCCCCTTAAACAACCTGCAAGAAAAGAAACAAATAAGTTAACACTACATGGGAGCAGGTTATGCCATGCAAGTTTCAATTTAGTACACAATCCTTCAACTTCTGGCGCATATGTCTTTGCCGAGGGCTTTCCTACTAGCACTCCGCACCGTTTAAGTGTTGCTGCAACCAGGCTTGTTGTTGCAGCTTGACATGAAGCCTTTTGTACAGGTGCAATAGTCTCCATATCTGGACCAGATTGCAAACTACACTTTTCAGGTAAGTCAAACCAATCACAGTGTTCTGTATTGATGTCAAACTGTTTGCTGATGATGTCAGCTTGTGAACTAGACATTTTGACAAAATACCCCTTTCCCACCATCCTTTGTTGTCTAGAAAGGCAAACCCCTTGCTTACCTGTACTACAGGTGCAATAGTCTCCATATCTGGACCAGATTGCAAATTACAGTTTTCAGGTAAGTCAAACCAATCACAGTGTTCTGTATTGATGTCAGCATGTTTGCTGATGATGTCAGCTTGTGAACTACTGGTTATGATGAGATGGAATCTCATCTAGTTGCGCACAGTTCACCTGGTGTCATCCTACACCTTAAATGATTATACAATGTCTGTATGCATGTAATCAATCAGTTATTTAATATCATAATCTGATTCTCTTCAAATCAATTGCCAAATAATCCATTTCATATTCATAATACACTGTGTAATCAACAGTTTAACACAACATTTTTAAGTTGAAGACTATATTCTATATTAACATTTCATGATCAAAGGTGATTCATAATATTTCACAAATTTCCATTCCTGTCCAATGCATTTCGGCACCTAATAGTGCCTTCATCAGGGGCTGATCTGCAAAAAAAGAATAAAACGTAACGTGTAAGTGTATTCTAATTAACATGTGTCATGGGGGTATGTATAGTAGGGTAATTTCATTTCATACCTCTCAATACTGCAAGTGTGTTCAGTCAGCTGCAAGTAAAAAACCATAACACCTGGTGTTAATGATGTTTACCCGGAAGATATTAAGACTATTTAATCACAAGTCAAAAAGCTGCTCGCTTACCCAATGTTTTCTAGGACTTGGTTTTCTATGGAAAAGAGTTGTTGTAACCCAACTATTAGTATATTCATTCATTAATGCCAATGCATTTTACTGAAGTTAAATGTAAGAAAGAAAGGTCCTACCTTAACTGGACAGGATTTGATGACCTATAAATGTATAATAAGTCTTTTAGATGCTAAAGTTGAATGACAAATGGATGATAATGATGCCCGACGGGTCAAGAAAACATACCTTGTAAGTGGCTGCTTTCTCCTAAAAAATAAATAAATGGGGTTGTTTTACCTTACAAACTGTTGTAATGACGGATTCTATCACCCACCTAACATATATTGTCATGCTAGATACCTGTAGTAATCACCGACGATATCCTCAACCAAATACTCGGAACGTAATCTGCAAGCAGAGTTGGTAAACTGACCGCGTCTAACCGGTGTTGATCATATCGGGAATCCCGCCATCCGCTAACACAAATAACGGACTAGAATCTTAAATCACTTGAAACGAAGGCCTGATAACGTGCCATTTATAAAAGTGCAATGTTCGTGCAGAGACGCATGTTGAAGCTTAATACAAAGATGCTAAAGCTTTAAAAATTGTTTAAGCTTTGAAGATTGTTGCCGATTGCAATATGTGAGTGTATGCTAGCTGAATTAATAAACTGACCGCGTTTAACTAGTATTATCGTATTAGAAATCGCGAATACAAATATCGTACTCCGATCTTAAGTCCCTTGAAACTAGAACCAAGTGATGCGCCATTTATAAAAGTGCAACACTTATCCAGAAAAGTATATTGAAGCTTAATATAAAATTACTTAAGCTTTGAAAAGTACACTACACGGGTGTTTACAAAATGTTTTTCAGAAATTAATCAGTGTGTGCCAGCAAAATCGATAAACTGGCCGCGTTTAACTGGTATTATCGTGTTTAGAAATCGCGAATACCAATATCGGACTCCGGTCTTAAGTCCCTTGAAACAAGAACCTAGTGATGCGCCATTTATAAAAGTGCAACACTTATACAGAAAGATGTGTTAAAGCTTAATATAAAATTACTTAAGCTTTGAAAAGTACACTGCACAGGTGTTTATAAAATGTATTTCAGGAATTAATAAACTTTTTTTGTGCTTAAAGTTACGCGTTATGTCAAGTATCACGGTGAAAATGTTGGTCGTGAGGACATGTAGCCCACGATTCCATAGTTGTGATGAAATTCGAATCCTAAATGTTGGTGAGTATGTGAAGAGATTTTGATGTGACCAAACAAAATAATCAATTGGGACCTAGACATTATACATTAATGTTCACATGCTAAATGCATCATTATCTAAAGACTATAATTTTCAAAGAAAATAAGAATAATGTCATTTTGATAGTTCTAAAAGCTCCAACATTGATGACATGAAAAAAACATTATGCACCATTCAACCTCCATCCTGGTCTCAAGTTCTGATTTTAATATAGAAATTTCCTCTTCAAGTTCCCGGATTGTTTTAGAGCAGTTCCTCTATAATCAAAAGGATCAAATCCAATGAGCATTTATTGAGTATATTGTTCCACTTCTCCATAAATTTGGCGTTCAGATTAAAGCGAAACAACATTGGCTTAATCGATAATCATAGTCCCCTTGGGATTCGCTTGGCTTTGTGATACTGCACCAGTGTTGATGCATGCATTTTTTGATTTAACTGACGTCTGGTTAAGTATTCAAGTTGTTTTAACAGCTGACTGATGGAACCCCATGAGCATCCATTGTACGTACTTCCTGTATCATGGAATACATTTTATCAGCCTGTTCTGATGTATAAGCCATTGTGCTGGCCCTGTTATCCGTCATTGCTGTAATATTATCAAATTGCATCTTGTCGTTGGGTGCTTCCCCACCTTATGACTAAGTGTGAAGAACAGTTCTGGGGATGTGAGGAGCATTCCTGTTAAACAAAAATCTGACAATCTAATCCAACGGTGCTGCAACTAATCAGGTGTGTCACGCCTGTGGTAGAAATACTGGTTATGATGAGATGGAATCTCATCTAGTTGCGCACAGTTCACCTGGTGTCATCCTACACCTTAAATGATTATACAATGTCTGTATGCATGTAATCAATCAGTTATTTAATATCATAATCTGATTCTCTTCAAATCAATTGCCAAATAATCCATTTCATATTCATAATACACTGTGTAATCAACAGTTTAACACAACATTTTTCAGTTGAACAGTATATTCTATATTAACATTTCATGATCAAAGGTGATTCATAATATTTCACAAATTTCCATTCTTGCCCAATGCATTTCGGCACCTAATAGTGCCTTCATCAGGGGCTGATCTGCAAAAAAAGAATAAAACGTAACGTGTAAGTGTATTCTAATTAACATGTGTCATGGGGGTATGTATAGTAGGGTAATTTCATTTCATACCTCTCAATACTGTAAGTGTGTTCATTCAGCTGCGAGTAAAAAACCATAACACCTGGTGTTAATGATGTTTACCCGGAAGATATTAAGACTATTTAATCACAAGTCAAAAAGCTGCTCACTTACCCAATGTTTTCTGGGAGTTGGTTTTCTATGGAAAAGAGTTGTTGTAACCCAACTATTAGTGTATTCATTCATTAATGCCAATGCATTTTTCTGAAGTTAAATGTAAGAAAGAAAGGTCCTGCCTTAACTGGACAGGATTTGATGACCTATAAACGTATAATAAGTCTTTTAGATGCTAAAGTTGAATGACAAATGGATGATAATGATGCCCGACGGGTCAAGAAAACATACCTTGTAAGTGGCTGCTTTCTCCTAAAAAATAAATAAATGGGGTTGTTTTACCGAACAAACTGTTGTAATGACGGATTCTATCACCCACCTAACATATACTGTCATGATCGATACCTGTAGTAATCACCGACGATATCCTCAACCAAATACTCGGAACGTAATCTGCAAGCAGAGTTGGTAAACTGACCGCGTCTAACCGGTGTTGATCATATCGGGAATCGCGCCATCCGCTAACACAAATAACGGACTAGAATCTTAAATCACTTGAAACGAGGGCCTGATAACGTGCCATTTATAAAAGTGCAATGTTCGTGCAGAGACGCATGTTGAAGCTTAATACAAAGATGCTAAAGCTTTAAAAATTGTTTAGGCTTTGAAGATTGTTGCCGATTGCAATATGTGAGTGTATGCTAGCTGAATTAATAAACTGACCGCGTTAAACTAGTATTATCGTATTAGAAATCGAGAATACAAATATCGGACTCCGATCTTAAGTCCCTTGAAACTAGAACCAAGTGATGCGCCATTTATAAAAGTGCAACACTTATCCGTGCAGTGTACTTTTCAAAGCTTAAGTAATTTTATATTAAGCTTTAACACATCTTTCTGTACAAGTGTTGCACTTTTATAAATGGCGCATCACTAGGTTCTTGTTTCAAGGGACTTAAGACCGGAGTCCGATATTGGTATTCGCGATTTCTAAACACGATAATACCAGTTAAACGCGGTCAGTTTATCGATTTTGCTGGTACACACTGATTAATTTCTGAAATACATTTTGTAAACACCCGTGTAGTCTACTTTTCAAAGCTTAAGTAATTTTATATTAAGCTTCAATATACTTTTCTGGATAAGTGTTGCACTTTTATAAATGGCGCATCACTTGGTTCTAGTTTCAAGGGACTTAAGATCGGAGTCCGATATTTGTATTCGCAATTTCTAATACGATAATACTAGTTAAACGCGGTCAGTTTATTAATTCAGCTAGCATACACTCACATATTGCAATCGGCAACAATCTTCAAAGCTTAAACAATTTTTAAAGCATTAGCATCTTTGTATTAAGCTTCAACATGCGTCTCTGCACGAACATTGCACTTTTATAAATGGCGCGTTATCAGGCCCTCGTTTCAAGTGATTTAAGATTCTAGTCCGTTATTTGTGATAGCGGATGGCGCGATTCCCGATATGATCAACACCGGTTAGACGCGATCAGTTTACCAACTCTGCTTGCAGATTACGTTCCGAGTATTTGGTTGAGGATATCGTCGGTGATTACTACAGGTATCTATCATGACAGTACATGTTAGGTGGGTGATAGAATCTGTCATTACAACAGTTTGTTCGGTAAAACAACCCCATTTATTTATTTTTTAGGAGAAAGCAGCCACTTACAAGGTATGTTTTCTTGACCCATCGGGCATCATTATCATCCATTTGTCATTCAACTTTAGCATCTAAAAGACTTATTATACATTTATAGGTCATCAAATCCTGTCCATTTAAGGTAGGACCTTTCTTTCTTACATTTTACTTCAGAAAAATGCATTGGCATTAATGAATGAATATACTAATAGTTGGGTTACAACAACTCTTTTCCATAGAAAACCAAGTCCCAGAAAACATTGGGTAAGCGAGCAGCTTTTTGACTTGTGATTACATAGTCTTAATATCTTCCTGGTAAACATCATTAACACCAGGTGTTATGGTTGTTTTTACTTGCAGCAGACTGAACACACTTACAGTATTGAGAGGTATGAAATGAAATTACCCTACTATACATACCCCCATGACACATGTTAATTAGAATACACCTACACGTTACGTTTTATTCTTTTTTTGCAGATCAGCCCCTGATGAAGGCACTATTAGGTGCCGAAATGCATTGGGCAGGAATGGAAATTTGTGAAATATTATGATTCACCTTTGATCATGAAATGTTAATATAGAATATACTGTTCAACTGAAAAATTTTGTGTTAAACTGTTGATTACACAGTGTATTATGAATATGAAATGGATTATTTGGCAATTGATTTGAAGAGAATCAGATTATGATATTAAATAACTGATTGATTACATGCATACAGACATTGTATAATCATTTAAGGTGTAGGATGACACCAGGTGAACTGTGCGCAACTAGATGAGATTCCATCTCATCATAACCAGTATTTCTACCAGAGGCGTGACACACCTGATTAGTTGCAGCACCGTTGGATTAGATTGTCAGATTTATGTTGAACAGGAGTGCTCCTCACATCCCCAGAACTGTTCTTCAAGCTTGTGAACTAGACATTTTGACCAAAGATCTCTTGTCCCACCTCCTATGTTGTCTAGAAGGGCAAAGCCCTTGCTTACCTGTACTACAGTTAAGGGGGATCAAAATTAAGAGCACCCTTTCCCCACCTTTCTGGGACTCTTAATGAGAAGCCAGTCTCCTTTTCGGATAGTTTGGACCACGGAATGCTTACCTAGGTCAAAGCACTCTGTCATGCTATTTTGTTTCTGTAGGACATTTTCTTTGGACAATACAAGAATGTCACCTTTTCTCCCTTCCTCACTTAACCAATTGGGCAGCAAAACAGTGTGTGCTTCCCTACCTCTAAGAAGAACAAAGGGAGCAATACCTGTGTTCAAATGTAGGGTAGTCTTGTGAGCATACACTTTGCCATGTACAAATTCCATTTGGTCTTCATGGTCTTCACCACAGGAAATTGCAGTTTGTATTCCCTCTTTCACAATTCTGTTACCCCGTTCAACTAAGCCATTAGAGGAAGGTGAATAAAATGCAACCTTGAAATGATGAATCTCATGCAATGTCAAAAAGGAACACATTTGTTGTGGTACGAAATGTGTCCCATTGTCGGTGACAATAACCTTGGGCGACCCCTCTATGTAAAATACCTTTCTAATAGCATTTTCAGTGGTAGCCCCCTTACAAAAACAATAGTAAATCCTTTTGGTATGATAATCAACAAGCAGGATTATATATTTGTTGTCAGATTATAGAGTTTCATATGGGCCAGAAAAATCAAGGCCCACTTTGTCCCATAGATTGTCAAGGAAAGGGACAGGGTGAAGAGGAGAAGACAGGGTTTTCCAAAGTTTGTCTGATAGGAGACACTCCGTACATTTACCAATCATGATCCTAACCTGGGAATCAATTGAGGGCCACCAATAATATTGATTCTAGCATTGACAGGTCTCGGTAATGCCGGGTGTGCCCTTGATGGGCTATGTGAATGATTGTGTTGCATAGAGTCTCTGGTGGAACAAAAAGATCCTGACGCATAACCATATCATGTACTAAAGATAATTCATCAGTTACATTTGCAAACACTTTCATTTCACTAGATACATTTTCTGCGTTCAGGCCAATGAGTAGTAATGAATGTTTAAAGTGTTGCACCACTGGTACAGGCAATGTTCCATTCGCTCTCTGTGATGGGTGAAACATTGAACTACAGCATCAATGCCAGCAACTACACACTCGATGTCATCCGCTTCACTAGGTGCTTCGTTCAGGGCCATTCTAGTAAGACAGTCTGCCCTAAAATTCTTCCCTCCATCAATATATTTTGAAGGTAAAATGATATTCTTGGAGTTTAGAATGTAAGTGGATGAGCCTGGCTGATGCTTTGTTTGGGTCACTGTTCGTAAGTAAATGAATGAGGGGCTTGTGGTGTCAGTATAGATCGAACTCACAACCCCAGAAGTACAATTTAAACTTGTTAATGGCCCCAACGCAAGCAAGATTCCCCCTTTTCCTCTCAATAGTACTATATTGTGTTTCTGCAGGTTGGAGTGTTCTTTGCCACCAACCCATTTTCATAATATAGGCCCAAGACCAGTGAGACTGGCGTCCACCGTTAAAAAACATTTGTGACCATCTTGGAATGAATGCAATGCTGGAGACTCTTCAATTAGTTTCTTGACGTGCTCAAACACCAGTTGGAGTTCAATAGACAATTCAAATGTGGACCCTACTTTTAGAAGACCTCTCAGTGTTTCCACAATGTGTGCATACCCTTGAACAAACCTAGCGTAATATTCCACAAGTCCCAAGAAGGAGCGAAGCGCTTCCTTATCACTGGGTGGAGATGCATTCCTAATGGCTTTGGTTAGAGAAAATTGAGGTCTAAAACCATTGGATGAAAGAGTGTGTCTTAAATACTCTAGTTCCTGAACTGCAAACTTCACTTGTCCAGTCTGACGGTTATTTCAGCTTTGCAAAGTGACTCCAGTACTCTGACTAGGGTTTTGTCATTCTCTGCTTGACTGCCAGCGTATACCAAAATGCCATCCTGGCAAACTTGCCCACCAGGTATGTGGTGCTGGACTGGGGGGCTTCGTCCGGTGACGACGGACACATGGTGGGCCCAAGCAGGCCGCTGTCCCTGGTGGGTGGGCCTGGGGAGAGGATGAGGGGGGGTGGTGGGGACGAGGTGCGAAACGCAGGGGGTCCAACAGGCCGTCGTCCTTGGTGGGGGGGCGTGGGGAGCAGGGGAGGGGAGATGGGGTGGGGGGACACAGGGAGGAGGGGAGTTGGGGGGAGGCCAGGAGTGTCAGGGGGGAGGGCGTTGGGGGTTGCCCAGTGGAGGGGCGGGAAGGGGGGCTTGGAGTGGCCGGACCGCAACAGGGTGGGGGGCATGGGGTGGTGGGCCAAGTTGGGGGGGGCCAGGTTGGGGCCCTGGGGGAGATCCGCAGCAGGTGCCCTTGGGGGAGTGGGTTATGGGAGGGCCGGGGGGGGGTGTGACCAGATCGGCCAGCGACGCGAGGAGGTCATTCGGCAGGATGGGGGAAGGGACCACAGTGGGGTTGGGGGGCAGGGGGAGACGCTGGAGGGTAGGTGGGGCATTATTTCCCCGGCATGCTGGACTCCATGTTCTTTCCTTGGCAGGAGCAGTGGGAGAGGCGCTCGGGTGAGCAGCTTGCGGCTCCAGTCCACTGAGAGGATGGGCCGGCTCTGCCTTTTACGGGTGGTCGCGCTCCAACGTGGGACCTGGCAGGAGAATGCGGCAGGAAGCAGGGCGAAAGGTCCCCGCCCGCCCACCCCCGAAGGGTTGTAACGGCCGCCGGGGGGGAAGCGGGTACGTGGCGAGCTGGTGAACATTGAGCGCGGGTCATGTTTGGTCGACAGACGGAGAGTGAGCGGAGATCTGGGTGCGTTGATGAGTGTGTGCAGGGAGAAGGCGGGGTTGAGTCGTGTGGAGATTCCGGTGAGCGAGCGCGAATGGTGCGGTGCTGGAGAGGGTGAGTCAGAGGAGGAGGGGGAGATCAGGGACGGGGGGGAGCAGGTTCGACCGCGGCTGGACGCCCCCAGGGTAACGGCCCCCTTAGCTCCACTGGTTAGGCGGCGGGACCTGGAGAGGACGCCGACCTTGACGCCAGGGAAAGATGGGAGACGGACTGGGGAGTGGTTTGGGCAGGAAGCGCAGTGCGCAGGTCTCGGTGGGGACGGAGGCGCGGGAGGAGGACCCTGTACGGTTGGTGAAAGGACGCTATGTGACGGATGCGGGGGTAGGCACGGACGGGGCGCCACCGTTAGAGGTGGTGGAGTCGCCGGACGCCGGAGCGGGTGGGAAGGCTGGCGCGGCAGCGGGGAGCGCGGCGGTGGGCTCGGTTGCCGGGGGGAAGGAGAGTTGCGTGGTGTCAGGGCGTTAGTGCCCACACCGCCAGCGCTCGCTCCACCTTGAGCCCCATACCACTTTCATACCAAGGAGACTCATGAGACAGAAATGTGGAAAACGGTGGTGCAGGTTTATTTTGCATAACAAGTAGCAGATAAGGTGGGTCATCTTACAGGCGATCCAATGCGGCAGCCCCTCGCTGACCCGCATGCCTAATTAGCCATCTTGCACGGTAAGTCGATGCTCTTGACGGTGCAATACGTTAACACTTTATTTTGTTCTACTCCCGCCCCCCCTGTCAGGGCGGAGCGATGAGGCACACCCCCGGTCGGTTCAGGCCCCCCGACCGCCAGAAGGACTAACGGGGCGCCGACGCTGTTTCCTGGAACCCCCTCAGCTCCAGGTTCTTGGCTCAGGCACCCCTACTGTGCCAGGCAGAGGTATTGACTGTATCCTTCTGCCGCAGAGGTACCCTTACTGTCCATCTGCTTCCAGATCGCCCTGTACTCCGCCACAGCTCTGGAGGAGGCCCCCGTCGATGACAGAGCCCCCCCACCACCTAGTTACCTTCGTTACACCTAGTGCCCTCAAGATCATTGGCAACCTGCTGCTGCCAGAGCTTCCTGTAAGTTAAGGAGGAAAACATCCATCCCAATACCAGACAAGTGAACCCCATCTCTTTCATAGTAACCCACAGTCCTGTCCTGTATCAGCGCATGCCTAATAAACCCCAGGCCCCTCTACTCCATGAATTTTTGCATGGCCCTGTTAACCCTCCTCCTGCCTTGCTCGATGGCAAGGGGTGACCGCGCTCCTCTCCAGGCCCTGCGGGGGACAATCTCTGACCATATAAATTCAGTGGCCCCCAATTTGTTCGTTATCGCGGTTACATCCCGCAACCTAAGAGCATTCTTACCCGGCAACAATTTTACAGCCCGCAGATGGTGCGCACGTGTAATTCGGGCACCATCAGGGAAGCCTCTCTTAAGCCCATGTGGAACATTACCACAGTATGCCGCCTCCAATTGTACTTTGTTTCTCTTGTAACCTGCCCCTTCTCACCTTTCCCCTCTGAATGCGTCTGGCTACCTCATGTATGCGTTTACCTGGTGGTGTTACTTGTCCCCGCACATCACATTCGGGATCTATTACAGAGGCACCCTTCACCTTGGACCCACCATTGCCGTTGTAACCCTTTAATTTAAGCCCATTATTCAGATGCTTAAGCCTGATAGTGACTCTTAGTACCCTTCACCACACCACTGTGGAGATTTCTTAGAACAGTTCTTAGGACACGCCCTTAGTTACATAAGCCGCACCTCTGGTGGGGATTGCTTAGATACGGTTCTAGGCCACGCCCTTAGTTACAAGCCACATCTCTTACAGAGATTCCTTCTGTCCAAGCCAAGTGGTGGGCTTGTGCAAGACCTGACTAGTGCTGTAATACATGACAGTGAATGTCCTGGCAACTCACTGCAAGATCGTTATGTGAGTTTGGTTAGCGCACGCACTAGCAGATGCCCGTAATCGACAAATGTCATTCCCAGTTCCCTGTTGTATTGCAGTATTTCACCTCTAATTACACTCAATCACCCACTTACGCAAGCATAGACCACGTATAATGTGCATATTACTTAAAAACGCTCTACCATCTCAATTGGGAAATGTGGTGATGTAAAATTCGGCTGCACTTATATGTAGAGTAAGCCAGCAAAAGCATGTCTCTCCATCCCTGTGGAGTGTTTGCCATTTAATGCAGTATTATCCTTGCATCTGCGTTTCGTACTCCTTTGTAACAGACGCCCGCCACTTTTCTCTGGTAACACACTGTTTGCAACCTCTCCCCTGCTGTTAGACTTCGATACTTGCACAAGGTCACCATTGCCTACGTATCGTTTGTTCTTGTGTCTGAGTGTCTAGCATATCTTGCAGTTTTTTCCTCCAATTGCATTTTGTTACTCCTGTGACCTGCACACTGGTCAATCATTTCCCCTTGTAATGCACTGTTTGCCACCTCATGAATTTGTTTGCTCACAATTGTCACTTTTACCTTGTCTAACTGGCGTCTGCTTTGTAAGTTTCCTATTCTTTACTGTTCCGATTGTGCCGCGCTCTCAGTCGTCCAAGCAGATCCTGCGGCTCCGGGTGGGCTCAAACAGGCAGAAGTGTAACCCCCGTAATGCCGTGTGATGCAATAAAGACCTATCGTGAGAGACAGGAAAGTTCAATTTACATCAGTAAATGTTGAAAACTTTCTATATCGCGGTAAGTCCGCAGGAGCCGTTGGCTGGGACCAGACTCGAGACATCGGGTATCACGCACCTCACCTGGGCACCCGTCTTGTGACCTGAAGGCGCATTGCGCGTGGCCGCCGGTATGGCAGCGCTCCCCCGAATTTAGTGTTTAACATTTTTCGTGATTGAGATGTGCTTCGATTGTTTAAGCAACTGCGGTATAATTTCCCCACTTTCATACAAATTTAGTTTATTCGGGGTTCAATCTAAATTGAAAGTGATCAGAGTCAGCAGACAAGCCAGCTAGGCGCCTGCTGCTGCTATCTTTATTACCTTGATGCCATAAGTTTTACTCTCCGCAAAGCCACTCAGCCCTTCATCATTCTGAGAACTCCTTTGAGTCCCTTTTACTTAAGCAATGGTCAATACCCTTGTTATGTCCAACACACCAAGACGGCATAACGGTTATATAGTGATGTATGAAACATCGTTGGGAAGAAGTAAAATCGTGCTTTGCTGGCAGGTGCCAGGCAAAATATATGCTCAACGCCAGGCGCGCGCCGTGCACGCAGAAGCCAGCACTGCTAAATATTCAGGCTTGTGAGTGATACGACTGTGTCAAGCCACGCCAGAGTTAATAAAGCCTGGGCACGGGGGATGCCCCGGGACGGAGTGAAGTCAGCAGCGACTGTTAGAATGCCGACAAACCCCCTTTAATTGTCTTGCTCTGGTCCCAGCGGAACGGTCTAATTGTTTATTAATTGGAGGCTGCCAACACCCGTGAATTTCTTTTGTGGATTGAGTGGAGCAGTCAAAACTCTTGCCCCCACTACCTGAGCCCCTTCGTAGCGTGCCATTGGAATTCATTACCATCCCATCTAACAGGCGATGCCCTTTGTTACTCAGGCTCTCTAACCGGGCCCTGGCCACCCTAGGGGGCAAATTCATTTGCTGGTAGCAAGTTTGCCCTCCCCGAGCCCTGCGCAAATAACCTTTCGTATATCGAGCAGTCTTCTACAATGTTCGTTAGCGCAGTCTTAAAAAGTGCATTAGAGCAATCTCACTAAATGCTCATTCCTGCTAGTATTGCCTGACTCTGGGTTAATTACAACAGACATATACTGTTGAGGCAACTGGGCCGTAGATGTAAGTATTGTGGAATATTAAACGAGTTGTCAAAAACTTATGGACCGCATTCTGGGTTAACCTTAACTGAATGCGCCCGGAGGATCCCCACAAAGTATTGGGAATGTGCGTGATGCAAACAGGGCCCATAACCTGCGAAATTGTTTTGACCATGGCGAGCTAATGTGGACGCCGCAGAAAGAAATGTGGCACAATGATGCTAGCTGAAAGACAGCGGCACGTATGACTAATCCCAGATGAAATACCAAGTGGCTGCATAAAGCACAACCAACCAACACAGCGCAATCCTGCTCCTGCGCAAAAAACAAAGCGGGACACTCGTAATGTAGCAACGCTGCACGGTGAAACTAACGTGTATCCCAGCCCTCAGGATCCTATTAGAATACGGAAGGCAAACGAGTAGACAGCGACACGTACGACTAACCCCAGATGAAATACTAAGTGGCTGCATAAAGCACAACCAACGAACATGTGTTTTCTGGTGGCGCGAGACAACAGGTACAGATCTGTTTTTCTGTCACGGTAAACACTACAGGTGTCATTTTTTATGTTTGTTTAAACAAACAAGGTTACTGGGGGTACTTAAGATAGTGTATGATTTAATGTTTGACCGGTAAGAGCCTGTCGTTCGGTCTACTCTCTTCGCAGTGCGCATGCAGCGTGCACTGAGAACCGTGAGGACGGGACATCTGGTACTGCGTGAAAGACAGGCGCGCTGGCCTGGGCAGCCAAACCGCTCATAATTGATGCGGCATTATCCGCCTGGCTTGATTTCGTGCATATTAACCTGGTACACAACGAGCTACACATTCGCACCTCAGTCGATTCCTCCTGCAGATATGATGCCAAGGCTTGAGATCTCCTAACAAACGAAGCGCGGAGGGAGCCTCAGTTAACCCTATTGAACGCGCTGCGGCATACAGTAGGTCACTTCGGGAGCTCTTAGCCAAAGAAACGAGGGGGGCATAGTATTGCAACTTGTTCTTTTTGTAAAGCGCTCTGACACCTTCGGATAAAGTTCGCGCTATAAAGTCGCCTTAAATAAATTAATATGCAAATGACAAGGGCAAGGAAACAGCTAGGGCGTCCCTTGGCATTAGTCTGAATTACCAATCCTACAGGCCTTTCTGGGGCTTTTCCCCGCGGAAAGCATGGGGTATTGTACTCGATTGCTCACAGTCACACACTCCCTATAACAGTCTTAACCAAATGGCGCACGCACTTTTCCAGCAGAGAGCACGGAGGGGTTGGACTCGGGCACTCCCTGGCACCCACACTCCAGGCCACAGCGTGGCTGCGTGCTGTGCATTCCTCGTAGGAAAGAGGAGGGAGCATTAGTTAACCCCCTTTGAATCGCTGCCGAGTACAGTAGGTTCCTTCCGGTAGAAGGGAACAGAGCGTGGCCATTGAATGGCCCAGCGCATCAACAGCTCGCACCAATCAGGACGCATGCCTTGCCGTACAAAACTACGTTGATTGATGCTATTCCAACCACCATGTTGCGTATGTAAACCGCAGCAATCTGCCCATTTATGCAGTGAAACACGACAGCTCCCTTCGGACAGCCCTTAAAAAACGCAAAATATGGACCATGAACACTTGTATTCTACAAGTGTGTCCCTCCCCCAATAAATGTCCGGCGGCTGCTGATATCCTTCTATCCTAGCTAGACAAAGCATCAGCTGCAAACCGAGGAAAACAAATGGCAAGCACACCTGTAAAGAAACCCGCGTTACCCAATGCACCGCTCCTCCACTTGACCCCGCCCTTCCCGGGCGTGAACGCAGATCACAACCAAACTGCCCCTTCGCTCAAAGGGCTGACCCAATGAACGTTACCCCCGGCAATTACCTGATGATCTACGCCTTTCTGCCCAGAGGCTGTGAACCTTGCGACGTGTTCCAAGCGGTATCTGAAAGAACAATAAAACCGTTATTCCCTGTAAGTGCACATGTGTAACAACAAACTTGAGTGAAACCTATAACCTTCTGGTTAGCCCTGTCCCCCCATGCCCCAGGGCGGAAACAGACTAATTTTCGTGTCGCCCGGTTCTAAGCTGGGATGGTGCAGGTAAACGTGGTCTGCTGAATTCAGACATTCTATTCATCCCACCCCATCTCCGAAACCGCGTGCAAACTGCGACATACACGAATAGTAAGTTATAGTCATATTGTGCGCTTGGCCTTCCATGAACCAGTATGTCACCAAATTCTCCTATGGAGCAGCACCCTTCCTTTGGGTGCAGAGTCTGCCCTGTTGCATCCCTGATTATGTATTGCAAAAGTTAATTGCATTTAGCCGATAAACGCGGTCTGCCCAGACATGTTTCCTGCATTTAACCCTACTGACATTCACTGTCAGAGTTTCTAGGAATACTATTACACCAATTATTGAAGTGAAAGTAATTAGAAATGGAATTATTGAAGTAAAAAGACATCAGCAATGTACTTGATCCCCGTTGCTCCACCCTGGGAATAAAGGCCGCGATGCCTGTGACACCCAGCGCCAGGAGCTGTGATTCGAGTTTAAAATGTTAAACACGTTTCATGTAAGTGCATTTAAAATTCCTATCGTCGAACATATTTGAGCGAAACTCAGTTCGTTTAGCGGAGCGTGTTTTCCTGTAACTATTTTCTTGAAATCATACTAATGGGGTCCTTGACATCATGTCAACCTAAAGTCTGAAGTTTGCATTTTTCACGGAGTGGGGTGGAAGCCCTGTTCCGCGCACTTGGAAACTGACCTTTAAGCAACCTGACATCACTAAAGCGAAACCTAGGGGCAAGCTGAACGGAGAAAAATGATAAAGACACTTATCTACATTTGCCTATCAAATTGGGAGTGGCGAGGGGTGCCCTCCCTGGGTTTCCTGCCTCAACACTACTTTTCCCAAATTTCTGCTGACTGGTGTATTGGTGAATGTAGAAGGTAAATCGGAGTTTTGACTATAATCCTTCCTGTATCGTATCCTATAAAACATACATTTTGTGAAAGTGGAACTATAGACATATAGGTAGTTTTTATGTGGAGCCAGACAAGTTCCTCTCTTCTTGGTACTCGATACTACGAAGTCGCATATCATATTTAGCCTTTAGCATCATTTAGGGCCATGTCCCGTGGTATCATTTCGAAAGAAAACAAGAACGCGACGACTTGAACATTTCTTCAGATCATTAACCAAAACTTTTGCTTAGCTGGCTGTGAGCGTGGAGCCCAAGAAAACGGTGCTGAGATATCGAGACAACACGGGTGGGCCGGCCAACGGAGAAGAGACCATTGTATCCAAGCTGCAGCACCGAGGAGGTACAGGGAGTTCATTGTGTATCATATACGCACACAACTACCAAACAATACAAGCAATAGATATCCTAGCGCAACTCGTGCAGACATCTCGAGTGAACCGATGCACATGGGTCTTTAACATTAAATGCGACATCGGCAAGATGCTGCAGTTTATCGAGGTCACACATCGGAAGCTAACATAACTGGGGGGGACCCGACACCACGGGATAATGCCCGGGGCGGTTTGGATGCGAAGCTGCCTGTGGCGTACCCAGTGGATCGTAAAATGGTCATTCTAAACGCAGGATCAAGGCGCTACGGTTCCTTCCCCTCGATGCAGTCCGGCCATGTTTACCACTAACAGAGGAGAATTCCGAACGGATGCGTGCCCGAAAGGAAGGATACCCTCATTCATAGCACACGCAGACCTGGGGAGTGACTGGATACCTTGAATCAGAGCACGTGCAGACACAATAAGTTTCTGGTTACCCGGACCGATGCAGGCAGCAGGACACGTGTGACCCCGCCGGAACAGCACTGTCCGGCCCGCCCCCCTCAGACCCCCAGGCTGCAGGACACATTGGAACCCGCCGTAACAGACACTGCCCGGCCCGCTCAGACCCCTCAGGCCACACAAACCGCCGCTGCGCGACACAATTACAGATACGGTATCTGCCAGTAGGCACTTCATTATTCTCGGCCTTATTCATGGAGCAATCTTTATAGATATTCAAGTAAAGCTGTTTGCATTTCATCATGGGCGCACGTTTCAGGATCTGTCTTGCCAAACGGCGAGCGAGAGACCGGAAGAGCCCCGAATAGTTAGATACCTTAAAATTAAATAAATGCCGACACACGAGGCCGCGCAAAACCGGCCGGAAACACAACCGCTCAAACCCCGTCCGACCCGGACGGGAAGCACCATCATAGCGCCCCCAGCCAATGCAGCCCAGGCCAGGACGAGAGCGGCAAAGGTCCCGCGACAACCGAGCCCCCGAGACAAGGAACCCCGGTTCAACTCTCTAACCCGCCGCTCAATCTGCGGACCGCCATTACCGACCCCCCCCCCCCGTGGTCACACCACTGGACCCCATCAACCTGGTCATGCCCAGGGACGGGGCCGGGGGGAGGCCTAGTAATGGCAACATACCTTTTAGAGAACCGGCAAAGTCAAACGACGCACAAACAGCGCAGAGCAGCCCAGGAAACGCGGCAGGAAAAGACCGAGCAATGCTAGCTGTGCTAGTTATAGGTCCAGTGAGTCCGCCTCCCGCTTGCTCAGTATCGCCACTCATTGGCCGTTAGAAAAGGGGCGGCTCCCGGGCCGGTGCGCTATTGTTCTGCTCGCGCGGCATGTGGCACTAAGACGCTGTCTCGCTTTAGCTCCCCTTCGCGTCGCACGGCCAGCGGCAAAGCTCCCGTACATGGGGGTGACAAAGCCGTTGGGGGCACATCTCTCCTTAACAACGAAGGAGAAGATATGGAAAGGGGAGTACGTTGAGATGTTGAAGCTCCTTCACAGGGAGCAAACGGCCAAAGAGGGGTCTAAGGAGGAGCAGCAGGAGTTGGCCAGCTGGTTGGCGGCTTTCCTTATATACGCTGGCGTATACTGCGAGAAGTATCCGGACAGGTCCGTGGCATTGTTCAAGTATATGGACGTGGTCCAGAGAGCACATGTGACATATGGTGGGTACGCGTGGTCACATTATGTCGAGGAGTTCCTGGCGCGAATGGCGGTGGACCCAGGGGCGATGTGGGGGGAGCTAGACTCCGACTTGTACCAGCAGACGAAGGGAGGCAAAGTTCGGATGCACGTTATATACGGGAAGCGGGTTGCCTTGGTGCCGACCCCCTTTTCGGCCCGCCCCACCCGGGGAGGGGTGGGGCAGGGGGAGAGCTCCGGCCAGGGCTCCATCGGAGCTTGTTGGGATTTCAACAAGGGGGCATGTGGCCGGCAAGTGTGCCGTTTTCGACACGAGTGCTCTAAGTGTGGACGCCGACACCCAGTGTTGCGCTGCTGGGGACTTGGAGGCACCCCGGGACAGCAGCATGCAGCGGCAGGACTGCAACATACGGCGGCGGGCAACCAAACCGGGGGGCGGGGGGGAGGTAGGGGGGGCAGGAGCTGTTGGGAAAGGCTCATACGCCGGTTAGGTTGGACAGGCTGGAGCCGTTGCTGGCGGCATACCCGAAGGCGGACGATGCGGCGGTGCTGCAACGGGGCTTTGGGGAGGGTTTTCAGTTGGGGTACGAGGGACCTCGGATTGCGTGCTGGGCGGAGAATTTGAAGTCAGTGCACGCACGAAAAGGTGTGGTGCGGGAGAAGCTGTTCAAGGAGGAGAGAGAGGGCCGGATGGCTGGCCCCTTCCCTAAGCCGCCGATTCCGAACCTGATCATCTCCCCCATCGGAGTGGTCCCCAAGAAGGAGCTGGGGCAGTTCCGGCTGATACAGCACCTGTCGTGGCCGGAGGGGGCATCGGTGAACGATTTCATATCGGCGGAGCTTGCGTCGGTCACGTACTCGTCGGTGGATGTAGCGTGGAAGATGGTGGCGGCAGTAGGTCCGGGGGCGTTGATGGCGAAGTGTGACATCAAATCGGCATTCAGGTTGCACCCGGTGCACCCCATGGACTACCAATTGTTGGGAATCCAATTTGACGGCGGCATATTTGTAGATAAAAGCGCTGCCGATGGGGCGCTCAATTTCATGTGCGTTGTTTGAGCGGTTTAGCTCTTTCCTGCAGTGGGCTTTTTCTTGGCACACAGGCTCTGAGACGGTGACGCACTATTTGGATTATTTCTTTTTGGTGGGACGGTCCAGGTCGACGGATTGTCAGCGGCTGCTGCACAATTTTCAGGACTTCATGGGT
This sequence comes from Lissotriton vulgaris, assembly GCF_964263255.1. NCBI lineage: Eukaryota > Metazoa > Chordata > Amphibia > Caudata > Salamandridae > Lissotriton > Lissotriton vulgaris. The sequence continues at coordinate 331,442,263 of NC_141697.1, read as the reverse complement.
TACCTGGGGGTTCCCCTGGCACCAGAGAAGACACACGGCCCGAGTATGGTGCTGTCATTTTTAGGCATAGAGCTCGACTCCGCAGCCATGGAAGCACGCCTACCGGATGACAAGAGGGAGGCAATGCTGGTGCTGGTGGGAGGCATGTTGGGCAAGCGGAAGGCGACGGTACGGGAGCGGTTGGATCACCTAAAGTTTGCGTGTCGGGTGGTGCGCGCGGGGCGGACCTTTTGTCGGTGGTTGGGCTTGGCGTTGTCCGGCCTGGCTTTGCCACATCATCACGTCAGGCTGTCGGCGGGGACGAAGGAGGATTTGCGGATGTGGTTGGCCTTTTTGGGTCGGTTCAACGGGGTACCCAGGGCGCCTCCGGAGGACTGGGAGTGGGACGTCACGATGTTTCCAGATGCGGCAGAGGTCGGTGGTTTTGGTTTGTACTGGGCCGCCGCTGGTGCGCTGAACAGTGGCCGCCCCAGTGGCAGGCGTGAGGCCGGAGCACCGCTTTTCTTGAATTGTTCCCGTTGGTGGTGGCGGTGTCGGTGTGGGCCCGGGAGCTGGCTCATAAGCGGGTCCTGTTCCGAGTGGATAACATGTCGGTGGTGCAGGTGGTCAATAGGCAGTCGGCACGGGACGCTCAGGTGCTGAAGCTGTTGAGGGTGTTTGTTCTGTGCTGCCTTGAGCATGACATACTGTTTCATACTTAAACTTGATAACTTTTCTGGGGAGGAGCTGAGCATTCCTGGAAGCTGCGAGCTATGCAGTCTGTTACCCAAGAAAGACTTGGGGTCTGGATTCCTTTTGTTTCTGTTCAGAAAGGCATAGCCTGGCAGTTCGGGTTCAACTGTTCTTATTGAAGCATGGATAAGATTAATTTGGAAAAGGTTGGTCCCTATCTGGAGGGGAGAAGTGAGCATGAAAATGATGGAGGGGAATGCCCCACTAGTTATTGGCAGTGCCTGAGATGCCATGTCTACTGCAGCATCAGTCAGTCGTGCAAGGTTGGCCCTCATCATTTCACTCTCTGCCTGTGAGGCATCATAGTGACACTGGAGACTTTCAGCATGTCCATCCATAGGTGCATTTTGGTGTTCATGAACTGAACTATTGTTCTTCAAGTGCTCCTTTCGGCTCACTACAAAGGACAGGAGCTTTTCTTGGCCAGATAGTATTTCTGCAACAATGTATGGCACCTGTGCAAACACATCCTCCTCACACACCTCAGATGTAACCACAAGTCTACTAACAGAAGCTCTTGCTGGACTTGTCTCATGGATGTTCTATTTGAGGGGGAGGGGGGGGGGGGGTTCTTCTTCACAGGAGACTTTTCTGGATTGGGCATTGCTGACGTGAGCGCAAAGAAGGGAGGAGTGTAATGACGAAACCTTTATTTGTTTATAATTTTTTGTCAAGACCTCCTGGCATTGCAACTAAAGTTCACAACAGGTCTGGGGCAGTGATTTACTCTGCCCCAGACCTATTGGTCTGCGGCAGAGCAAATGACTGCAGTGATCAGTTCGCCTTTCCAGAGGGTTTCTCTGGAAAAGAGACAAACCCGGCTATCACGACCGTTTAGGTGCATCGCGGTATATAGGACATCCGCTTCAGTCACCTGGGCCTTAATAACCTCTGAACTGTTATTTGAGGTCCCTGGCATGGTACAGACACTGCGGAGCATATTTATGAGAGCCTTGCTTCACGTTTGCACCATGGAAAGTGGTACACATGTGACCCATGGCTCTGAGTCAGATTTATGAAGTCACGTAAACCCACATTGTGTGGCTTTGAGTGGCCTCATAAATATCGAGTAAGCCAACACAGCGCAAATCGCTTTGTTGCCTTCAGGGGCGGTGGGTGAGATTTTAAAGTGGTGGGGCGCAAACTAATTAGCATACCGCACCGTTGTGAGCGAGTGCAGCGAGCGAGCCCGAACCCCAAAAGGGGGCTTTGGCGGGGTTACCCCCCCCCCAAGAAAATTTTGAAAAAAAAGAAAAATCGTGCATTTTCAAGCAAATTTGAGAAAGCAGAAAGCAATTGTGAAAGTGCAGTTATTACATTAATAGATGGCATAACATAGGTAGCTGCTTATTCAGTATTACCACAGAGCTTCATACATTCCGTCCTATTATGCTCAGGTGCTGAATTCAGACTATAAGACTTTCATGGAAATCTCAGCTCTAAGAGTAGAAGAAGTTGCACAGCAGTGTAATGGTTGCTAGGCTCGTTCCGCAGGAGCGTCAGGAACTTGAAGAAAAGTCCACAGTCTTTCCCTACGGCCTTCCGACTCTATTAGACTCTAGAGTAACGAATGGCACGCAAGGGGAAAACAGGGAAACAAAACAAGGAAAGGCGGGGGAAGAAAAACAGTCTTACAATATACTGAATATTAGACTCTAGAGTAACGAATGGCACGCAAGTGGAAAACGGGGAAACAAAACAAGGAAAGGCGGTGGAAGAAAAACAGTCTTACAATATACTGAATATAAAAGAGGCAGCGCAATGCGCTGTTACCGTGATTCTGGTTGAGCTGAGCTTTGTACACACACTTCACATAGGTCCACGCAAGTACCCCAAACATAAATGGTATAAAGGTTTTCGCAATTTGCCAAGGGGAAAGGTTTGATAGGCAACACAAGCAACGAATTGTTCACCCTGCGGGAGACAGGTCCGGCCAGTGAACAAAGGTGAGCAAATCTGTGTAGTCTCCAAATAGAACAAACACTACAAAACTTTTAAAAACAGAGATAACAATGCATTTCTTACCTCAATCAGAATTTTTTGTATTCAACAAACAAGTATCAGCATTCACTTTTTGTAAATGAAATCAGCACGTCTGTCTTTCAGTGTAGCAAACTTGTCAATTACTTTCATGTTGAAGTCTGGTATCTTTTGGACTAGCTTGCTCTCTACAGATAACATTGCCAAAGCATTTAGTCTTTCCTCTAGCATGGTGTTCCTGAGGAATGTCTTTATGCGCTTTAAGGCTGAAAAAAATCGTTCAGCTTCTACTGTTGTCATTGGAGTCGTAATCACAATTTTTAGTAAAGTCACTGTCTCTGTAAGTGAGTTTTTCATATGCAGTTTATGAATTAAACTCAGCAAAGTCAATGCGCTTGTGGCCTTCCGGTACACAGGCATTCCGTAGAGTACAGTTAATTCAGTACTAAGCTGCTCTTTTTTGAGCATAGGATATGCTTCCACAGCCTGATTCAGAGAACGCTCAGGGAAGGATTCATCATATTGTGCAAACTCTTTACTTTGCAATAAAGTTGCACTCACCAAATGTTTTGTGAATGAAAAACGTTCTTCTGTCTGCACAATTACAATGTCACATATCTCCTTTCCAATTCGAACCAGAGAGGTGATGTTTTGTCTGCGGTTTGCAAAAATAGAATGCTCCGGCAGTTTGCTCTCTAAATCGTCAACCCCATCTCTCACTTTCATAATCTTTTGTACAAATGCAGATGTATTGGCTTTCACAGAGACAGTATCTAGGTCTTTTCTTTGCAACTGATCGTATAACACATCAACAGGACTCATTATGTCATGAAATAAAAACAGTAAGAACTGAAACTCTTTGTCTTGTAGTGTTCTAATAAATCCATAGGCTTCATTCTGACTTGTGTGATCAAAGTCTGCTCTGGATGCTATGGCGACAAAACATTTCTCAATGCCCTCCCTCTGTTCAAAGATTAAGTTGACTGTACGAATGTGAAAGTTCCAACGAGTTGAGGATACCCTTGGAACGCTTTTGTCCACAATCTCATGAAGGGCTTCTGTTCTTTTGGGGGAACGTGTGAAGAATGCTGCTATGCCTCCGATATCCTGAAAGAAAACTTGTGTCTCTCTGATCTTTGATACCTCCTGTTGCATAATAAGATTGAGTTGGTGGGCGTAACAGTGCACAAAATGAGTATTAGGGTACACATCTCTAATTCGTTTCTGTACTCCACTAAGGCTTCCACTCATTACGGACGCACCATCATAGCTTTGTGCGATAGGTTTTTGTTTTTTGAGGCAGGTCCAGGAAAATTAAGTCCAGTTGACACAGTATTGCCTCAGTGATGGTTGCTGCACTAGAGTCACTTAAATGCGTGAAGCCATAAAACCTCTCCACAACGTCTCTGTCACGGTCAAGGTAACGAAACACTAACACGGACTGTGTTTTAGTGGACACAGTGGTGTCATCAGCCTGAATAGCCACAAAGTCTGTGTTTCACAACTCTTGCACAATATGGCTTCTTATAATTTCGAGCATACAGTCAAGGAGTTCATTTTGTATTGTATTAGAGGTGCCCTTAAAGACTGTAGCACGTGCTAAATGTCTTTCCAAATCCTGGTCTATGGTTGACATTAAATCCACTAGGCTTCGGAAGATCCCAGGTTTTGATGAAGTTTCTGATTTGTCATGGCCTCGCAATGCCAGTTCGAAAGCACCACAGAAACGAATGCAATCAATGATCTTGGATAGATTTTGTCTATTCTTATCAACAGCTTCATTGTGTTTTTGAATGGATTTGCGATACGCATCATTTATCTGCTGCTCAATTGGTGCGTCTTCCCCCAACATTCCAAGTCTTGTCCGGTTTTCTAGATGATTTCTTGTGAGCGCATGCTTCTTTATTTTTTCAGCAATGTGCTTCAGGTCTACTAATCCTTGCTGTGTCCAAGAAAAGTCACCGCCAAACAGCAAGCAGGGGAAGCAGAACAGAGAATTTCTTATAGGGCACCCTGTAAGCCAATCAGCTTTTGTGTACCAGGCATTTGAGAATGTAAGTTTTTACATTTTTCCTCTGTCCTGGGTAGTTTGCTGTAGGTTTATTTCAGGCTGATGAGATCCTAATTGCTTTATCTGTAGTTTTTGTTCAAGTGGCCGTGACTGAAATGACTTTGCAATCAGCTCTTATACTGTATTCATGATGATGTGTTGCTGGCCTTACCAATATATATATATATATATTAAAGAAACCTGTCAATAATCAAAGTACAACGTATAAGGTGCAGTGCAATAATATCAAATTTCAGTATAAATACATTATACATATATCTTGTGCATTATCCTAATACATCTCAAATGACTGCTAAAAATAGAGCCGTACTCGCTCCTGCCTCTCTGTGCCATAGTGGTTGCTGGAGGCACTGAAAGACACTGCTTGAGGGCCTTGAGAGTGACCACATACATACATAGCCCTAACTCCCATGTAAAAAAATATATAGCATCAGTTTCCTTACCTTTAACACTGGTGTTTGCTGGGTTGTAGCCGGGGTCGGGTGAGAGAGCAGCAAAGGAGGTTGGGGTCCTCTTGTTGTTTGCTGATAAACCTGTCAATAATCAAAGTACAACGTATAAGGTGCTGTGCAATAATATGAAATTTCAGTACAAATACAAATACATCTCCAACAGCTCCCCTTCCCACAAAATGACTGCTAAAATACAGCCGTACTGCCTCCTGCCTCTCTGTGCCATAGTGGTTGCTGGAGGCACTGAAAGAGACACTGCTTCAGGGCCTGGAGAGAGACCAGATACATAGCCCTAACTCCCATGTAAAAAAATATATAGCATCAGTTTCCTTACCTTTAACACTGGTGTTTGCTGGGTTGTAGCCAGGGTCGGGTGAGAGGCCTGCTTTACTGCAAAAGGTCAGAAAATTGACTTTTTGTTTCAATGTGGTGGATGTGCTTAAAATCCTCCTCCAGTTTCTGCCAACCTGCTGAGCACAGATCTCCTGGGAGGGGTGCAAGTCAGCCATGGTCCTCCTCTAATATGAACAGTCCTGCTCGAGATACTACCCCTCATCTTTTTGATTTCGTCAGTGTGGCACACTAAGTGAGTCAAGTATTCCCAGACTTCAGTCCAGAGCTCACTGTGCCATAAGAATCCATCTAAACCTTACTCTTGGGGCCTAAATTGGCTGAAACAAGTTTGAGGATGGTTGTGTTCCCATTTGAAGGGGGCTGGCCAAGGTTGGAATGGGACAGAAAATAGGTCCAGGCACCAAAACTAAAACAGCTCCCCGCTAGTGAATTAGATAGCTAAAAAAGTGGCCCATGTTTGCAAATTGGGGCTGTTTTGAATTTGTGAAGACACACTGTATGGTTGGTTGAAAGCTTTTATTCGATATACAAGATATCTTGAAAGCATACATACACATAAAACACATTTTAAAGCAGTAATATGTACGTCAACATTTAAATACTAAGACAAATAAAATGGGAAGTGTCCCAAGATAAATTAGCTAAAAAGTGAATTAAATTGAAATTGACAGTCTCTTGCAGTGAATCAACCATGAATGTTTTAAAAATTTGGAAACACCACAAACGATTAGATGGGCGGTATCAGTCAATAAAATACGTAGTGCAACCAAATGCCTGCGTGTTCCCAGGAGTTTAAAAAGAGGTTTAAGCCAATACCTCCTAGGTTTAATGAAGTCCGGGCACTCAAAAAAGATGTGTGCTACCGTTTCCTGCCTTGATGGACAATGGGCACAGAAGGGTGATAGGTGAACACCATTTTTCCATTTTGACACAAAGGCCCCGATCGGAAGGGTGCCTACCCTGAGCTTAAAGTACAGGGCCCTATCAGCTGGCAAAGAGATTAAGTCCAGGAAAGGTTCGCAGACAGCCGCGTCCTTTAATTCCAAAAATGATGCAGTCAGATTACAATGGTTTTGGTTCCTGATGAGTTTGCCAGAGACCCAGTCCCAATAAAGTTTTTTGAGGTCAGCCTTTGGTGGAGAAGATTTTGTAGTCCAACAGGCCCAACTCCCCCAAAAGATTTTTGGTGTCCCTCAGCCACTTAATCTTGGCCCAGCCTCCCAGGCTCATTACCTCTGCCAGGCCGTCGGCATAGGACTTCAACTCTGGGACCCTCCATATGCGGGACCAAAGAAGCAGTGGTCGAAGGTGAGCCTGGTCTTTGATGCTCTTGCAGCCCACGTCCAGGAGCACCGGGACTGTCGGGGTGCTCAAGGGGAGGGCTAGGAGATCCTTCAAAAATGTATTCTCAGCCTTAGATAGGGACTCCAGGTTGCAGTGGCCCCACAGCTCTGCCCCATACAATGCTGATGTTACGCCTCTGGCTTTATAGATCTCAATTGCAGGACTCACAACTTGCTTGGGTGATGCTCGAAATTCCCTAAGCAGAGCACCTCCTACCTTTTTGTGATTCAGGACCATCTTATCAATATGGGAGGACCAGTTCATATTGTCAGTTATACGAAGCCCTAGGTAGTCAAATTCGGAGACTTTCTCCAAGGGGACGGTGTTCAAAACAGGCGGACTTCCTATTTTCCTTGGAGGGTGCAAGATCAAGTATTTAGTTTTGTCCACGTTGATTACCAGTCCTCTGGATACACAAAAGTCGTGGAAGCGGGTCAATAGCTTCTGTAACCCCTGGGGAGTTTTTGAAATAAGCAGAGTATCATCTGTGAACAGCAGAGTAGGGATCCGTACTCCCCCCAGACAGGGTGCGTCCGCTGGTTCTTGCTGGAGATGCTCGACCACACCGTTGACGTACAACGAAAAGAGTGTGGGAGCTAGCACGCAACCCTGTCTGACACCCCTACAGACCGGTATCCTGTCCGTTGTTTCCCCATTTTTCCCCCAGCGGACCTGGGCATATTTACTGGTGTGGAGTTTAATGAGTAGGGATAGAATGTAGGGGGCAGCCCCAATCCCTGTAGTACCCTCCAAAGTTCCTCTCTAGGAACCAGGTCAAAGGCAGTCTTCAGGTCAATAAAGGCCAAGTAAAGACTGCCCTTGCCTAGTTCCACGACCTTCCAGTTCAAGAGTGCTAACCTTACTCTTGAGGCCTAAATTGGCTGAAACAAGTTTGAGGATGGTTGTGTTCCCATTTGGAGGTGGCTGGCCAATGTTGGAATGGGACAGAAAATAGGTCCAGGCACCAAAACTAAAACAGCTCCCGCTAGTGAATTAGATAGCTAAAAAAGTGGCCCATGTTTGCAAATTGGGGCTGTTTTGAATTTGTGAAGACACACTGTATGTGTTTTGCAAGGTATGGAACACTGGATGATTTTGAGCTTGCTGCAGGAAATGTTTTTTTTTAATATCAGGGAAATTAATGGTAAAATCCATCCCGAAGACCATAATACAGGCCCACAAACAGTCAAAATCTGGCCCAGATACTCGCCTGTCAGACAGCCCCTCCGAGACTGCCTCTTGGCCTATAGGCCAGTCAGACCCTGGGCCTGTCCTTGCAGTTCAGTAAGGGTGCTCTCATTGGGGCATAGCTTTGGTTGTTTTGCATATATCTGTGTAGAGGCATAGTCAGGGTCACTGAAATTATGCAGAATAGGAGCACAGAATTATGTGGCAGCGTTCACTAAATTATGTGGCAAGAAAAGGCAAATTGTGCAGCATATACGGCACATTTGTTGATACTATTACTTAATTATTTTGTAATTTCTACTACACATGTTCATACCGTCTGGGCAAATATTTCACGCCATTAGTGCCAGTTTAACAACTAAACAAGGAAAAAGCAAACAAAAGATGACCAGTTAACCTTTGCAAAGGGACTTCCATTGCCTGTGAACCTACGTTGCCATGTTTTCATTAACTTTTGATCCGTTTGAGCTATAAACAATTTTTGTTAAAATCTGTAGATTATGCAGCAGGTGAAGGATTATGAGGCAAATGCGGCATAGCCATAATTATGTGAAAAAAGCCACTGCCGTGGCATGGTGGATCAAATACCGATGGAGTGGAAAGCACCCTGAATAATTACAAGTGGCAAAGATTAATTTCACCTATCACCAAGTCATTCCACCCATCATCTTTCTGTTTCCTGAGTGAAAGGTAAAGCATACAGAATTCTCTTTTTTAAGTCACCCTTCTCACAAAATGCAACTCACACTGCAGCACCTGTCAAAGCCAGCCGGGGGTCTGACCACTCTGTACAGCACAACCTTTGTATGTTGCTATTGTATCTTAGTTGAATTATGTGCTTTTAAACGTTGTACAGAATAAAGTATGGTGCTGCAGATATGTCACTCTAGGCAGCTGTGTTCTTTATAGTGCAAATCCAAGAGGTTTCTAGAATACAACCGTTTGGAAAGGATGGAACAGGTTTTTGCCAATCACTGGAGAGAACTTGGCAGAAAAAAGTCATAATATTGAAGGCAAGCTTCTACAGAAGTCAGCTTCGAGAAGTTTCCTCAGATGAGTGAACAGTTCCCCCCTCGGGTCTCTGCCGCCTCCAATACGTCACTCAAGGTTGCGACTCTTTGCTGTCACTAAAGGCGCCGGAAATCAGTCTTTATTGATAAAATGACTTCCAGACCCGAGCCACATTATTTACTCACATTTTACAGAAAAGGTTTCAGTGTCAGACTCTGCTGACTCAAAGCGCGAGGCTGGCCCTACTCGATTGACTTTTAAGGATATATTTATAGTCGATGAGTTCACAATCAAAATATGTATTCGGTTTATACAAACAAACCTAGATAGATACAAACCAATAGCATAACATGTCATGTAGGAAATGCAATTTTTCGTAACTGCACAGCACTAGTCCAGAATAAAATGAGACTGATACAAAAACAAACCTTCACTTCAAATAACACCAACTAATTGGTTAAATAAATGCAACTTTGGACCCCGTTAGATCCTCGCTCCCCTCATATTTTAAGATTAGCGTCAGCATCGATTATTACAAGTTCTGCGGCATTTTGAGTAATTCAGTAAAAGGTGCTGTAGTGCCTAGAGCTGGAAACAAGCGCTACAGCTTCCTTTATTGCAGACCCCCCATGCTGAGCAGTTTTAGACCCATGTCTCTCCTTCTTCACCAAGGGTTGCCCACATTTCCAGAATCAAATGCCCTTTTGCCCGACCCGGAGTCCGGGGTCATCCCCGAGTCACCCGCTTGAGTCTCTGAATGAATCGTGGGCAGGGGGTCGACTCTGGCACGTCAGCCTTGGGGCTCCCCTGGTGCCGCGCTCAGCGCGGTGTCTCCCCCAGTTCTGCTTCAAGGTTGGGGGAGTTGGGGGTCCAGGAGGGCTATGCCTGGTTAACATCGGACCTGAGGAGAGAGCTGGGGTAGCCCACCTGCCTCCCTGTGCGCCGCCGCCTGCTGCTCATCCGCCCTCTGATGGGGCCCCCAGGGCTCTGCAACAAGCCCCCCCATTATTAAACATGCATCAAACACCATCAGCTAAACTGGTTGAACCCTGGGCCCTGAGAGAGAACGCCTCCGGGGTGATCCCCAACTGCTTCTCTCATTTCAGGAAGATAAGACGGACGAAGAGTGGGGTCGAGAAACGAGGAGAAGGGGAGATGAAGGAGAAGGAGAGAAAGGGCCCGGGGTGAAGGATAGGAGACAAAAGGAAGGCAGAGAACTGTACTCACACACTTTGTAGATCTTCTTCTCTGGCCCATCTTAAACTTGATAACTTTTCTGGGGAGGAGCTGAGCATTCCTGGAAGCTGCGAGCTATGCAGTCTGTTACCCAAGAAAGACTTGGGGTCTGGATTCCTTTTGTTTCTGTTCAGAAAGGCATAGCCTGGCAGTTCGGGTTCAACTGTTCTTATTGAAGCATGGATAAGATTAATTTGTAAAAGGTTGGTCCCTATCTGGAGGGGAGAAGTGAGCATGAAAATGATGGAGGGGAATGCCCCACTAGTTATTGGCAGTGCCTGAGATGCCATGTCAACTGCAGCATCAGTCAGTTTTGCAATGTCGGCCCTCATCATTTCACTCTCTGCCTGTGAGGCATCATAGTGACACTGGAGACTTTCAGCATGTCCATCCATAGGTGCATTTTGGTGTTCATGAACTGAAATATTGTTCTTCAAGTGCTCCTTTCGGCTCACTACAAAGGACAGGAGCTTTTCTTGGCCAGATAGTATTTCTGCAACAATGTATGGCACCTGTGCAAACACATCCTCCTCACACACCTCAGATGTAACCACAAGTCTACTAACAGGAGCGCTTGCTAGACTTGTCTCATGGATGTTCTATTTGAGGAGACTTTTCTGGATTGGGCATTGCTGACGTGAGCGCAAAGAAAGGAGGAGTGTAATGACGAAACCTTTATTTGTTTTTATTTTTTTGTCAAGACCTCCTGGCATGGCAACTAAAGTTCACAACAGGTCTGGGGCAGTGATTTACTCTGCCCCAGACCTATTGGTCTGCGGCAGAGCAAGTGACTGCAGTGATCAGTTCACCTTTCCAGAGGGTTTCTCTGGAAAAGAGACAAACCCGGCTATCACAACCGTTTAGGTGCATCGCGGTATATAGGACATCCACTTCAGTCACCTGGGCCTTAATAACCTCTGAACTGTTATTTGAGGTCCCTGGCACGGTACAGACACTGCGGAGCATATTTATGAGAGCCTTGCTTCACGTTTGCACCATGGAAAGTGGTACACGTGTGACCCATGGCTCTGAGTCAGATTTATAAAGTCACGTAAACCCACATTGTGTGGCTTTGAGTGGCCTCATAAATCTCGAGTAAGCCAACACAGCGCAAATCGCTTTGTTGCCTTCAGGGGCGGTGGGTGAGATTTTAAAGTGGTGAGGCGCAAACTAATTAGCATACCGCACCTGTGCGAGCGCAGCGAGCGAGCCCGAACCCCTAAAGGGGGCTTTGGCGGGGTTACCCCCCAAGAAAATGTTGAAAAAAAGAAGAAAAATCGTGCATTTTCAAGCAAATTTGAGAAAGCAGGAAGGTTAATAAAGCAATTGTGAAAGTGCAGTTATTACATTAATAGATGGCATAACATAGGTAGCTGCTTATTCAGGATTACCACAGAGCTTCATACATTCCGTCCTATTATGCTCAGGTGCTGAATTCAGACTATAAGACTTTCATGGAAATCTCAGCTCTAAGAGTAGAAGAAGTTGCACAGCAGTGTAATGGTTGCCAGGCTCGTTCCGCAGGAGCGTCAGGAACTTGAAGAAAAGTCCACAGTCTTCCCCTACGGCCTTCCGACTCTATTAGACTCTAGAGTAACGAATGGCACGCAAGGGGAAAACAGGGAAACAAAACAAGGAAAGGCGGGGGAAGAAAAACAGTCTTACAATATACTGAATATAAAAGAGGCAGCGCAATGCGCTGTTACCGTGAATCTGGTTGAGCTGAGCTTTGTACACACACTTCACATAGGTCCACGCAAGTACCCCAAACATAAATGGTATAAAGGTTTTCGCAATTTGCCAAGGGGAAAGGTTTGATGGGCAACACAAGCAACGAATTGTTCACCCTGCGGGAGACAGGTCCGGCCAGTGAACAAAGGTGAGCAAATCTGTGTAGTCTCCAAATAGAACAAACACTACAAAACTTTTAAAAACAGAGATAACAATGCATTTCTTACCTCAATCAGATTTTTTTGTATTCAACAAACAAGTAGCAGCATTCACTTTTTGTAAATGAAATCAGCACGTCTGTCTTTCAGTGTAGCAAACTTGTCAATTACTTTCATGTTGAAGTCTGGTATCTTTTGGACTAGCTTGCTCTCTACAGATAACATTGCCAAAGCATTTAGTCTTTCCTCTAGCATGGTGTTCCTGAGGAATGTCTTTATGCGCTTTAAGGCTGAAAAACATCGTTCAGCTTCTACTGTTGTCATTGGAGTCGTAATCACAATTTTTAGTAAAGTCACTGTCTCTGTAAGTGAGTTTTCCATATGCAGTTTATGAATTAAACTCAGCAAAGTCAAGGCGCTTGTGGCCTTCCGGTACACAGGCATTCCGTAGAGTACAGTTAACTCAGTACTCAGCTGCTCTTTTTTGAGCATAGGATATGCTGCCACAGCCTGATTCAGAGCACGCTCAGGGAAGGATTCATCATATTGTGCAAACTCTTTACTTTGCAATAAAATTGCACTCACCAAATGTTTTGTGAATGAAAAACGTTCTTCTGTCTGCACAATTACAATGTCACATATCTCCTTTCCAATTCGAACCAGAGAGGTGATGTTTTGTCTGCGGTTTGCAAAAATAGAATGCTCCGGCAGTTTGCTATCTAAATCGTCAACCCCATCTCTCACTTTCATAATCTTTTGTACAAATGCTGATGTATTGGCTTTCACAGAGATAGTATCTAGGTCTTTTCTTTGTTACTGATCGTAAAACACATCAACAGGACTCATTATGTCATGAAATAAAAACAGTAAGAACTGAAACTCTTTGTCTTGTAGTGTTCTAATAAAGCCATGGGCTTCATTCTGACTTGTGTGATCAAAGTCTGCTCTGGATGCTATGGCGACAACACATTTCTCAAGGCACTCCCTCTGTTCAAAGATTAAGTTGATTGTACGAATGTGAAAGTTCCAACGAGTTGAGGATCCCCTTGGTACGCTTTTGTCCACAATCTCATGAAGGGCTTCTGTTCTTTTGGGGGAACGTGTGAAGAATGCTGCTATGCCTCCGATATCCTGAAATAAAACTCGTGTCTCTCTGATCTTTGATACCGCCTGTTGCATAATAAGAATGAGTTGGTGGGCGTAACAGTGCACAAAATGAGCATTAGGGTACACATCTCTAATTCGTTTCTGTACTCCACTAAGGCTTCCACTCATTACGGACGCACCATCATAGCTTTGTGCGATAAGTTTTTGTTTTTGAGGCAGGTCTGGGAAAATTAAGTCCAGTTGACACAGTATTGCTTCAGTGATGGTTGCTGCACTAGAATCACTTAAATGCGTGAAGCCATAAAACCTCTCCACAACGTTTCTGTCACTGTCAAGGTACCGAAACACTAACACGGACTGTGTTTTAGTGGACACATCAGTGGTGTCATCAGCCTGAATAGCCACAAAGTCTGTGTTTCGCAACTCTTGCACAATATGGCTTCTTATCATTTCGAGCATACAGTCAAGGAGTTTATTTTGTATTGTATTAGAGGTGCCCTTAAAGACTGTAGCACGTGCTAAATGTCTTTCCAAATCCTGGTCTATGGTTGACATTAAATCCACTAGGCTTCGGAAGATCCCAGGTTTTGAGGAAGTTTCTGATTCGTCATGGCCTCGCAATGCCAGTTCGAAAGCACCACAGAAACGAATGCAATCAATGATCTTGGATAGATTTTGTCTGTTCTTATCAACAGCTTCATTTTGTTTTTGAATGGATTTGCGATACGCATCATTTATCTGCTGCTCAATTGGTGCGTCTTCCCCCAACATTCCAAGTCTTGTCCGGTTTTCCAGATGATTTCTTGTGAGCGCATGCTTCTTTATTTTTTCAGCGATGTGCTTCAGGTCTACTAATCCTTGCCATGTCCAAAAAAAGTCACCGCCAAACAGCAAGCAGGGGAAGCAGAACAGAGAATTTCTTATAGGGCACCCTGTAAGCCAATCAGCTTTTGTGTACCAGGCATTTGAGAATGTACGTTTTTATATTTTTCCTCTGTCCTGGGTAGTTTGCTGTAGGTTTATTTCAGGCTGATGAGGTCCTAATTGCTTTATCTGTAGTTTTTGTTCAAGTGGCCGTGACTGAAATGACTTTGCAATCAGCTCTTATACTGTATTCATGATGGTGTGTTGCTGGCCTTACCAATATATATATATTAAAGAAACCTGTCAATAATCAAAGTACAACTTATAAGGTGCAGTGCAATAGTATCAAATTTCAGTATAAAAACATTATACATATATCTTGTGCATTATCCTAATACATCTCAAATGACTGCTAAAAATAGAGCAGTACTCGCTCCTGCCTCTCTGTGCCATAGTGGTTGCTGGAGGCACTGAAAGACACTGCTTGAGGGCCTTGAGAGTGACCACATACATACATACATAGCCCTAACTCCCATGTAAAAAAATATATAGCATCAGTTTCCTTACCTTTAACACTGGTGTTTGCTGGGTTGTAGCCGGGGTCGGGTGAGAGAGCAGCAAAGGAGGTTGGGGTCCTCTTGTTGTTTGCTGATAAACCTGTCAATAATCAAAGTACAACGTATAAGGTGCAATGCAATAATATGAAATTTCAGTACAAATACAAATACATCTCCAACAGCTCCCCTTCCCACAAAATGACTGCTAAAATACAGCCGCAGTGGCGGCTGGTCCATGGGGGCGTTTGGGCGCCGCCCCCCCTGTTTTCTCGCCGTGCGAGGAGGCAAACAAAGGTAGTTATTACCAATGATAATAACTACCATTTGTTTCTGCCTTGCCTTCTCCGCATGACGAGAAAACAGAAGTTCCTGTGTGGGAGGTGTTACGCGAGGGCAGGGGGGAGCGGCTTGCCCACTGTTCGTAATACTGTCTGTTTGGGCTGCCTGAGAGGCTACCCAAACAGACAGTATTTACACAGTAGGCAAGCCGCTCCCCCCTGCCCTCGCGTAACCCCTCCCACTCTCCCTGCTCTCTGTATGCTGCTGTGCTGCAGCATACAGGGAGAAATGACGTCAGTAGGGGGCAGCCGGCCGAACCTATCACAGCGCTGTGCTGTTGTTGAGGGGAGGGGAGGGAGGCTGCCTGCAGCCTTCCTGCTGCGTCACGACGAGTCAACACCACGGAATTCAAACAGGACGGCGCCGCGGGAGTCAGGACCTGAAGGCGGGAAGCGGAGCCTAAGGTAAGTGCAGGGCCCCGGATCACTGGCGCTGCTTATTCTGCTAAATGATCGGTGTACAGCAGCAGAGGCACTTTTAGGGGTGGGACTGAGGACAGCAAGGCAGCCACCGCGGAAACAGGGCTGGGAGACAATGGAGCAGCGCTCTACAAGGTGAGGCCGGAGGGACTGTGGCGTTGTAGGAGAGCAGCGGCGGGTGGAGTTGTCCTCGGGAGTGAGTGACTTCACACTCATTTGAAGAGTACTACCGGCCGTGAGCGGGCACCATGGCGAAGAGCGGCCGGGCGCTGAGGAGGGTGATCACCGGCTTGGCGGAGTGCCCGGCTCACGGCAGGGTGACGGCTGTGCGGCGCGCCTCCGTTACCGGACATTTACCTTCTTGTGGTATACTGATGAGCAGGTGCTCCGCTTCACAGGCGTTCCTACCTAGTCCTCTTGCCTCGGAAAGAACATTATTCAGCTTTTCTGCACCATTCTCGGACAAAAGAAAAGAGTATGCGGAGAGAAGAATTCTCGGGTATTCCATGCAGGAAATGTATGATGTGGTGGCGATTGTTGAT
Organism: Lissotriton vulgaris; assembly: GCF_964263255.1. Classification (NCBI taxonomy): domain Eukaryota; kingdom Metazoa; phylum Chordata; class Amphibia; order Caudata; family Salamandridae; genus Lissotriton; species Lissotriton vulgaris. The sequence continues at coordinate 331,426,178 of NC_141697.1, read as the reverse complement.
CAGTACAAACATTTTGTGCCCTGGTGTAAAAAATCAGATGTTGTATCGAAGAGAAGTGGCTACCTCAAAGCACAGCTGGAGATCGGATTTGCCCCATGTGGTGGAGAAGTATACATCAGTCGTTACTCTAGTGAGACCACACTTAGTTAAGGCATCCTGCACAGATGGGAAATTGTTTAATCACCTTGAAACAGAATGGCGATTTAGCCCTGGAATCCCGGGGTATCCTAGAACATGCACCTTGTATTTTTAAGTCTCGTTTGAATTCCGGTCATTGATACTCTCAACTAGCTACCGTATTTTTCGATGAGGTTGTTAAACAGATGGTTGCAGCCTTAGAAAGAAGAGCATCCAAACTCTATGGCCCAGAGACTGTAATCCCGCGTGAATTAATGCATCATGAAGTGCACCACACGTGAAGCTTGACAGAAATACATCCACTTCTAGGAGCAGATTCTGGAGCTTTGATATATCCCCTCCAAAAGATATGCCCAGGGTCAAAGTGCAGCCGCCCTTACGTTCCAAACGCCAGAATAGTGTTTTAACCACTTCTGAGGTGAGGGATTAAGTACAGTGATACAGCGGACCTGAGGTGCGGGAGCAGGGGTGAAGCCACGGTTTACGCAAGAGCAAGTAGAACAAGCCCATGGGATAGTGGTGTCTGGTGTGGTAACTCATTTGAGGTGAGCAGGTGATCCCCATAGTTTTTTCTCAATCGCTACGGTGCTCTATGAAATTCATTTTCCGCCCCACCACTAACAAATGTCACCAGCCGCCACTGTACAGCCGTACTGCCTCCTGCCTCTCTGTGCCATAGTGGTTGCTGGAGGCACTGAAAGAGACACTGCTTCAGGGCCTGGAGAGTGACCAGATACATAGCCCTAACTCCCATGTAAAAATATATATAGCATCAGTTTCCTTACCTTTAACACTGGTGTTTGCTGGGTTGTAGCCGGGGTCGGGTGAGAGAGCAGCAAAGGAGGTTGGGGTCCTCTTGTTGTTTGCTGATAAACCTCTCAATAATCAAAGTACAACGTATAAGGTGCAGTGCAATAATATGAAATTTTAGTACAAATACAAATACATCTCCAACAGCTCCCGTTCCCACAAAATGACTGCTAAAATACAGCCGTACTGCCTCCTGCCTCCTGCCTCTCTGTGCCATAGTGGTTGCTGGAGGCACTGAAAGAGACACTGCTTCAGCCCTAACTCCCATGTAAAAAAATATATAGCATCAGTTTCCTTACCTTTAACACTGGTGTTTGCTGGGTTGTAGCCGGGGTCGGGTGAGAGGCCTGCTTTACTGCAAAAGGTCAGAAAATTGACTTTTTGTTTCTGCCAACCTGCTGAGCACAGATCTCCTGGGAGGGGTGCAAGTCAGCCATGGTCCTCCTCTAATATGAACAGTCCTGCTCGAGATACTACCCCTCATCTTTTTGATTTCCTCAGTGTGGCACACTAAGTGAGTCAATTATTCCCAGACTTCAGTCCAGAGCTCACTGTGCCATAGCAATCCATCTAAACATTACTCTTGAGGCCTAAAGTGGCTGAAACAAGTTTGAGGATGGTTGTGTTTCCATTTGGAGGGGGCTGGCCAAGGTTGGAATGGGACAGAAAATAGGTCCAGGCACCAAAACTAAAACAGCTCCCCGCTAGTGAATTAGATAGCTAAAAAGTTGGCCCATGTTTGCAAATTGGGGCTGTTTTGAATTTGTGAAGACACACTGTATGTGTTTTGCAAGGTATGGAACACTGGATGAATTTGAGCTTGTTGCAGGAAATGTTTTTTTTTAATATCAGGGAGAATAATGGTAAAATCCATCCCGAAGACCATAATATAGGCCCACAAACAGTCAAAAACTGGCCCAGAGGGGGCGTGGCCAAGATGGCGGAGTGAGGAGACGCTTTCGCCCGGAGCTCCCGACCCGATCCGGGCCCTGCGCCTTCTGTATAGCTTGTTCTCCCCCTCATCGGCGTAAAACCGATTGGGGACGGTGCGGGAACCGGTCGGGCTGTGCTAGATCCGAAGTCCAGCTCTGGAGTGGCGGGGGGCCCGTAGTCCGGGCCCCGGCACGGAGCGAAGCCAAGACCGGAAGCGAAGACGGATAGCGGCCTAGCCGGGGTAGGGCAGAGCTCAGTCCCCGAGGCTCGCAGAAGTCAGCAGTGGTACAGTGGAAGGAAGTAGGGGGCACACCTGGGTGCCGTGAGGGTGCTGGGAGGCCCAGAGAAGCGCCTGCTGTCCTTGGGGACGACCCGCCCCTGGTTGTCGGTCCCGTCGCAAATCGAGGCCGCGGCTGCAGCCTAGCTGATCAGAGGCTCTGCAGGCCGGAAGGGCGGTGTCGCTGGAAGCGTAGGCGGAACAAGAGCCGCAGCGACGAGGATTGGAACCGGGACCCTCCAAGGACTGCTATGGAGGCGTCGGCTCCTGGGCGACTGGCGACTGGTCCTGGGGTCGAACGGAGAGATACCCGGGGGCTGTGCCATCACCAGAAGGGGTGCAACAACTTGCAGAGGCGTAAAGAGCCGCCATAGTTGCTTTTAGAGGTAGTGACGAAACCGGCGGACTACGGTGGTGCGTGGTGCCCTTGAGAGCTGCGCCGCGGATGGTCGGCTTGCCGTAGACAACAACAGAGGTCGCCAAAGGAAAAGCCAGGCGAGAGGACTTGGATTGCACAGGTCGGGGAAGGGTCCCTGCACTTGCTCGCTGCGCGGCCGGAGCGGATAGTGGTGCCCGGGCCACAGAGGTCATTCCCAGAATCGGGGGGTTCGGGAGGAGCACCCCGCGGCAGAGGACCGAGACATCATAGCCAGAAGAGGCAGGTGGGGCCGAGGCCCGGATGTCTGGCCGGTGCGGTGCCCGTACTCAGCAGAGCGGCCTTGAGGGCAGGATGGCGAGCCAGAAGGGCAATAAACGGAACGACCGCACGCTCCCCGAGATGCTTGGCAGGTCTCAGACCAGGGGAGACAGAAATCAACCATCGCCGAACGCGTGGAGAGTGGCTCCCACACAGCAGGAGCGGTTAACCCCCGGTCACCAGAACCTTTTTGGAGTCACTTTTTGGCACACTGAGAGACGATTTTCAAATGCTGAAACAGGAGGTGGCCGGGGAGGTCAGCGAAATCCGAAGAGAAGTGGACAGTATAGGTGAGAGGGTGGCCACGGTGGAAAGCTCCACACAGAGACAGGACGAGGAAATCACGCAGCTACAACAAGAAGTGTTACGTCTGAGGGACCAACAGATGGACCTCCAGGCCCATAATGAAGACCTGGAAAACCGCTCTCGGCGGAATAACATCAGGGTCCGGGGAGTGCCATCGACGGAAGAGGGGACGGATGTAGCGGAATACCTAAGGGAGCACTTCAGGGACATATTGGGTGAAGCGGCGGACTTTCAGGTACGGATTGATAGAGCTCATCGAGTGGGCCCTCAGAGGCGTGCATATTTTCACAAAACAGTGGTCCTTAGACTAGGAAAGAAAATTGTTAAGAAAATAAATAAAGACTAAATAGGACTATATTTTTTTAAAGACATGTCCAGCCGGACAGTTTAATATCTTGATAAGGAAGATCACAGAGAAATATAACACACAATGTGATGGAAGTGGGACACCAGCCGATGTCCGACTAACCCACTGGGGGGCACAAACAAAACGTAAAAGTAACAGGCAAGGTTGGGTCATCTAGATATCATAAATCATAGGTAGATAATCCACAAATATACACATATGCATGAACAATTGTAGTCAGCTATGCATTTAGTGCATTAAGGTCGACGACGTTTCGAACCCTACAAAATATCGGTTCATCTTCAGGACAGACAATGATTGCCTAAAGAAATTACTCTTTCAATTGACACCACAATGGGGTGAGGCTGAAAAAGGATTCAGCACGGTAATCAGGGAAATATTATAATCAAAAGTGAAGTACCGGGCGAATAAGCGAATTACTCAGTGAGGGCTATGCCTTGAATCAAAGGATCAGAGGGTCAGTAATGCAGGTCCACAATGCGGGTCCTTGCAGCGCGAGAGGATCTTCGCGCTGCAAGGACCCCCATTGTGGACCTGCATTACTGACCCTCCGATCCTTTGATTCAAGGCATAGCCCTCACTGAGTAATTCGCTTATTCGCCCGGTACTTCACTTTTGATTATAATATTTCCCTGATTACCGTGCTGAATCATTTTCAGCCTCACCCCATTGTGGTGTCAATTGAAAGAGTAATTTCTTTAGGCAATCATTGTCTGTCCTGAAGATGAACCGATATTTTGTAGGTTTCGAAACGTCGTCGACCTTAATGCACTAAATGCATAGCTGACTACAATTGTTCATGCATATGTGTATATTTGTGGATTATCTACCTATGATTTATGATATCTAGATGACCCAACCTTGCCTGTTACTTTTACGTTTTGTTTGTGCCCCCCAGTGGGTTAGTCGGACATCGGCTGGTGTCCCACTTCCATCACATTGTGTGTTATTTTTCTCTGTGATATTCCTTATCAAGATATTAAACTGTCCTGCTGGACATGTCTTTAAAAAAATATAGTCCTATTTAGTCTATATTTATTTTCTTAACACTTTTCTTTCCTAGTCTAAGGACCACTGTTTTGTGAAAATAAGTACCTACCCAAGGTCCTTAGCATATTGCGCCCTGGGTTCCCTTGTTTTGTCTAAATAATACTCAGAGGCATGCAACAGCCCCACCTCCGGACATATTGGCCTTTCTTCCTGATTTTCCACTGAAAGAACGGATCATGGCGGAGGCCCGAAAAAAACCCTCGATGACGTTTCGAGGACACCCCGTGGCCTTATATCAGGACCTGTCTGTGATCACCCTCCAAAAGCGGAAAGCGTTTAAAATCGCAACAGACTTCTTGAAACAGCATGAAACGCCTTATTCCTGGGGTCAACCTTTCCGCCTTATTTTCAGGTGGAACGGTGTGCTACATCATTTGAGGTCCCTACAGGACACGTGCGAAGTACTGGGGATCACCGCGAAGGAGGAGGTCTCAGCCACGCCACGCAGGAGACGCACCACAGAGGACGGGTGGCGCGGGGTCTCGAGGCGCAGAACGTCAGCGGCATCCCAACGTCCGAGCTCGCCTACCATCAGGGCTGATATGGCGAGCGCCATCCAAGAAGCCTCCAGAGACACCGTGGTGCACGAAGGTGTCGCGCTAACAGCATAAGACTGCTCCGGGGGGAGAACGACTTTGCATTACTGTTCTTGCTGGCTTAGGGCCATGAAGGGTGGGGAGGGAGCAGAGGGAGGAAGGGTGTGCCTGGACGTCCACTACGATACGTTACCACGGACTTGTCCGGGCAGGACATGGCTGGGACAATTTCTCAGAGGGTGTTGGGGGTTTGGGGGGGGAAGGGGGGAGGGTTGGGGCACCGAGAGGGGTGTGGGAGGAGGGGGAGTTGGGGAGTAGGGGGCCAGGGAGGTTGGGAGTTGGGTAGGGGAAGGGGTGGGTAGAGTCCGATCAGTGTTCTTGATGTTTCCACGCTGCCCCGATGGGGAGCTCTGGGCAGTTGAGGCCCACAGACCCTCCCTCACTGCAAAGGATCCAATGCATGTTTCATTCTGTTTTGACTCTCTATGGCGACCCTTAAGGTAGTGACCCTTAATGTTGAGGGGCTTAATAACCCTGTCAAGAGGAGGGCAGTCCTGTCCTTGCTAGAGAACACACAGGCTGACATTTGTCTTCTACAGGAGACTCATTTGCTTGCGCGGGACTGCCATAGATTACGATCCTGCACATTTCCCAAGCAGTTCTTTTCTTCATCCACCACCAAGACGGCTGGGGTGGCGATATTGGTGTCTAACTCCTTTAGGGGAGAGGTACTACACAAGTTTGCAGAGCAGAAGGGGAGACTCTAGGGGGCATAGATTCAAACTAGGGGCCCTGACATTTACCATCGGGACGATATACTGTCCGAATGAACATCAGGATAGCTTCTTTCAATCAGCATTAGTGGACATAACAGCATCCCCGGACAGGCACATAATTTTGGGTGGAGATTTTAATATGGTGGTTGACTCGGCTGTGGATAGGTCGGCCCAGCGTTCCCCACAGACAGGGGAAATGTCACAAGTAGTTAAATCCCAACTGGTGGACCTGGATCTTCATGATCTTTGGCGCCACTTGCACCCCACGGATCGAGACTACTCCTTCTACTCTCACGCACACAAAACATACGCGAGGCTGGATCACCTCATAGTTACCGGCCCAGTCCGTGATCTAGCTACGACGTCGGAGGTGGGGGTCATCTCTCTATCTGATAACGCGCCGGTCTCGAGGAGTTTCTCTCTGCCGGCTGATCGGGCCCCCCGTGGGGTCTGGCTCCTCAGAGACGCTCTTTTACATAAGAAAACAGTCGTGCAAAGGGTTACGGCGGCGATCAGGGACTTCCAAACGCATAATGACAACGCAGACACCTCGGTGGCGACGCAGTGGGCCGCACTTAAGGCGGTGGTCAGAGGGGAATTCATCGCGGTCTCCTCGGCGGAGAACAGGGAACGGAGACAGAAACGGGACGAGCTCACGCAAAAAGTCAGGGAACTGGAAGAGGTGCACCGCCGTACAGGGGCCCCCAGGATATGGGAACAGCTGAAGGCAGCGAGGAAGCTCCTGTCATCCCTGGACATGGATAGGGCGGAATATGCAGCACTACGACTGAAACACGCTTATTACACGGGGGGACAGGTGTGGCCGCCTTCTGGCGAACAAACTCAGAGTGGCCCACGAACGCCATCGGGTGAAGGAGATTGCGGCGGGAAATGACGGCTGGTCGCGGAGGATGTTCAGATAGCCGAGGCCTTCCGACGCTTTTATGCGGAATTATACACTGGGGAGAGCCTGATGGCGCAGGAGTCGGAGGGCTACCTGGACTCAGTCACCCTTCCGTCCCTAGAAACATCTCAAACGGAATATCTCGAAAGGGAGATACGGATCGAGGAGGGGATTGCCGCCATCTCCAGGCTTAAACATGGTAAGGCCCCTGGCCCGGACGGCTACACAGCGCTCTTCTACAGGACGTTCAGCGCCACGTTGGCCCCTATACTGACTAAATTGTTTAATTCCTTCTCCGAACCAGGGGCGATCCCACCGGATCTCCTGCAGGCCACAGTATCGGTCATACCTAAACCAGGGAAGGACCGAACCCAATGCAGCTTGTACCGTCCGATCTCCCTTTTGAACGTGGATTTAAAACTTTATACGGGAATTCTGGCGGCGCGCCTAGCGCTCCATTTGCCGGGTCTGGTGGAGTCGGACCAGGCTGGCTTTGTCCCCGGGAGACAGACGGTGGATAACACCAAGAGGGTAGTACATATTCTGGAGAAGGCTTCCCGGATTCCTGGAGAAAGAATGCTCCTATCGGTTGATGCTGAAAAGGCGTTTGACCGGGTGCACTGGCCCTATTTGGAACGGGTTATGGCGAGGATGGGCATAGGTGAAAAATTTCGCACCCTGGTTTTTAATTGCTAACGGTTCCCGTCGGAAGTGGTGCGGGTGAATGGCTGTAGCTCTCAAAGGTTTTGCATTGAACGGTGCACCAGACAGGGCTGCCCACTGTCCCCACTCCTTTTCGCTATGTACATGGAGCCCTTCGCCTAGAGAATCCGGCAGAACCCGGACGCGATTGGAGTGAGGATGGGAGGATATATTCACACGGTCAGCCTCTATGCGGACGATGTAATTCTGACCTTAGAGGAGCTGAGGCGTGCTCTGCCTGCGTGCATTGACGAATTGGAGGCTTTTTCACGGGTGGCTGGATTCAAAATGAATATGGGTAAATCAACAGCACTGGACATCTCCCTGACTCCTGCAACACGACAGGAGTTGCAGGGCCTCTTCCCCATGCATTGGTCGGCCCACCAGGTCCAGTACTTGGGTATCCTGTTGGCACCCACATTGCAGGCGATGGTGACAGCCAATTATACGGCTTTGACTGGAAAGATTAAGGAGGAACTGGGGAGGTGGAGTAAGGGCTTGATATCGTGGCTCGGGAGAGTGGCAGTGGTTAAAATGACGGTCCTCCCACAGATCTTATATCTATTCCGGGCCCTGCCGTTGCAGCCGCCTAAAGGCTGGCTCCAGCAGACACAGTCAGCTAGGTCCCGTTTTATTTGGCAAGGCCGCAAGCCTAGGATGAGGAGGGTTCTCTCTACGTTGGCACCGGAATCGGGGGGACTGGGGGTCCCAGTTTTACGCAAATATTTTCAAGCGGCGCAGCTGAGATACCTGGTCGAATGGAGCCGATGGGAGTCGGACAAGCACTGGTTGTTCCAGGATCGGGCGGTGGCGGGCCGTCCCTTACAAGAGGTGCCCTTTCTGCGTAGGGCTCATCGCCCCCTGAATCTCTATGCGTCTTTTGTAACGCGGGTTCCGCTGAGGGTGTGGGATGCTACTAGCAATGCACACGGGCTTACCACGTTCCCCTCTCCGTTCACACCTATTGCAGACAACCCGGACTTCACGCCGGGGATTACCCAGGGAGCTTTTGCACACTGGCGTGCTGCCGGTTGCAGGACCCTCTTCCATGTGTATGGGCCGGACGGAGTTCTCCCTTTCCAGACTCTCAAGGAGGAGTATGGTTTGGCTGAGACAGATAGGATGCGCTACTGGCAGGTGCGACACTGGGCTCTGCAGCCACAGGTGCGTGAGCTGGCAGACCGGAAATTATTGCCGTACGAGAAGTGGTTAGTGACGCGAGCCTCGGATACTAAGCTCATCACGGATCTTTATAAAATGTTACAGCCTCCCCCCACACACTTTCATAGCCCAGGTAGGGAACCCTGGAACAGGGAGCTGGGAAGAACACTGAGCCATAAAGAGTGGGACCAGATTTCATACCGCACACAACACTCTGCATACCATATAGGACTAACTGAAACATTCACTAAAGTGTCTACATACTGGTATTACACTCCGGAGCGGTTGCATGAGATGGATAGACATATTGATAATGGGGGGGTAAAGTCAGGGCAAAAGTGCACCGGGTTATGTGCCTGTTAAGGAAGGGGGACGAAAACTGAATAACTAATGACTGAAAACACTCTAGTGTTGATTTCTTATGATATTTTATTTTTGTAACATCTTTTTTCCTTAGCAATTGTTTTTTTAGTTCATTATACGTGCAAATTGTTATAGATAAAAAAGACAAAATATGTGCAAATGGTGTAAAACTAGACAATTTGATTGACCCTGCTGACGGACGATCGGGCTATGGACGGATCCTCATTATTTTAGATGGAGTCCTCCCTGGATCCATGAGGGTGAACACGTTACCTGCATTAAACTAGTGTCTTCCGATCAATGTTACCATATACCTTCATATAGTTAATATATTGGAGCGAACACCGCGCAAACCGACCGATATAATCAGTGAAGACAGAAGCCCCGTCCGTCCATGCATCTATAGACCTCCGTCAGATAGAACACTTTCAAGACAACCACATACCAGCAAGTGGATTGATTCTTTTATCAAACAACAGTACATTCTCATCCGCTTGGGCTTTATTCGCCAGCAGATACTGGTGCATGAATACAGACTTCCTGAAGAAGGCTCACGCCGAAACGCGTTGAAAAGGAATGCACTTCTGTATTTTTTAATAATCAATCAAATTGTCTAGTTTTACACCATTTGCACATATTTTGTCTTTTTTATCTATAACAATTTGCACGTATAATGAACTAAAAAAACAATTGCTAAGAAAAAAAGATGTTACAAAAATAAAATATCATAAGAAATCAACACTAGAGTGTTTTCAGTCATTAGTTATTCAGTTTTCGTCCCCCTTCCTTAACAGGCACATAACCCGGTGCACTTTTGCCCTGACTTTACCCCCCCATGTTGTTTCCTTGCCAGGGTTCATTCGATTAGGCAGGGGCCCCCTATTTTCCTAAGATAGACATATTGATAATACCTGTTGGCGGGAGTGTGGGCAACCTGGTACACTGACACATGTCCTGTGGGAGGGCCCGTTGTTGAGCCTTTATAGGAAGGAGGTGCTAGATGAGATCGACACCCACTTTGAGATAGAGTTGCCCCGCTTCCCAGCATACGTCCTGTTGGGCTTGCCTAACGGGCTGATGTATCCACTAAAATCGTGCAGGGGTAGACAAATTGCTATAGCACTGGGCTCCGCCGTTCAGAACATTCTAATACACTAGCGGACTACCACTGTTCCATCCATCACGGGATGGCTACATAGACTATGGCATGTCCTGGGCATGGAGAAATTATCACTGATGATGGCCGGGAAAGTAAATCAATTCGAGGAGTTGTGGCAGCCCTTTCATGCACTACTGGCCACCGAGTTCAGGGAACTAACCTGTCCGAGGTACCTGAGGCTCTTGAGACTGACACCGCCGCTGGACTTCACCGCTTAATAACCACAGGCTGGATAGGGCTAGGAGATAGGGGTGTGGGCTGAGCTCAGAAGGTTTAGCTAGACAAGACACTGGACGGGGGTACTGGGAGGGGGGTAGGGGGGCAAGGGGGAGTGGGGGGGAGTTGGGGGGAACTGTTTCTTTAAAGGGGAAAGGGTACAGAGCCTTCATTTCTACCTCAGGGTGTTATTTAATGTGATGTGGATGGAAACGGAGCTCACGCAGCCTCTACTGCATTTGCTGGACACGTAGCATTATCTTGAAGATGGGCTCCCGGGGTTGCAGCACAAATGTCATTGCTTGAATGTCTTTCTTATCTGTGTACTCTCTCAATAAAATACTTTAAACATAAAAACTGGCCCAGATACTCGCCTGTCAGACAGCCCCTCCGAGACTGCCTCTTGGCTTATAGGCCAGTCAGACCCTGGGCCTGTCCTTGCAGTTCAGTAAGGGTGCTCTCATTGGGGCATAGCTTTGGCTGATTTGCATATATCTGTGTAGAGGCATAGTCAGGGTCACTGAAATTATGCAGAATAGGAGCATGAAATTATGTGGCAGCGTTCACTAAATTATGTGGCAAGAAAAGGCAAATTGTGCATCATATACGGCACATTTGTTGATACTATTACTTAATTATTTTGTAATTTCTACTACACATGTTTATACCGTCTGGGCAAATATTTCACGCCATTAGTGCCAGTTTAACAACTAAACAAGGAAAAAGCAAACAAAAGATGACCAGTTAACCTTTGCAAAGGGACTTCCATTGCTTGTGAACCTACGTTGCCATGTTTTCATTAACTTTTGATCCGTTTGAGCTATAAACAATTTTTGTTAAAATCTGTAGATTATGCAGCAGGTGAAGGATTATGAGGCAAATGCGGCATAGCCATAATTATGTGAAAAAAGCCACTGCTGTGGCATGGTGGATCAAATACCGATGGAGTGGAAAGCACCCTGAATAATTACAAGTGGCAAAGATTAATTTCACCTATCACCAAGTCATTCCACCCATCATCTTTCTGTTTCCTGAGTGAAAGGTAAAGCATACAGAATTCTCTTTTTTGAGTCACCCTTCTCACAAAATGCAACTCACACTGCAGCACCTGTCAAAGCCAGCCAGGGTCTGACCACTCTGTATAGCACAACCTTTGTATGTTGCTATTGTATCTTAGTTGAATTATGTGCTTTTAAACGTTGTACAGAATAAAGTATGGTGCTGCAGATATGTCACTCTAGGCAGCTGTGTTCTTTATAGTGCAAATCCAAGAGGTTTCTAGAATACAACCGTTTTGAAAGGATGGAACAGGTTTTTGCCAATCACTGGAGAGAACTTGGCAGAAAAAAGTCATAATATTGAAGGCAAGCTTCTACAGAAGTCAGCTTCGAGAAGGTTCCTCAGATGAGTGAACAGTTCCCCCCTCGGGTCTCTGCCGCCTCCAATACGTCACTCAAGGTTGCGACTCTTTGCTGTCACTAAAGGCGCCTGAAATGAGTCTTTATTGATAAAATGACTTCCAGACCCGAGCCACATTATTTACTCACATTTTACAGAAAAGGTTTCAGTGTCAGACTCTGCTGACTCAAAGCGCGAGGCTGGCCCTACTCGATTGACTTTTAAGGATATATTTATAGTCGATGAGTTCACAATCAAAATATATATTCGGTTTATACAAACAAACCTTGATAGATACAAACAAATAGCATAACATGTCATGTAAGAAATGCAATTTTTCATAACTGCACAGCACTACTCCAGAAAAAAAATTAGACTGATACAAAAACAAACCTTCACTTCAAATAACACCAACTAATTGGTTAAATAAATGCAACTTTGGACCCCGTTAGATCTTCGCCCCCCTCATATTTTAAGATTAGCGTCAGCATCGATTATTACAAGTTCGGCGGCATTTTGAGTAATTCAGTAAAAGGTGCTGTAGTGCCTAGAGCTGGAAACAAGCTCTACAGCTTCCTTTATTGCAGACCCCCCATGCCGAGCAGTTTTAGACCCATGTCTCCCCTTCTTCACCAAAGGTTGCCCACATTACCAGAATCAAATGCCCTTTTGCCCGACCCGGAGTCCGGGGTCATCCCCTTCCAGCCCCGAGTCACCTGCTTGAGTCTCTGAATGAATCGTGGGCAGGGGGTCGACTCTGGCACGTCAGCCTTGGGGCTCCCCTGGTGCCGCGCTCAGCGCGGTGTCTCCCCCAGTTCTGCTTAAAGATTGGGGGAGTTGGGGGTCCAGGAGGGCTGTGCCTGGTTAGCATCGGACCTGAGGAGAGAGCTGGGGTAGCCCACCTGCCTACCTGTGCGCCGCCGCCTGCTGCTCAACCGCCCTCTGATGGGGCCCCCAGGGCTCTGCAACAAGCCCCCCATTATTAAACATGCAAACACCATCAGCTAAACTGGTTGAACCCTGGGCCCTGAGAGAGAACGCCTCCGGGGTGATCCCCAACTGCTTCTCTCATTTCAGGAAGATAAGACGTGAGAAGAGTGGGGTCGAGAAACGAGGAGAAGGGGAGATGGGGGAGAAGGAGAGAAAGGGCCCGGGGTGAAGGATAGGAGACAAAAGGAAGGCAGAGAGCTGTACTCACACACTATAGAAGAAGTATGGTGACTGTCACGACGGGTCCAGACTCCAGAAAGAAAGGCGTCAGGCAATCTCAAAGGCACTGTCTCCCCTCCACACACCACGAGGCGAGTGAACCGGATCCAACGACACTGCAGCGCCGCGCGCTGCAAATGGCCAATCACTGCATGACTACATTAAGTCAGAGACAGTGATTGGCCATTGTGCATGGCGGCTGAGCCACCCACGCTCGGCATCCAATATGGATTGCCCCTGCTGTGCTGCGCGGTGACCGGCCAATCCTGGTGCTGCATGCAGCGCCAGGATTGGCTTGGAGGGCACACTAACTGCTCGCCCTGTCGCCCTTTTGCTGCCAGGGGCTGCCGCACGAATAAACCTGCACCCCCCCATCTAGCTTATGGTTATGTGAGGGCCCTGGGGACTTTCATGCGCATGCTCGGGCAAGTTGCTGCCCGAAGCATACATGCAGGAAAACAACTTGGAGACTCGTCGACTCACTGACTGTCAATCACCACACCAGCCCCCCCTCCCCCTGTGCACTCCCCTTTCAGTCGGGTGCTGCCCGGCGGCGTGGATAAATATTGTGCTAATTTATTTAAAATACACAGAGTTAGTAAAAACATTTATTTTAATTATTTTACGGCAGCCGCGGGTCACAGCAGGGCTGGTGGGGCTACGCCCCTACTCCCCAATGGACGCACTGCGGCTGGTTGCCTTACTCTGTGTAAGGGAGGCGTTGTGGTGGGTGTTTCCCATGCAACTCCCATGGTTTTTGATACATTCCCAAATTTAGAAGTACTTGTAATCCTGGGAATGAGTCAAAATCATACTCCTTCCCAGGGCAGGCATAACGAGAACTATCTTTATTTATCCTCGGTTTTTCCTCTAAGTGCGCTACATTCTGCAGCACACATAGGAGGAAAACGCATCCAAGGATTGTTTTCATGCAGGAAGGTGCCCGTGTTGGCGCTAGGATGCAGAAATGGCGCCATGTAGGGGGAAAGGACAGGAATGCGCCGTATTGGATAAATACAGTGCATTCCTGCCCCCAAGGTGACTTGCTGCACTGCCCTATGCCAAATCCCCATAAATGAGGGCCCTATCCCTTTCCCAAGTTCAGTCTTTGAAAGTTTACGATTTCAGTATTGATGTCCGTCTGTATTTACTCTAGTAGATAGCGCCATCTTCTGGCACTTGAATGTATAATCCTAAACATACACACATTCTTCAGGATGTTTCAAACATATTAGAAGTATATTTTCTCTCTCATTTCTTTTACAAGAAAAAACTGAGTGTTTCACGGATAATAAATTTGCTCTTCTTCAGGGTTGCCCAGTTAGTTCAAACATCAAAATGAGAGATATTTTGAATTAACCAGAACATAGATGTATATGATTTGTGATCATTTTAGTGATAACATGATAAACTTAAGTAAATCAGTGTCAGTCTGATTTAATTAGATAACTCTCTTCCATTGTCCTCATCAACATCAAACAGTATTTATAAAGCGCGGCTAATCACCCACAAGGGTATCCGGGCGCTGAGGGTCTTGCTGCTTCAAGAGTGCTCCGTTGGACAGCCAGGTCTTGAGCCCTTTCCGAAATTGTAAAAGTGAGGACGCGGTCCCGGAGGGGAAGGGGAACATCTTTCCAGAATTTTGTCACAAGGTAGGAGAAGGAAAGTCCTCCACTGCTGCTTTGGCTTAATGTGTGAGAGGGAGGCAAACCGCAGAAGTCTGGAGGGTAGGTGGAAGTTCAGGTGGTGGAGGAAGTTGACTGGTCCCTGGTTGTATAGGGCTTTGTAAGTATGGATGAGAATCTTGAATTATCACCACTTCTGAATGGGGAACCAGTGGAGTTGTTTGAGGCAAGGGGTGATGTGGGTTTGATTGGGGAGGAGTCTGGCCGTTGAGTTCTGTACTGTCTGCTGTTTCTTCAGGAGGTGAGTGGTGATTCCGACGTAGAGAGCATTGCGTAGTCCAGCTGGCTGATGACTAGGGCTTGAGGGATGGTTTATCTGGTGTTGACGGGTAGCCATTTGAAGATTTTCTGGAGCATCTCAAGAGCGAGAAAGCAGGTGGATGAGACTGCATTGATCTGGGTTCTCATTGTGAGCTTGCTGCCCAGGATAATACAGAGGTTGCAGTCTGGTCTGTCAGAGTGGTTAAGGATCCTTGTGTAGAGGGCCACCAGGAGTCGTACCACGGAGAGGTATTGTTTTCAAAGATCAGCACAGGTTTGTATGTATTGAGTATTAGGCTGTCATTTTTCATCCAGTCTGCGATGCTTGTCATGCATCTGTGAAAGTTGGCCCTTGTTGTGGGAGGTCTTCTGATAGTGAGAGGCTGAGCTGGGTGATGGGTTCTTAAGATGTTGGCCAAAGGGGTCCTATAGTTGTTGAACAGAGTGGGGCTCAGAGATGAGCCTTGACGGACACCACAGATGGTGTCCATGAGTTGCAAGGTGAACGGTGGTAGGCGGATTCTCTGGGTTCTTCCAGTGAGGATGGAGGCAATTAACTTGAGGGCGTTTCCTCGGATTCTGATGAGAGGAAGCCTTTTGATAAGGGTGTGGTGGGATACTGTGTCAAAAGCTGCTAAGAGGTTAAGGTGGATAAGTGTGGCCATTTCTCCCAGATCCAGGAGGGTTCTAATGTCGTTGGTGGCAGCAATCAGGATGGTTTCAGTGCTGTGGTTGGTGCAGAACCAGATTGGAAGGTGTCCAGAGGATTGCTGTTCTCCAGGTGTTGATTAAGTAGGCGGTTAATGGCTTTTTCCAGGACTTTAGCAGGAAAGGGGAGAGATGGGGCTGTAGTTCTTCATTTCACTGGGTTCGGCAGATGGTTTCTTGAGAAGATGTTTGACTTGTACATGTTTCCATTCATTGGGGAAAGTGTATGTGGTGATGGATGCATTGACAATGGCAGTGAGCACGCTGCTAATCTTCTTGCTTCCAAGGTTGAAGATGTGGTGGGACAGGGGTCCATGGGTGCTCCAGAGTGGATTCATGATGGCAGTGGTGTTGTGTGTGGTGAGCGGGTCCCAGGAGGTGAGTGGGTGGTCGGGTTTGGCACCTGTGGGAGCGAAGAGCCTGTAAAGGTCAGAGGAGGTGGGTCGGCGTGCAAAGTTTTTGTAGAGGGTGGAGATCTCATCATGGAAGATGTCCGCCAGGGCGTCACAAAGTTCCTGGGAGTGGGTGATGTTTTCAGTGGTGGAGGGGTTGAAGAACTCTGACAATGTTTTTTGCTGTGGTTGGAACTGGTTTACAATCGGAGTTGATGGTGTTGGTTGCAGGATCCTTGCTGGTGCCCCATTTCCTTTCTGGTTGCTTGCAGTTGCATTTTGTGGTTCTTAGCTCCATGGTTACAAATTGACCTGGCGACTGTCAGCACCGTCGGTGATCCTGGCGGAAACGTTCTTCCCAGTCTGCTCTAGGTTGGTTGCGGTGCCAGGGTGGGAGGTATTCAGGGCGTGTGTCCACTGGCTCTCTGACACTTTGTTACAGCTGTGGTGAGAGGTGTTGGGCGCATTGACGCTGACGCCTAAGAAGACGCTGAACGCCCACACTGCAGCTAATAACTTTGATGTCTGGATCACCTCCACACTTGATAAGGTACTCCCGGTACAGGTCTGCAACCCCTCAAAAAGACATAAAGCCTCCCCATGGTTTACGCCCACTCTTAAGACACAGAAACTAGCCTGTCGCAAACTCGAAAGAGCCTGGAGACAGGACTATTCCGAACTGAGGAAGGATAAATACAGAGTGGCCATTAGGCGTTATAAACAGGAATTAAAGGAGGCACAAGCTTCTTTCTACGGTAGCAAAATCAACACAGCCGCCAATGCCCCTAGGGAAATTTTTAAAATTGTTAAGTCAATCATTTCCCCCCCTGCAGAATGCCCCTCCACGGACGATGCCCAAAACCGTTGTAATGATTTAGCTGCTTTCTTTTCTGATAAAATCCAGACTATATATTCCTCCTTTGGGACTGTCAATAACGATCTGGTACCCCTCATTCCCACAGTCCCTGAGGGTTCTGCCTCCAGTAAACTGGACACAATCCCACTCTTGGATATTCCAGTCCTAGACAAACTTATTTCCAAAACTACCTCTGGCTCCCCTAATGACCCTGCACCCCCTCAGACCCTCAACAAAGCTATGGACGTGATTCGCCCGGTCATATTAGATGTACTCAACACCTCCATCTCCTCAAAAGTCGTACCTCCTTCATGGAAGTGTGCGATGGTGAGGGCTTTGCTGAAGAAGCCCAATCTTGACCAGTCCAACTTGGCGAATTACCGTCCTGTCTCCTTGCTCCCCTGGCTAAGTAAACTGCTGGAGAGGCACGTAAATAACACCTTGATGAGCTATTTGGAAGCAAATAGCCTTCTACGTGCCTCCCAGACAGGGTTTCGCCCTTTACATGGGACTGAAACAGCCCTTCTGGCGGTAACAGAGGAGGCAAGAGCAGTGTTAGACCGGGGAGGAAAAGTCGCCATCATTTTATTAGACCTCAGCGCCGCGTTCGACACGGTAAACCATGTCACGCTATTACAACGTCTGGCGGACATGGGCGTGTCGGGCGCGGCCCTGGAATGGTTGACTTCCTTCCTGGCTGACCGCTTCTTCCAGGTTTTCGAGGGCGAAGTGGTGTCGCCTAAACACCCTCTCAGGTGTGGGGTTCCTCAGGGCTCATCCCTGAGCCCCACCCTGTTTAACACCTACATGGAGCCCCTAGACAGGATAGTCCAACCCTTCGGTGTGCGTATTGTCACCTACGCAGACGATACCCAACTGGTGGTCTCGTTAGACCACTCGGAGGGATCGTCTAACACCTTAGGCCCCTGTCTAGAGGCCGTTGCCAGATGGATGCAATCTTCCTGTCTAAAGCTAAATGGGGAGAAGACAGATGTCATGCTATTGGGTAATCCTTCACCCTCTGTCTTCTCATCCATCTGGCCACCATGTTTGGGCCCACCTCCTGCCCCCAAGCCCCAAATAAAAAGCTTGGGGATCTGGCTTGACACCGCCTTGAACTTCTCAGCCCAGGCCATAAAAACTGCCGCTACCTGTTTTGGATTAATGAGGATGCTCCGGAAGGTGCTCCCTCTGCTTCCATTCCAAGCAAGGAGGATCCTGGTCCAGGCCCTCGTACTATCTCGCCTGGACTATGGGAATGCCCTCTATATGGGAGCCCCATCCTTTGTCACCCAGAAGCTCCAAGTCGCCCAAAACAGTGCGGCCCGGCTGCTTTACAATCTCCCTCGCTGGCAGTCAGCAAGGAATGCCCTAAAGGAACTTCATTGGCTCCCTATAGCGGCCAGAGTTCAATTCAAGGCCATGTGTATTCTACACAAAACCTTCTACCGCCAAGGCCCTGCAATCTTACAGCCCCTGGTTACTCCCTATGTTCCTCCCCGTGCCCTCCGATCCGGTACCCTCCAATTGGCTGCCTTGACCAGAATCAAGAAAGCCCGCTGGGGAGGCCGCTCTTTTTCACACACCGCGGCTAAACTGTGGAATACTCTTCCTTTATCCCTGCGAGAAACCACTAATCATCTCGCCTTCAGGAAAGCTTTGAAAACTCACTTGTATGCTAAACTCTGCTGATCTACCCGAGCCTGCGTTAACTAAGCTTTCAGTCACAAGCGCTACGAGGCCTCCGGGTAGATAGCGCTATATAAGTGCAGTTTTCATTCATTCATTCATTCATTGGGGCAGTGCCAGGGGGGTTCTGTGATGATGAAGTGGATGATGGCATGGCTTGTCCAAGTGAGCATGGTGATGTGAACTTGACTCGGTCGCTGGCCGTTAAGATGCAGTCAAGCATGTGTCCAGCGTTGTGGGTAAGGCTGTTGACCAGTTGGGTGAGTCCAATATTGTTCATGCGTTTTAGGAGGTTTGCAGTATTGGTGTCATTGGGGTCGTTGAGGTGGAAATTGAGGTCTTCAAGGAAGATGTCGGGTGTTGAAGTTAGGAATAGCGCTGCAGAAACGGGGGCGTGGTCCTGGAGGTCTGTAGGCTAGGGTGCCTCTGAAGGTGGTTTGGCCATCAGTTTGGTGCTGGAATTTGAGGTGTTCCATGATCGGGGTGGTGTTGTCTGCGGTGGTGGCGCAGTGGATATTTTCTTTGTGGAAGACGGCGATTCCACCTCTGTGTTTGTCGGTGCAGTGCCTGTGTGGTATCTTGGAGCCGTTGGGAGTTGCTGAGGCGATGTTGGGAGTGGATGTGCGGTTGAGCCAAGTCTATGCTCTATGCTCTATGCTTTCACAGCCTCACTCCGGAGGAC
Source organism: Lissotriton vulgaris (assembly GCF_964263255.1). Taxonomy (NCBI): domain Eukaryota; kingdom Metazoa; phylum Chordata; class Amphibia; order Caudata; family Salamandridae; genus Lissotriton; species Lissotriton vulgaris. The sequence continues at coordinate 331,406,903 of NC_141697.1, read as the reverse complement.
CTCATCGTGTCCAAGGGATGTGGGTGCTTCATGACAGACTCAGTCAATATGATTCCCGCCTTCTCCGCTACTCCTCTGAAGCCCTGCTCACCGGTCTCTCCTAGTGAACTGGGTATAGAATGCTTGCTCCTTAACGCGCGCTCACTCATTAAAAATAATATTATTTTTAAGGAGCTGATTTTGGAGAAGAATCCAATCTGGGCTTTTATCACCGAAACGTGGGCTAAGGACTCCTCTGGTCCAGACCTTACCGAAGCAGTCCCTGATGGGTACTGTCTGACTCGGCAGGATAGAGTCGGCCGGGTCGGTGGCGGTTTAGCCATCCTGCATAGGGACAACTTCCAATGTCATACCACGCTCCTATCTGACCCCAAGGATGCTATTCAGGTTGTCTATTTCTCACTACATGATTCCCATATTTCCCCATTTAATGGGATTTTGGTCTATCGTCCGCCCGGTCCCAGAGCAGACTTTAGTTTAAAACTGCTTCAGTTCTTGGAGCCCTACTTCGGTCGGGAGAATCTGACTATTCTGGGTGATTTTAATTTTCATTTAGAATTATTGGAATCACATGACACCTCCGTATTGCTGGAAGCTCTGACAGCATGTGGATTCACTCAATTGGTGAAAGGACCCACCCACCGAGCTGGTCATACGCTCGATGGTATTTTCTCTAATGATCAGAGACTCTCAGTTATGGTTCCTTTCCCCCTTTCCTGGTCAGACCACCTGGCCGTGCCTTTCAAAGTGGCCTTCCCTAGTCAGGATAGTGTCATGAAAGTCCCGGGTACCTTTGAAGTACGCAGGAACTTTAAAAACATCGGTGAAAACTCTTTTGACCCTTGGCTTTCTAGTCTGTCTTCTATTCGGGAGATGGATCCCTCCTCAGCGGTGCCGTATTACGATAACATTCTTAAAGAGGCCTTGGACGAACTGGCGCCAGCTCGGTCCTGCTATTCAGCAAGGAAAAGACCATCAGCCCCTTGGTTCTCTGAACAACTCAGACTCCTTAGGCAGGAAGTAAGGAGACAGGAGCGTCGATGGCAGGCCAGTTGGGATCTTAAAGACAGGAAAGCTCATAAAACCCTGCTTAAGAGATATAAATCGGAAGTTATCAGGACCAAGCAAGACTACTTTGTGGCCCTGACTGCCTCTCTTTCATCTCCCAAAGAGCTCTTCAGGATCGTGGACTCTCTTACATCTCTTCAGGTCCCCGATCCAGTTGTTCCTTCTCAGGAGCTCTGTAATGACATCGCTCGCTTCTTCCAGTCCAAAATAGCGGACATCTACACTGCTCTGGAGTCTCAGAGGCTTTCTACGGCGGAGCCATCAGTTACTGTAGTCCCGGATGTTCCACCGGCTGAGCCTCCCCCGGCCGGCTATCTGGAATCCTTCCCCCCGCTTTCCCTACAAGATCTTGACAAGCGGCTTGATAAAACCAAGTCAGGGTCTCCGCTAGATGCTTGCCCTCTTAAGATCTTGAAGCAGTGCAGGGGATCTCTTCTACCCCCCCTACTTGAGATCATGAATGGGGCCATCAGGGAGGGTGTCTTCCCACAGCAGTGGAAAAATGCTGTGGTCAAACCCCTTCTTAAGAAACCCTCCCTAGATCCTGGGGTTTAAAAAAACTTTCGCCCCATCTCACTGCTTCCGGCCCCTGCAAAGATGCTCGAGTCCCATCTTAACGAGCATCTAGCTGCCTTTGTGGAGAATTCAGGCTGCCTCGACCCTTCCCAGCATGGTTTCAGGAGGGAACATAGCACCGAGTCCGCCCTCACCCTGGTTCTCGACTCCATCCGTATGAGTGTGGATGAGGGTCGGACTTCCCTCCTGATCCTTCTGGACCTCACAGCTGCCTTCGATACCCTATCTCCCCAGGTCTTAACATCTCGACTGGGTGAGATTGGGGTCCGAGGGGCAGCCTTGGGTCTGCTCTCTTCCTTTCTCGATCATAGGGAGCAGAGGGTTATGTTGGGAAAATTTCTATCTCCATCCCTGTCTGTGCAATGTGGGGTCCCTCAAGGGTCGGCGCTTAGTCCCACCCTTTTTAACATCTATGTGACCCCCCTTGCCAGACTTATTAGATCTTTTGGGATGGAGGTAGTCTCCTACGCGGACGACACGCAGATCCTCGTGTCCCTCTCCCAGTCAATTGAGTTGACCGCCTCCAGATTTAGATCCTGCATGGAGGCCGTCGGCCAGTGGATGATATACAATTCACTCAAATTGAATGGGGAGAAGACAGAGGTGATGGTGTTTGGCGGAAGGGAAGATATCTGGTCTGTGGAGTGGTGGCCTGACTCGCTCGGTCTCTGCCCCAAACCTACTTCTTCGGCTAAAAATCTTGGGGTAATGATCGACCCTACCCTGGACATGCGCCAGCAGGTCAACAGGACGGTATCGACCTGTTGGGGCATAATTCATGTCCTCAGGAAAATAAGGAACTACCTCTCCCAGCCGGCAAGAAGACAACTTGCTGTCGCCCTTTTGGGATCGCGTCTGGACTACTGCAATGCGCTGTATGCTGGACTGAATAAGGGTCAGATGCAGCGCTTGCAGGTAGTCCAGAATGCGGCAGCTAGATTCGTCCTCGATCTTCCTCGTCGCTCTTCGGCCACGCTGGCCAGGAAGCAGCTGCATTGGCTTCCGATTAAGGAGCGTATTGTTTTCAAATCCATGTGTATGGTCTATAAAGCCTTGACCAAAAGTACCCCTACAGGGATCAGATCCATCCTGACATATTACAATCCTGGCAGGAGCCTCCGCTCCTCCAACCACTCTTTCCTCCACATCCCCCGTATTCGGAAAGCCAGATGGGGTGGTAAGGCTTTTTCCCTCTTGGCCCCTAAATGGTGGAACGATCTTCCTTTAGAACTTCGGTCCCTCCCCTCCCTCCAAACCTTCAGAGCAGCCCTTAAAACACGCCTCTTTGTTCAAGCGTACATGTAAGTGCAAGATTGCCCGCTTTTTGTTTGATCCTTCTGTTAGGCGCCTTGACACCTTCGGGTTTTAGTCTGCGCGGTACAAGATGCATAATAAATAAATAAATAAATAAATAAATAAGTCACGGTGAGGAAGAGGACATCAGGGGTGAGGGCTGTGATGGTGTCCCAGGTTTTGGTGGTGTGCTTGCAGAGTGATCGTGCATTGAGCAGGAGGAAGTGGAGTTGTACCACAGCAGTCGTGGACGTAGTGGTTGGCGTAGTGGTGGTGCTTGCAGGTGCCCTAGTGTTGCAGGAGAAGAGTTAGTGCTGGCAGACAAAAGGTCCTGCTGTAGATCAAGGTGAGGAGTGGCAGCAGTTGTGGAGTCTGGGGTCGAGGGCTGAAGGCTCAGTACAGGTGTATCTTCATGTGTCAGGAGAGCCAGAGTTCCTGTCACTGAGTGCGGTCACGGCACGCCGGTGGCGAGCCCGTTGTGTGCCCGCACTGCGGCCTCCAGGGAGGGAGGGGTGCAGGATGATGGTGGCAGGGGTAGCATGAGGCAGAAAATGAAAGGGAAATAGAACAGCAAAAAACTGAGGGAAAAGCGAGCAGGGGCAAGCCTGCGGAATAACAACAAACACAGTTGATGGACAGAATGTAGAACAATGTCATACATTCACCCCAGTACAAGGATCTGGGCCTAAATCCATCGTTTTTTTGCACTCCACACCACCCTGGGTTAGACACTGGCTATATGCAAATCAGCCCTGACCCTGTGCCTCATGGGAACAGTCCAGTCCGAACTACCAAGCCATGTCTTTCCCAGACCGGAATCAAGCATCCAAGGACCGATTTCTGGCTATCAGCCTTCATCAGCCTGGATAGCTTGACTCCAGTGGTGTGGAGAGCCTGGGACTCACGTCTGAGTATACCCAGCACACTCGGGGTGAAAATTGCAAAAAACACAGTTGATGGCAGAATGTAGAACAATGTCATACATTCACCCCAGTACAAGGATCTGGGCCTAAATCCATCGTTTTTTTGCACTCCACACCACCCTGGGTTAGACACTGGCTATATGCAAATCAGCTCTGACCCTGTGCCTCATGGGAACAGTCCAGTCCGAACTACCATGAGGCACAGGGTCAGACTGATTTGCATACAGCCATGTCTGAACTGGGGTGGCAGAGTGGGCTAAAGAACAGTGATGGATTAAACCCAGATCTTTTGACTGGGTGTGAGTGTTTGATTGATTCGGATGCTCCGTCCATCACCACCCCCTTTTGTGCGGAATAACAACAGTAGAACCACACAACAGGAAAAACAAGGCAGCACACACCTTACAATATAAAATGAAACAAAACTAAACAGTGGTATAATCTGATCAAGAATGGGCAACAATACCATACAAAACAATACAAATTTCTAACAAGCGGACAGTAAACAGTGAATGGGGACTAAACAAGTAGGAGCAGTACAAATTTGATGAACATTGAGCAAAATAAACAAAACTAACCAATTTAACAAAATTAAACTAGAGACAGAAAACCAGCAAGGGAGAGCTGGCACAAAGGAGCTGCTCCCCTAGCATGTTCCCCTATACAAATCTTTCCAGTAGAGTAATATTTAAAATAAGTCAGCAGTATGCATAATCTTGTGCAGGGATAACATAATTAGTTGTCAGTTTAATTGCGGTTAGAAATTGAGTTATTGGTTGACTGAGGTGTGAGCCTTGGTCAAGAAGCAACCATAGTCCTAGTCAGGGTAAGGCACAAGCAAACTCCAAATAAACTTGTGCTCACCCCCCTGATAACTTGGCACAAAGCAGTCAAGCTTAATTCAGAGGCAATGTGTAAAGGATTTGTACAATACTTCAAACAGTAAAACAGTATGAAAACACTGCACAAAAAGATCCCACACCAGATTACAAAAATTGAACTTAATTTAATAAATAAACACCACCAAAATGACAAAAATCCAATTGGTAGAACCAGAGATCTTGACTTTTACCATTTTAGGTTCTGGCCAACTGCGACCCGGACCCAGTTAGGCCTGCTGAACAAAGTATCATAAATCCTGATTTGTGGAGCCGAAGAGATATGTCGGTTCTGGGAAGCAGCGAGATTTCAATGTGAGGGCCTGCATCATCATCGAGGATCCCGTTGACTGGGCTTGTGATGTGAAGTCCGGCCTCGAGGATGCAGCACGCAGTAGGGGCAATGCGTCAGTTCTGAAGAGTTGTGAGGCTGCGATGCGGAGTATGGCAGCATCATCAAGGATGCCATAGATGAGGGATCCGAGGGCCTGCACTGAGGATGCCTTCACACAGTGGTGGTTCCAGGAATATATGATGATACCACGCATACCATCACAACGCTGTATTTTACATTGCGGTTTTGACAACGCAAGTCGTTACATCGAGGGTGCTGGACTTAGGAATAGTGTGAATTACTATTCCAACTCCAGTCTACGTACAGTAGGGAAGGTGTTGGAATAGTAATTCACACTATTCCTTAGTCTAGAGCGCCCTCCAGTGCGTTGCTAAAACCACGATGTAACCATTACGCGTTGTAATGGTTGCGTGCCAAAGGATGTTTCCCGGTTCCGGAGGTGTTGCGGGTCACGGTGGCGACACAGGTCTTTGCGACGGGTTCAGTCCACTCAGCAGTGGAGATGTGTTGTTGTGCTTTGGGAGTGCCATGCGGCAGAGGAGATGTGTTGGTTCCACTGGAACCACATGAGGCTGGTAAATGGTAAAGCACATTAAGCCCACTTCCAATGGTCCAGGACTTGGGTGGCATCACTTGGCAGGGTAGACTCACAGATGGCAGGGTCCAGGTGCAGATGCAAGGTTGTTGGAAGCCTGTTATGTCCCAGAGGCTTCAGATCAGGAGGCCAGCTGACTAGTCCTTGGAGTTATTCTGGTTTTTGGGATCAAGAGATACAGGTCCAGTACTTCTCACCCAGTCAAGAGGGCAACAGGTCCGCACAGCAAAGCAGGAGTCCAGCAGTGTGCAATCCAGCAGAGTGGCAATACTTCAGCAGCACAGTGGTGCTTCTACCTGGCAGAGTATCCACAGGTCCAGAAGTATACTGAAGTGATGGTGTCGGAGGTCCTTCTTTTATACACAGTTGTGCCTTTGAAGTGGGAAGAAGCTTCTAGAGGCATGCCTTTGAAGTATACAGATGCCATGATTTCCCTGCCCTGGCTCCAGACTAACTACAAGGGGCATGCAGCCCTTTGTGTGGGTATAGAACAGCCTATTCAGATGTAAGTGAGTTTGGGCCCAGATGATCTCACCCATGTTACCAGTGATGGCCCATCCAGTCACACCCAAGCTCCCATTGTGTATGGCTGTCTAGGAGAAACACACAAACCCCAACTGCCAACTACACCCTGTCATGTGACAAGAGACAGGCTACATGCATCAAATGACTTAGGCAACAAAATGCCAACTTTGTTCTTTTCTAAAAGTGGCACAGAGGAAACTGGCTTTTTATGATATATCAAAATGAGATATATTGTTCAAAGAGTCCAAGGGCTCCCTTATGAGTGGACAGGAGCTTGCTCTAGTAATTGCAAGGTAGTATTCTAAGGGGTAGCGTAATCGAGAAGAATTATGCGTATCAGCAAGACATCTGCAAATATACACAATAGTCACTAAATGATACACATGACTCTATAAGGAGATTCACACCAATTCATGAAGATGATCAGTATCTTTATATATGTTTAGGTACCAGAATCAATTTATTAAGGTAAGTAAATATTTTCAATAGAATTACTTTCGTATTTGAAAAGTCGACACTTGGAGCAATTTTCAGAAGCTGAAATGTTATCCTATGGGAGGAAAAGCAAGTGCGACCCTCAGGTACAGTACAGCGACTTACGGGACCAGTCTCCAGGAGTTAAGGTGAGTGGTGAGCAAGGTCCAAGGAAGCACCAGAAGAACACAATCAGTGGTACCTGGACGGCCCGGTGCAGGGGTGCAAAACAGCATTGGATGACTAATGTTACTCTATGTAGATCGGTATTTGCGTAAAGTGGCTGCAGGCTTTGAATGGTGGGTCAGTCGGGCTGAACTAACAAGGGGGCTCAGGCCTTGTGATGCTCAGGAACATAGGACACCTTTTGACCTCTTTTTCACAGCCCAAGGGCAACGGGTGCAGAGGTGTCCTTAGGTGTCTGATTTATCTTACCGGGAGCAGTTGAAGTAGAAGTAGCCTAAATGCAGAGGCAGCAGGCAATGTCTGAGAGTTCACTGGGGGTGAACCCACCGTGGACTCGATCTCTGGAGGGCTGGGGGACCACAATGGCACTGATGGCCCATTTCAGCTTGGGCTTGGAGCGACGGGTGCAGTGGTGTCCTTAGCCATCAGGTTTGTGTGGCCACAAAGTCCTCTTAGGAGTCTTGGGGTGCCTGCAGGATGCAGGGAAGCAAGTAGGCTACTTCATGGGAGGTTTTGTTTCCTGGATGAAGTGATGGTAGGTCTCCAGGGCTTTGGGGACTCAGCAGCTGCAGGACAAGAACAAGATATCTTTTGGTGCAACTGTCAAATTCAGCAGGCAGTCCAGCAGGGTTGGCACCAAGTGAGTTGCTGGGTCTTCTTTTCTAGCAGTTGTGATTCTTCACGTTCATCTTCTTTCAGGCCAGCAAGATGCGCCCCTAAATACTGAATTTAGGAGCATTAGGGCAGTGTAGGATAGTAGTCAATGGACTCTTGGGGTCACTTCACCCCCATATGCCTACTTCCTGTGGGAAGTGGGAATAACCTTGTCCCAGAATGCCTAGGTTTGCCATCACAAAGATGGCCACTTCTGATAGCTTATTTTCCCACCAGATCAGGTCCCCAAAAGATCTGGGCAAAGGGGGTCGGCTTCCTCTCCTGTGAGGGGACCAAGATTCGTATTTCAAAGGCAGCAACTTCTTTGAAGCTTGCCGGCCCTGGAAGGCTAATCAGCAGGTCATCCTGTGAAAGGGGGCATGACAACCTCTTTCCAGGCAAGCTCTTGTTGGGCGAAATTTGCGAATTCGCGGTACGCGAATTCGTGCAAATACGTACTTATGGTCCACAAAATTTGCGAATCTGTGCGAATTTGCGGATTTTTAATTTTTGCGTGTTCGGTGGGTTTTTTTTCAGCGCAGCTACCGCAAAGTTACCCATTCGGTCGTACATGGGCGCGGCCATCTTGTTTTCAGTGTTTGCGTTGCGTATTTCCGTTTCTGGGCGCAAGTTGCATGCTCGCGTTGGGCATTTCCTACGTGCGGTGCGCAATTACATGTTCGCGTCCGTTTTTGCGTGCTCGTGGGGGAAGTATCGCGCAAACTTACCCACGTGGTCGCAATGGGCGCGGCCATCTTGTTTTTCATTCATTGCTATGGCTCTGGGCATGCTTTTTTTATCCTGCTTAAATCTTTGCAATCCTTTGTTTCAACTTTATTTTGATCTTTTTTTACTCATTATCTATCCCTCTCTTTTTCTACATCTATATTTTGTTTTTTTTTCCAATTTGTTACTTTAATAACTACTTGTTTTTCCCAATTCTTTTCTTCTTTCACCCAGGACCATGGCAAAGGGAGCCGGCAAGTCTAAGGGGAAGGGTCCCGCACCCCGTAGCTGGCTCTCTTGCAGGCGCTTAAGGGGGTAGGATGTAATTGCCCGGGAGATCTTTAGCTCGGTGGAGGTGGCTGCACTGGCTTTCTTCGTCCAGCGCCACCTCCTTAAGACAGTCGCGGCAGGCCCGGTGCCGGGTACGGGCTCCGGGAGCGTCGCCAGCTATGGGGGAAGGTGTGCCGGGCCATGTATCGGAAGTCTGGGGTCCGGCTCACCTACAACCAGGCGACGCACCGGTGGTCCGACATCCTGGACCGGGAACACGACCTGCTTGGCGTGGAGATCCCCGAGCTTGGTGAGTAGTAGTAGCTATTTAATCACTACTTTGTTTTCTCCTGCTCTGTGTTATATTGCAAATGTTTGTTTTTTCCGAAGAGCAAGAAGGCTGCAGATTACATTGCAGGTAAATTAGGTTTCAAAAGCTTCTGTGATTGCAGGTGCTCGCCTGCTCACTGGCGGTGCTACTATGCTTACTTGTTTTCAATTTTGTGCTCATTTGGCCTGGGTGATTATGTATGAGTGTACTCTACAGAAGTGCGTAATGCTAGACACTAGAGATTACATGGCAGATAAATTATGTTTTTTAAAAAGCTTCTGTGATTGCAGGTGCTTGCCTGCTCACTGGCGGTGCTACTATGCTTAGTTATTTTCAATTTTGTGCTCATTTGGCCTCGGTGATTATGTATGAGTGTACTCTACAGAAGTGCGTAATGCTAGACACTAGAGACTCAAGTCCAGTCCTTCCTTTGCACTCCTGCCACTGAAGAGATAGTGGTGGTGGATTGATACGTTGAGTATATTATGACTGGTTATTTACTATTAAGCAGGAAACTTTTTAGTGGTCCGCAATCATGACGGACTGTGTCTGTCACTTCGCGTGTTGCAGAGTGCTGCCTGCCAGTCCCAGTAGAACCTTTTTGTAGTTGGTTTAGTGAGTTACATAACTTTCCAACTAGACGGTCCGCAAATCCAGCAATATTAATAGTAGACCACATCAGATAGGTCAATAAATTTGGTGCAATTGTTGTCTATTTCCCTGAAATAATTTGTTATTGTTTTTTTGAAATGTTTGATTTGGTTGACAACAATCATCCATGTTTGTGTCTTTCTTTCATGTTGTACATCAGCTCCCCCCAGGGGCAAGAGGACAGAGGAGGAGGTAGCAGTGCCGGCGGAGCAGGAACAACAGGAAGGCCAGGATAGGTCAGCAGAGGGCTCCTCTGCTGGCCCCAGTAAGTTTTCCTGTTAATATTATTAATTATACTTCCCTATCTTTTACAGCACCTATTTAGTTCAAACGTTCCTCATAATTCTATTTTTTCCTAAATAGTCTTTGATCTTCTTGTAGACTGTTTCTAAATTCTTATCCTGCTTCTACTATGACTGTCTGTGCTACTACTAGATTATTATTAGTCTGTCTGTGTAGCTAGCTAAGCTTGCACAGTTGGCAAAAGGTGTTAAACAAAACTCCTATTCAGCAATAGTTCTAGGCACTGAGCGCAGTCCTCTTGGTTGTCCATAATGTCTATTGAAGTCTTCTAAATGTTTATGCTTTGACAATTCCCAACAATAAAATGTCAATGGCCACCAAGAATAAGATACTGGTTTACTTTTTGATTGGATACGAGGACATACTACTACTGTTGCAGGGACTATTCTTCCCATACAGAACTATGGACAAGAAATAGGGCATTGGTGATAATAGGCGCAGTTAGACTTTCCACATACCTCAGTCAAAACAGAAGTTGAACCCCCAATCTCCTTACTGACTAACTAGTGTGTCAAAGTCCTTATTTAGCTATAGAATGCAGTGATGATCCCTAACGATTATACAACCCAGAACATAAGGCTACGGAGTCAGAGTCCCGACCTCTCAGAGTCACGGACTCATGCTTGCAAATTGCAAACCCTTTCGCTCACTCACTCACTCATGACCAAGAACCACAGAGTCCATGTAAGTTTTAAAGCTTTATTAAAAGTAAAACATCTAGCTCTGTGTACACTGTAAAAATTTAAATTGTGCATTATATAAAAACATTTATTAAAATCAATTTCATATGCGATAAACGGTGAACGACTAAAAAGTGGCTGATTTCACACATTAATTGTGGGAGAGCCCTCAACTGGTTGGAACTTAAAGTCTTGGTGGGGATGAATCGTTGACGACTCCGACTAATCCTCATGATCATGCTCTTGTTCGTAGAAGGGAAGCTTCTGTCTGTTAGGAGAAAAATGGTGCGTGTTAAAAAGCAAGCATTCGTCAGTTGTGCCAAAAAGTGTAGCATCACATGTTATGGCTAAGCATAAATAAAAAACACCCTTCCCTGAAGAAAGGGCAATTTTAGTTTAGAACTTTAGACTAGAGAGTCACAAGTTATTACATTTGTTTATGTAGTACTAGTAACATTTTTTTATTCCTAGACAAAATAGGGAGTGGTGTATAAGGCATCTAAAAATATTAAATGTATTGTCTAGGCGTAACACCATCGGCACAGCCATCCACCATTGCCGGGCCAGCGCGGAGGAGAGCACTCCAGGGGCGGATGCGGTGCCACAGCCAGCAGAAACTGCTGTGGGGGATACCACAGTAGTCGCAAGCAGTGGTAAGCTATTATATTCCTTACTTATTCAGATTGCAGAGTGGGTTCTCTGCAGGGGTGTATATGTTGTACAGTACAAGTACACTTCAGTGTTAAGAAGACTTACAAATTTAGAACTGCGTTTTTGTCAACCAGGTAGAAGACAGTCACCCTTGACTTCTCATTAGCAAGAGCATTAGCGGCGGGAGTTGATCAGTAACCAATGGCCTCCACTAAATTGGACTTCAACTCAGCTGTGAACCTTTTATCGAGAAGCCAAGTCAGTTCAGAGATGAACTTGATGGATGGGATGAACGAAAAGGGAAGGAAGGGTGTAAGGAAGGACGAGCGAGTTAAATTAATGACTGGCAAAGAATGATACGTGTTTTTGAATGCTGCTCGAGGTGGCTGGGAATCTGATGCATGGCCGGTTGAAGGCTGACGCAAGGATGGGTGGAAGGAGAAAGAAAAGAGGACTGCCTGGGTGGGTGAAACAGAAACTGAATGTGTGCGCAATATATCCTTTGGTTCAAATTCAAATGCAAGTCAAGCACGGATGCATGGCTGACGGTTTACAAAATAAAATAGAAAGATTGTTTTTCTCAGAGAAAAAATAAGGTTTGTCCAGTTGACATTATGAAGAGTGATTGACATTTACTTTGAATGGATGGATTCCGGGATGGTATATTCCTCATAGATAGCATAGGTGTATGTAGACAGAGTAGACGGTCACTGGATGAAGAGTGTTACTTTGAAGAGCATGTAACACCGCACCTCCGTGCCAGAGTAGCAAAGCCGAGGAAAGAAGTTGCAATTTTTCAGAATACTACCATGACTAGTAACAGTAGTTTGCAAGCACAGCATATATCCGGTGATTACGGGGACCACTCACTACCTCTGTTAATTTTTATTTTACAACTCTGTCATTGACATTGATGTGTGGCCTATCGGTGTTCAGTCAATCAAAAACAAAGCACCTAAAGTCATCCCATATGTAAGCAAATATCCTGTGAAGGGATAGATGATCATAATATCTTCTTCATTTTCCTTTTGTAGTAGTCAGGGGCAGGCCAGCGTGAAAGTTAAATTAATTGAGCAGTAGCCCTTGTAACAGGATATAGCCAGTGCCACCCGTAATAGAAAAGTAAGAGCTTCACCACCTGCATATACTGGACTGGTAACAGTAACGCAAGTCTGTGTCATCATGGCTTGCGTCTGGTTTTCTCAGGTGCAAATTGACTGCGCTGCCATTATGCCGGCTTCCACAAGTTTACGTACCAATTTCGCTAAACAAGAGAGAAGAAGAAGACTGGTGTACTGTCTGAGTCTAATGTAGTGAGTCTATATAATGCTAGTAGAATTAGTTCCTGAAAATCCCACTAAAGTTATAGCAGAGGTCGACAAAGTGGGAGGTTAGATAGATACATGCTACAAATGTTATGTACTGTGCTTGCAAGTTGCTAGTGCTACGGTGACAAAACTTTCTGCTGAATTATTTTGTGTTAATCTTAAAGAGCATTGGTTACAGTATGTTTTTCTTTCTTCATATAGATACTACTTCTAAACTAACTAGGAAGGAGTTGGCTAGACGGGCCCGGCAATGGAAGCTGGAGGCAATTGTCGCCGAATATCAACAACATCCACGACAGCTGCATCCTCCTCCGCTGCCCCTGGGTCATACGGCCAGCGCAAACCTCGAGCAGTACGGAGCCGCAGTCCGGCAGCCACCCGCCACCACCGAGCAGCAAAAACAACAGCTGCCCCCCACAGTACCTGCAAGTGCAAGGGTGGTGTGCACCGCTTGACCCTGAGAGTGTCCCACCTTGAGCAGGAGGTGGCGAGGCAGAAAGCCCTTTTCAAGGACCTCCGGAGAGAGCTGCGTGACCACCTGTCCAAAGGACACCGCCGTCAGAAATAGAGAGCCTGTCTCTTGCCCCTTTTTTAAAGACTTTTAGGGGGGGGGGGAATTGGGCGTTGGGGTTTTTGGACTTTGGGGACTGATTTGATTAATGAAAATTGGTTGGGGTTAGGGAGGGGGGTGGGGTGGGTCTTCTTGTGGGATAGTTTATTTTTGTTAGGGCTCCAATAATGATTTATTTCTCTACTTAAACATAGCATACGTTTTTTTTTACTGTTTTGTGGGGGAGGCGGTGGCGTTAACTGTACGTTTGTTTTCCTGAAACTTAACTGGCTGGTTGATTCAAATGGTCTAATCGCTCAAATTTGTACAAAAGTGCCACTGACAGTTAGTGAATTCAATTGTCCTACAACTTTACTAGTACTACCGTTAGTCTCTCCTCTCCTCCTACTCCATTATTCTTCCTCCCCCAAAAGGCTTATCTTACCTGTGATTCGTGTTTCAGAATAGGGCTAGGCACAGGGTTGGGTGCATGGCAAATGGTGATTAAGATTGGCTATGGAATCATGAACAGATGAAAGGTCATCGTTGTGCTGGTAGTAGTAGTGGTACACACTGGCAGTAGCAGCATATGAAAAAAAAGGAAATTAAACATTGAGTGGCCTCAGCATAGCATTAGAACAGTACGATAGATAGTACAGTACACAGTAAGAATATATCCTCGGATTCCTTCACTAGCCTTGAAATTGATTTTCTGTTGCTTTGACCTTATCCTCCCCAGCAGGTGTGTGGAATTATTGTTGTCATTTAGTCACACCTCAATGAAAACCACACAGCCCGGGGGAAGAAGGTTAGGGTTTGAAAATTGGATGGGAATGGGGGTTTTTGGGAACGTTTTGTGGAGAGAAGATAAAAAACACAACATGGACAAACAAAAAATAAAGAAAAACAAATCTTTGGATACAAAGATATCCATAAATCTTTTAAGGGACATAAAGGAAGTGCACTACTGCATGCATGAAGTTGTTTGCTAAATGGATGATTAGGTTACTGAAAAGTAGTACTTACTACAACTTACTAACTATGAAGAAACAATTTGACAGTACAGGGCTGCAGTAAATACGCAATTTCACTTGCCTATCTGCCCTCAGAGAGAATAAACAATTATTAGTACATTAAATTAGTTTTAAAAATACCAAAGAAACTTATCAAATAGCTGGAGGGATGAATTTGAAGCAGTGAGCAACAAAACGCACAGAGTCACACTCATAGAAGTTCACAACAATAACATTATTTAAAAGATAAGGAGAAGTGAAGAGGATACTGTAACTGTATGTTGTAGTTGTCCTGTTCAATTTGGGAAGTTGCATGCATCCAGCCATTCCTCTTATTCGCGGTACTCCTCCATTCAATTTGACGCTTCGGCGGATGCGGAATTGCGGATCGCTAATGGTAAGCCTGAATTAATCGTTTTTCCCATCGCACAGGGGGAATGGAAATGTTGATGGAAAAACAGTAAGTGATATTAAAAAAACACCACAGAGAAAAAAATATAAGGTACGGTGTGTAGTGCAAAAATAACACTTTCAGTTTCAGAGGCGACAGTAGTATTACATACAAGCATCATTTCTAAAGTGCGTACTCCGAGTCTCGTTTTCAAGCATAGTAATTAACACACAGCACAGCAGGCTAGGACCATGCAGATGGTCAAGGCAGGCACCACTGAGTGAAGCAACCGGATGTAGAATACCTCTTTGACACAGACAGACAAAGCATATCTAATTGTATGCAGCAAGCCACATAGACGCAATTCTACATGAACTGCTGTCTGGACTCTGGCATAACAATGGTACACTGGCTCGACCACTCCATACCATGACTAGACAGACATGTAGTTCTGCTGTGGTTGTTGTTTTCTTGTTTACCTGTTTGCCACTCACAAAATGGCCGTAGTTCTTCCGTAAACCAACGATGATGATCCATCCATCCATCCCAGTGAGTGACTGTAAAGAAAAAAGATATTATGTAACTTTGATCATCAAGACTCATCATCATCATGGTATATTGGCAAACTCAATGTTGTTAATGCAGTGGCAGTCTACACACACATTGAGTCCAAGGACATTTTGCATATTAAAAAATGCGACATAGTGGCCCCTGCAGTAGAAGTACAATTTGAATTAATCAAGGTAAAAAAACAGAGTAGACTTGAGTTACATTTAGTGTGTAAAAGATTAAATAATAACAGAAGACATATGAGGATTCATTTCATGCACAACAAACAAACAGCAATTGCTTTCATCAGAGCCAGACAGCCAGTGCTGTCCACTGCATGCCATCTCATTATTCATTACCTGTTCCACTTTTTGTCCGCATCTGGTTCTTAAAGTGAAGGCCCACAGGGCAGCCTCTCTTGTCAATTTCAGAAGTAACTGTCAGCAATCAGTATATAGTCAGTAATTCCAGTACCACTTCTTTTGAGGGGACTCGTCTACAAAGTAACAATGTATTCATTCTGTGTAATCCAGCCATCTGCCTTGAGGGAAATGGATAGGGGGAGTCTGGAGGAGGAGGATAGAGGAGCATGACTGAGTTGTGAACTTGTGAGCTTCAGGATTGCAGACAGCAGCACCTTTCAATAAGGAAATGAGACGAAGACAGTGCTGCTGATGGATTTGTTGTGATTAGAGTTTCGTTGTGGTAAAAGTTGCAAAATAAAGAAAGAGACACAGGAGTAAAAGTGAATAAGGAGTCAGGACGGAAGAAAAAGGAAGTCAGTTTCAGGCCTAGGTGTCAGGGAAGTAGAGCTCGTCCTCAAACTCTGAATTGAGACAGGAGTAGGTCAGCTAACAGAGAAGAACTTCCGTCACCTAAGTCGGTGTCCTCTTCTTCCTGCGTGGATTCATGTATTTTGTAATCTGGTGGTATGAAGTGCTGATTCAGCTTGATCATTGTTAGCCTCTCCACATTTTTGGTCCTTTTTGAAGTTACAATGGCACCAGCAGCACTGAAATCAATTCAGAAGACACGCTTGCGAGTGGGCAAGACAAATAATTTAGAGCCAGCTTGGTGATCAGTGGCCATTGATCCCTTTTCCTAAACCAATACAGCAATGGGTTGTGATCAATGTAGACCTTTGTTGGGTCATCCAGATAGGCCTTGCGTACCATCTGTGGCCTTTGCATCAGCAGTGGAACGAGCAAACCCTTGTTGAGTTCTCCAATCCGCTTCCGACAATATTATGGCGGGGCCTGGTGCAGGTGAGGATGATGATACGGTTGCTGGTGTAGGTAACGGCTGTGGGGGAAAGTGACTGCCTTCGGCCACAGAAGTGGACCTTGACGCCAGATGGCCTGCTGATTCAGTAGTACTTCTGCCGGTTCCTTCAATTTCCTGCCGCTCTTTTTCGAACTGAGTGGCTGACAGAGCTAGCCAATGTTGGTACTTTGAAATATCTGTTTCAGTAAAAGTAATGAATGCTTTGCTGGCCAGTGCCTTTTTGTACTGTGGATCCAGAATAGTGGCACAAATGTAATGTTGTTCTGTATGTATTTTATTAAGCCTTTCATTGTCAACTAGGCGGGTTAATAAGCTCTCCGCCAACGGATATGCGTCTTGCTCGTCAGTATCATCTTTGAAAGTTAAAGACACCACCTTCAGTTGGTGCTCTAGCATGCGCAACAATGGGATAGCTTTGCCCAAAGTACAGTCCTCCCTGCTGACTTCACACGTGAAGACCTCAAAAGGACGAAGCATGTCTGTCGGCTTTTAACTAGGTCCCATTCCTCTAACTCTAGCCTCATTTCTTTCATAGAAGAACCCTGTGCAAAGACATACTCATTGATTACCAAGCACTGCTCAGACAGACGCTCAAGCAGGTAGAAGATTGAGTTCCAACGTGTTACCACCTCCTGGATGAGTCCTCTGACTGGCACTCTATGATTACGCTGAATGATCCTCAGCTGCTTCTGGGCCTTAAAAGAATGGTTTAAATGTGTGCAGATTCTTCGGCAGATGGTCAGTAACTTGCTGACTGTGTTTTCTTTTTTCAAGAAATCTTGAACAACAATGTTAATACTGTGCGCCAAACATGGCACTCTGAAATAGCCACAAAGAGCCCTACCAAGTCAGAAAGCATCGAAATCCTAGACCAATATAGGGATCTGATATATCATCAACAATCTAGATTCCCCTAATGTGTAAACTATCACTATACCCAAGGTCAAGATGCATCAACTTATAAACAAAGAAAGACACAGGCCACTACTCACTAAAACCAAGAAGTCTCTCTCTGTGGGTGAAGAAAAGGAAAAAGTACACAAAGACATTTACATGTACACACGTGAGAATAGTGACATATATAGACCAACAGTGAACAAATACAAACACTTATTGTGCAATTACATATAGTAATTCCATGACCCCATAAACAGTGAAGAGATATCAATATAGGACTAGCTATGTTGTGTTAGAGGAGACTCAGAAGGTATATCTGTAGGCAAACCCTTAGGTTTGGACATGAAGCCCTCACACACCAACCTAGTTGGTGTCATGCTTCATCATCGGGCCCACCACAGTGACACCGAATGTGTCCCGGGTGTGCTGCGACTCCAGATTACTGAGGAGCAGGTATTCTTACTGAGTGTGCAGTGCTGGTGAGAATGGAGGTGAAAGGTTTAAAAGCTATCCAGGAGGTCCCAGTTCCCGAGGGTAAAGGTAAATTTAATACCTGGGCCCCTGTTAGCAAGATAAAAAGGCTGTGGACGTTGTGGAGTATATTAGGGGCTCCTACGTCCTTGTGGTCTACATGTTTCAGCCAGGCCTTTTGATTAAAACTGGCTTTCCTCAGGACCAAATGAGTATGTGTGAGTGAAAATAAACTATATTAAGTGAAAGTGTATGGTAAAAAAGTGTTGCACTCGCTAAGGTGCCGTACGTGTAAGAGGGGGATTCCCTCTGCTTTAACTTGCTACTTGCTGTTAAAGCCTCATGGGTCACTTGGCAGGGAGGGAAAGGAGACCGGTATTTCCGATCAGCGGTTCCTGCGACCTATCGTCCTGCTCCAGTGTCCCGAGTGACGTAGGAGCCCCTAATATACTCCACAACGTCCACAGCCTTTTTATCTTGCTAACAGGGGCCCAGGTATTAAATTTACCTTTACCCTCGGGAACTGGGACCTCCTGGATAGCTTTTAAACCTTTCACCTCCATTCTCACCAGCACTGCACACTCAGTAAGAATACCTGCTCCTCAGTAATCTGGAGTCGCAGCACACCCGGGACACATTCGGTGTCACTGTGGTGGGCCCGATGATGAAGCATGACACCAACTAGGTTGGTGTGTGAGGGCTTCATGTCCAAACCTAAGGGTTTGCCTACAGATATACCTTCTGAGTCTCCTCTAACACAACATAGCTAGTCCTATATTGATATCTCTACATATAACCAGGGGACCCGGACTGGCTTACCTAGTCCTCTCTCTCCTTTTTGATTTGCCCATAAACAGTGAACCATGAAAGTTGGTTCAGAAAAAGAATAAAAATCTATGTGACAAACTGGTCCACACTCGATGTCCCAGTAATATTCAGGCCAGTACCATCCCTACGGGACACTATCCCTGTGGTAGTTGCTCTGTGTGTGGTCTTACATCAACCAAAAAAAGTGTGACATTGTATAATAGAAGGACCTGGTTCTTAACCCGGTTCAGCAACTGCAACACGTCGCACGCAATTTACAGACTTACTTGCAGTTGTGGGCTGCACTACATTGGATTAACCACTCGTAAAGTAAAGGTCCGCATTCAGGAACATCTGAGCACGATCAGAGCTAAGAAACTGACCACGCGTTTGGTACAACATTTTACGGAACAGGGACATAACCAGAAAGATTTAAAATGAACTGTCTTAGAGAAGGTGGTTGGTGATACCCACAATCTAGAGACCATCTTAGCAAGAAAAGAGTCCAAATGGATTTTTTCAGAGAAGGCAGACCGAGAAGGGTTGAATGAAAATATGGAGTGGAATAAAGTAAGCAGGAAGTGAACCTAATGCCAGTAACTACTGGTTTTCAAGGATCATCTCTGGTTGCTGATCCACCAGACACACAGCATCCATAGGCAGTGAACGCTTTGTTCCCCCTAGCTTTAAACACCTTAGAAAGGGAGCATATTGGGAGGTCACGGGGGCCAGTCGTAAAAAAGGGGCGATCTGCTCCTCTTTTCAGTCAGTGCTACCATCTGGCCCTATTGAATGCGGGGATATTCACTTATTGTTTAATATTAAAAATTATTTTTGAATATTTGATAAAAGTTCTTTCAATTAACACTTTTGCTTACCTCTGCACTGATTTGTAGGTCTACCCGGTGGGCGTGTAACTGATTGTCCTTTTGCTCACACCAGGACTCCCCAAATGAATAATTGGACTTTCTGATAAACAGAGGAATTTGTATTTCATTTGCAGATTTTTATTAGCGAAGAGTGTAATATATCACGCAAGGCAGCATTAAGGTTAGCGGTGCCTTCTCCATCTCCTTACTGCATAGAGAAGGCAGTATCGTCATTATACTGGGCACCCGTTTTCAGGAACTTATCCCTTTCCAAGATGGCCGCATAAACATACATTACGGCATTGAGTGGGGTGGGCGGGGCCGCGACTATTTCAGGATCTGCCATCTGTGTCCCCGATGTGGACTGTCGGAAGTGCCGGAGGGACGCGGCATCAGTAAGACTGAATGTGTGCCTATGAGTGAATGATAAAGGAAGCGAGTATGGCAGTGTAACTGGTGCAGCTAGGTGCCGATTCTCGGTCTGAAGCTGCAGCCTCCTTTCCAAAGTTTTTGATAGAGCATTTCTAATAGTACCTAAAAGCTTAGAATCGCTTTTCCTCGAACAAACAGTGATGTGGTAGCACTTTGGTTGTGTAAAAAAACTTTTTAGGCATGGCTTGCGTATTGCTTGCACTTTGTTGCATTCTGGAGGTGCATGGTGGTGTTAGGCTTTTAATCAAATAGTAGATTGGATAGAGACACATATGTTGTTCCAGACGCGACCCATACAAACTCCTTTGCTGTGTTGTTTTCATCTAGGTAGCTCGATATATTCCGAGCACTGGGAGGACACGTGATCATTTGACACGGGGTCTGTGGCATGATCGCTGGTATGTGATGTCCTGGTGATCATAAGGTAAATAACTGTTCGTGACTAATCGAAGGTATGGTTTTATGTGTGATTTAATATGCCCTAATAATACTAGATTATTCAGCTGAAAGGCAGTATATTGTGGTTTATTCATTGCTGCGCTCTGGTTTTATATTTACACAGGTCCTTTAAATTGATAAGGTGTGAAGATTGAGAATAGCGAACCCCACCTCTTGCCCTGATGAAGTTGCTGAAATTGGAGCAATGAAACATGTCGGCTGTAAACAAACAATGATGGTATACAATTAACCATTTTTAATTAGAGGGTTTTGCAGCACCAGAATAAAGATAGATAGCTAGCAAACCCCATCTAAATTGTATTCTTTTTCTGAACCAACTTTCATGGTTCACTGTTTATGGGGTCATGGAATTACTATATGTAATTGCACAATAAGTATTTGTATTGGTTCACTGTTGGTCTATATGTCACTATTCTCACGTGTGCACATGTAAATGTCTTTGTGTACTTTTTCCTTTTCTTCACCCAGAGAGAGTTACCTATGATGAGAAGTGGGTAAACCGGTAACTGTCAATCAGAAACCCCTCGGGTGATTCGACCGTGAGGAACTCTCTCTGTTCTCACTTCATTTCTTGGTTTTAGTGAGTAGTGGCCTGTGTCTTTCTTCGCTTATAAGTTTATGCATATTGACCTTGGATATAGTGTTATTTTACACATTAAGGGAATCTAGATTGTTGATGATGTATCAGATCCCTATATTGGTCTAGGATTTTGATGCTTTCTGACTTGGTAGGGCTCTTTGTGATTGAGAGTTGATTGAGTTGGGGGGCAGCCCTACCTGGCACTTTCCCCCTACACCCCTAGATACTGATGACTCTGAAATAGCCACCATCATTCATGGCCCTAACTATATTACTGCCATTATCCGTGGAAACATAACCAATCATGCGCTTTCTTGGATGCAGCCATTCAAAGACCTTACTGTTAAACTCCTCCACAATGTTTGCTGCAGTATGAGATTTCTCCATAGCAAACATGGCTACTGTTGCATATTTCCGACTAGCTTGACAAATTGTGGCAGTGTCAACAACACCTGCAGACATCTTTTCTCTAACCCCTGCAAAAGAGACCCAGTGTGCAGTGATGCACATGTAATCAAGGGCTTGGCAACTGGTCCACATGTCTGTTGTCAGGTGGATAGTGTGAACAGCACTCTTCTGCAAAGCTGCCGCAATCACCTCCAGCACATCTTGATGTAGTGCTGGAACCACAACTCTGGCAAAATAGGACCGGCTAGGAACCTTCCATTTAGGGCAGACTGTTGCCACAAATTCTCGAAAACCCACCCCTACCACGAAAGAAAAAGTAAGAAGGTCCAGCGCTAACATTTTAGCCAGCATTGCATTATAAAGACGTGCCATTGGGTGGTTGCGTTCAAATGGTGCCTCCGACCAAAACATGCTTTTAATGGTGGTCTGGACCGTTTTCATATGTGATGAGGAGGATCCAGACCTCTTCAACCCAGTTAGGCTGAGTGATGTACTTTTTCGCATTGGTGTCTTTACCAGACTACTGTCTCTCCTTGATGTTGGGGTAGAAGAGAGTGTGGGCGCTACCACTGCAGTGCTGCTGCCAGGGGTACGTGTGTACCAGAAAAAAATTCTCTCAGTTGTTCATCTCCCCCCTGCACGATCAGCTCTTCTTCATCATCAGATGCAATATCAATGTCTACATTTGGATTTGTACTTTTGGCTTTCCGGATGTTACTTAGGTGCGCCTCCCACTGGATAGTGTGGTGTTTTGGGAGATGACATCTCTGGCCTCCGGTACCATAGTTGGTACCAAGCTTACCCCGACTAACTGCAGTTTTACAAATCGAACAAATAACTAGGTTTTCCGCCTTTTTGCTAATACTAAAGAAGTCCCAAACTGGGGAGTTGAGATGTCTGGTGGTGGTGGAGGTGCTACTTTCAATGCCAGATGAAGTGGAGGATGGACGTGGCTAAATTTGACTCTGTTGTGCACATACAGCACCACTACTTGAGGTAATGGAGGTTGAGCTCGAGGAAGGTCCCTGCTGGCCCTTCTGACAAGAAAATATGGAAGCTGTAGGTCGTGTTGGTGTAGTAGTTACCTGTGTTGGTGGTGGTACCAGTGCCACGCCGCCCACATCCCGCTCAGCAGCAATTCAGGATAGGGTCAAAATGTCTGTCTGCTGCATGCCCGCTGGGGCTGGAGTGACGACTGTGATGACTGGGTCGTCATCGTCAGACTGTTCATCAGCAGCAGAATACACCACTTCTACTTCTTGTTCGTCGTCATCACCCATAAGTGAAAGCCTTGCGGGAACCTTCCTTTTAGGCTTATCTACCTTTGTCGGCTCATGGCGTGCCTCCCTCTTAGACTGCATTGTTGGGTTCCAATCAAGATCAAGATCATCAGAAGGAAGGGGGCTTGAAGAGGAACTTGTACTAGCCCTCCTTGACCTTTTTCTTGCTGGGGATCTGGAAGACAATAGATCTTCAGGAGGAGTGGCTTGCTCGGATGATACCTCCGCTTGAATCTCGATTTCCTGATGTGCCCCTACTTCTGGAGGAACAAGCATTGTGGGCAGTTGTGCCTCTCCGTGCACCACTCCTCGCCCCACTCCTCGCGCCACTCCTCGCGCCACTCCTCGCGCCACTCCTCGCGCCACTCCTTGCGCCTCTCCTTGTTGCACCTGTGGTTGTCATTGCGGCTGTGGTTGAACACTCGTCAGATGAGTTAAACCCTTCGTTGATGGGATGCTACTTTCTTGCGATGAGTCAACGCCAACATCACTGGTCGATGGTGATTGAGCAATTAAAGTGGCTGCCTCTGCGGCACTCATGGCCTTGAGCCTAACTGGACGTGGTGGCACTGAGACCAATGAAGCTGAGGTGCTGCTCCCAGCTTGGTCCCCGGCGTACACCGCTGCTGCAGCAGGCGTAGTTTTCTTTTCCCCAAAAAAAGTGTCTGTGGGCACACCGGTTTTCTTGGTAAGTGGCTCCACTTGCTTCTTCTGCTCCTCCTTACTGGCAGTGGCACTGGCAACTTTCTTAGTAGAGGAGCTACGGACACCTTTCTTTGGGCCCATCTTCTTCAGCTATCAGAACAGCAGGCTGCAGTTGCAAGATTTGCAGAGTTGTCTGTGGCCACACGTGACATCACGTGACGTTGTGCTGCACACACCGCAGCAGGACTTCTTCCTGGCACGGATGATGAACGATGAGGATGATTCGTGTTCTCTTTGTGCACCTAAAAGCAAAGGAAGCAAGAGGAACATCAGTTAACTAAATGTTGCATATGTCGTGCTTCAATTAATATTTGCAACTAGGCATTTATTATTATTATAACACACCCAAAAACGGCAAGATCAAAAATAAAAATTGCAATTATTTCTAATCAAAAATGGATGTTTACATTAATAGAAGAGAGACCACACAGAGAGAGTTGTTTCATGCACCATTGAGTACCCCTGGGCATAATGGATGTCAGCAAGGCAGACTGGGTGCAGGCCTATGGCACAAAGCACACTGCCTGGCTTCAAAATGCCCCCTTGACCCCCACCCACATGGCCAGGCCTTGCCTGGACCAGGTCTCAAAATGGCCCCCACCCACATGGTCAGGGCCCAACAACACCCCATAAAATTGAAAAACACACAAAAATCACCACAATCCAATGCCATCCATGTCCTAAATGATGTTTAAATTCAAGACACCCCACAGAAAGACTTGGTCCATGCACCACTGAGTACCCCTGGGCATAATGGATGAAAGCAAGGCAGACTGGGTGAGGTCTATGGCACAAAGCACACTGCCTCGCTTCAAAATGGCCCCTTGACCGCCACCCACATGGCCAGGCCTCAAAATGCCCCCCACCCACATTGCCCGGCCCCAACAACACCCCAAAAAATCTAAAAACACACAAAAATCACCACAATCCAATTCCATCCATGCCATAAATTATGTTTAAATTCAAGACACCCCACAGAAAGACTTGGTCCATGCACCACTGACACCCCCCTGGGCCTACTGGCTAGTGTGGCTTTACACGCAACCCCAAAATTAAAAAGAAATTCCACATAACAGTGAGCTATTCAATTCCATGAAATAAATGATATTTAAGTTCAACAAAACTCACAGAAACAGTTGTATCATGCACCCATGACTAACCCTGGGCCTACTGGATACTGTGCCTACCCACAATATATTTTTTTTAAAGTTGTGAAAAAGTTTAAAAATTGTAGTTGCAGCAGCTGCAATGCCCCAAACAAACAACACCAACTTACTTGTAAAATTTCAAATCCAAAAGTAATCCCAAAGTGATCCAAACAAAAAGTCCTCAAATACAAATATCCAGCAGCAGCCACAATAAGTAATCCTTCCAGCTCCAGATCCAAATGAAAAGTGACCAGGACATGGACAAAGCCCTGGGAGGAGCCTGCTGGACAGGAACAGAAGTTGGAGACTCTGGGGCACTTCCACCCCCCCCCCAAAATGGACTCCTTGCACAAAAAAGTGCAGCTAAATGTCAATCTGAGGAGTAATTCTGATCCAAATCATCATTTTCAGAAGGTTTATGCTGCCTGCAGTAGATTTCTTGTGCAGAATTGCAATTTTTGCTAGTTCGGGAAAGTGAGCTGTTCAAATCTCCCGCCGGATGTCAGCTGCGCGGCGCATCAACGTGTTCGCAATAGTTTTCTTGCGCGGTGCGTGATCGCGGGCCCTTATGACGTATTCGCGTTAGCAACTCTCGCAGTGCAAGATGGCGGGCCGCTATGATGTACTCGCGGTCAAAAAGTCTTGCACGATCACGCAGCCAGATCCAAAATAGCGCAGCACACGCAAACCGGTAGGAAAAACAACTCGGCGAACTCAGAATCACGGTAAGTCAACGCCACGCACGCGAGATTGTATTTTTGAAGCGTGACCAAGCAAAAAATTCCACCAGCTTGCGAATTGCAAATTTTTTTACAATTTCACGCGATTTGCCACAATAGTACCATACCCCTTCACAAACCTCCTGTAATACCCAGTCAAGCCAAAGAATGCCCTGCCTTGAGCCTGAGAGATTGGAGCTACCCAGTCAACAATTGACTGGATCTTGGGTTGTACGGGTTGAAGGTGGCCCAAGTATACAACAGAACCCTGCCCTATCTCACCCTTGCTTGCCTGGATAGTGAGTCCTGCACTCTGCATGACCTTGAGGACTTTTACAATGTGGATCAGGTGATCCTGCCAGGTGGATCTATAGACAGCTAAAGCATCAAGATAAGCTGCACTTAAAGGATCCAACCTGGGGGTGAGGTTTGGGGACTAAGACCATTGGGCTGGCCCAAATACTTTTAGTGGGATTATTTACAGCTAACTCCAGCATCTTGTTGACTTCAGCTCTAATGTTTTCTCTCACTTGGTCAGACTGTCTATACAGTTTACTTTTGACAGACAGACTGTCACCAGTGTCCACATCATGGGTACAATAGTTAGGCTGAAAAGAGCTCAGGATACTAATCGATGACATGCCTGCAGTCAGATTGCTGTTGGGTTGTGAGGAGTCTGACAAGATCACTCCATCAACTGACCCATCTCTGGGGCAGTTGGAGAGGAGGTCAGGGAAAAGCTCACTCTCTTCTTCCTGATCCTCATCAGTGACAATCAGCATGGACACATCAGCCCTGTCATGATAGGGTTTCATGTGGTTTACATGGATGACCCTCTTGGGGTTCCTGCAGGAGCCAAGGCCCACCAGATAGGTGACCTCCCCTTTTCTTTCTAGGATAGGGTAGGGTCCACTCCATTTGTCCCGGAGGGCCCTCTGAGCCACAGGCTCCAAAACCCACACCTTCTGCCTCATTGGAACACTAACAGTGCAACCTTTTGGTCATACTAGAGCTTCTGGAGTTCTTGGCTGGCCTTAGGTGTTTGGAAGCTTTTTCCATTTTCTCAGTCATCCTGGAATGAAGGCCAAGCACATAGTCTACAATGTCTTGTTTAGGTTCTCTGAGAGGTCTTCCCAGCCTTCCTTTTCTAGACACAATGCCCCCTGACAGGATGACCAATCAGAACTTCAGAAAGGGAAAGCCCTACTCCCTTCTGTGACACTTCAATGTAGGCTAAAAGCAGGCAGACATCCCATCTCCTTCCGAGTTTTTCAGGGTGTCCATCAATCATACCTTTCATGGTCTTGTTGAATCTCTAATCAAGACCATTTGTTTGTGGGTGGTATGGGGTTGTGAACTTATAGGTCACTTTACATTCTGCCCATATGTGTTTCAGGTAGCAGGACATGAAGTTTGCACCTCGGTCTGACACCACCTCCTTAGGAAAGCCCACTCTAATAAAGATATGAATGAGAGCCCTAGCCACTGCAGTGGTAGTCCTTCGGGTAATTGCTTCAGGGTACCTGGTAGCATGAACCACTACTACCAGTATGAATCTGTTCCTGGAGTTGGATGGTCTAGGGGACTAACAATGTCGATCATTATCCTTTCAAAGCAGGGGGGGGGCTTCATTACCTGCCATGGTTCTATAATTTTCTGTAAGCAACTGCTGAAGCTGTACTGTTGTGGGCCTAGGTCCCATGGCAAGTTTGCATGCTATGCAGAGTTCCTTAAGTTGGGGCCACCGAAGGTTCTCAGAGTGCCAGGTGGAGTTCCTGGGAAGGCCCTGCAACAGACATGGTTTTAAACCAGCTGGGACCTTTTTTAGAAAACTTTAAAAAAATGCTAAATAATTTCTAAAGGCCTAACTTACTTTTAATACTTTTCAAATTCCAAATGGTTTTACTGAGGGACTTTACACAAGGCCATAACAGTTAGTTTAAAACAATTTAGAAAAAACTCAAAATCGACAACAAATATCTTTAATGACAATTTTGGATTCCTTAGTGGAATAACTTATTAACCAAGTGGTACAGCAGATATCAAATCTTGTATCCCACGCTGCAACAACAATGTAGGAAGCTGGCTCTTTATATGATATATCAAATTGAGATATATTGAGCAAAGAGTCCAGGGTTTCCATTATGAGTGAACAGGGGTTTGATCTAACAATCCAAAGGTTCTCTTCTAGGAGGTAGTGTGGTCGAGCAGCCTTAGGCTTATCATAGAGGAGTGCAAGACATCTGCAAATACATACAATAGTCAATAATTGTAATTGTATTTATATAGCTCTTACTACCCCATACCAGGCGTTGAATCGCTTTTGGGTGGATAGCAAACTAATCCGGAACCCAAAAAGGATTAGGAGTGAATTAGGATAAGGAAATTTCCCAGTAGGACTTACAGAGAATGCTAAAGTTATTGCCAATTGGGGGAAACAATTGTAAAGTTTTGGGAAAAAGATCTGGCACTGTTGACGTGGTTAGCAGGGACCCAGTGCACTTCCTGTGGAAATCAAATCAAATACCAGGCAAAACGTGGAAGTGACCATGTCAAAAAGGAGCACTTGCCTACATGGCATGTTCAGAATTGGAATTAAAATCCGACTGCACCATAATTTAGGATTTTAAATTGTGATTCCAGAGACACCAAACATGAACTAGTTATCTCTTCCCATTTGGAAATTACACTTATAAAATGTAATAAGGCAACTCTAATGTTATCCTACAGGAGAGTTAGGCCTTACAGTATTGAAAAAAGAATGTAAGAGTTTATCACTAACAATATATGTAAAACTTCAAAGTACATGTTCCACTTTTTTAGGTTGAGCCTCGGCAGCGCATGCGCTGCTCTGTGAGGCATGCTGTATTTGAGCGTGGACTAGAAGCTCCGTCCACTCTCCACCCATATTTTTTATTGGCTTGTGTCATTTTCCTTTGTAAATGCTGGCTTCTGATTTGTTAATAGGCTTGTTATTCCCTTCTTAGTACTGCCTTGTCTTCCTTTGTAGCCTCCCATTAGGACTGGCTCTTTTACTTTTGTTGTTACACTGTATGTCTTTAGTCTGTAAGCACTATTTTATTTAATGAGTTTCTCCTACTTCAGGCATGACATGCTTTCCTGCAACATTCAGTGCTCTATGCACGCTTTTACTTTCCAAGCAGCAGAATGACAATGGCGGTTGCTTCTTTTAAACGAAATTACAATGCCAATAGCTTAAACTCGCGATGCAAGACCTATTGCAATGCAAATGCTTATTAAATACATTGCAACCTGCACTCTGGGCTGTCAAGGTCTACCCTAGGGTGACATATGTATTAAAAAGGAAGGTTTGGGCCTGGCAAAAGGTTTATTTTGCCAGGTCAGCATGGTAGTTTAAACTGCACAAGAAGGCTCTGCATTGGCAGGCCTGGGACAAGTTTAAAGTGTTATTTAAGTGGGTGGCACAATCAGTGCTGCCAGCCCACTAGCAGCATTTAATTTACAAGCCCTGTGCACATGTAAGTCCCACTTAACTAGGGACTAATAAGTCAAATACATTTGCCAATTGGGTATAAGCCAATTCTACCAGGTTTTAAAGAGAGCAAAAGCACCTTAGCACTGGCTAGCAGCGGTAGAGTGCACAGTGTCCCAAGGCCAACAAACCAAACTCAGTAAAAAGAAATAATTAATAAGCGGAGGGGTAGCCTGCAAAAAGGGCCAGGTTCAACAACTGTTTTCAAATTGTGTCTGCTTCTCCCCGTTGTTGAACTCTACAATATTGACTGGTATCTTTGCCTGTTTACATGTAGTTGGCACGCAGTTGGAGAATAAGGGGGATCTGTAATACTTCTCTGCACTGGTAATTGGAGCATGGTCTGTATTTTCAGACAGGGTTTGTGGGGTTAGGTGTTATTGTTCAGAGACAATATTTGGTGAAACTGATGGCTTATTGCTACGTGTTACTTACATTGCTATGAAGCAGCAATACTGTGGTACCAAGCACTCTGTAAAAACACGAACATTTAAATCGGTAAAAATATGATCTACAAAATTATTTCCTTCACGTGAATTATTACAAATGTTTAATAAAAACAAAGCAGTTTGATGTTTGGTGATCATATGGAATGGAATGGAAGGGCATTTATAGAGCACATGGCTACCCGGAGGCCTCCCAGCGCTTTGTCAACCGACACAGGGGCCATGGAACTAAGAAAAGAGCAAGGTCTTTAGTTGGTTCCGGAAAGCCATGTGGTCCTGAATAACGCGTAGGTGGAGAGGTAGGGAGTTCCAGGGTCTAGAGGCATTATATGAGAAAAGTCTACCGCCGCTCCTGGATCTCTTGATCCTAGGTGTCTCTGCCAGATAAAGGTCGTCTGACCGGAGATTCCGACTGGCTTTATAAGGGTGGATCATAGTAGAAATCGTAGGTGGGCTGAGTCCTTGCAAAGCTTTATGTTCAAGGCACAGAGACTTAAACCTGATCCGCTCTTGGACCGGGAGCCAGTGTAAGGTGCGGAGGGCCGGTCTGGCCGAAAGCCTGTAGGAAGTCCCTGTTAGTAGCCTTGCAGCTCTGTTTTGAATGGTTTGAAGTTTCCTGACTGCAGAGATATGGGAGCGCCTAAGTACAGTGCGTTCCCATAATCCAATCTGGAAAGTATGATGGACTGGACCATTACTTTCTTTGACGTCGGGGGAAGGAGAGGAAGAACCTTGCGCACCGTTCTCATGAGGCCATAGCACAGGGCTGCTGTTTTCCTGGCTTGGGTTCTGAGGCTAAGATCCTTGTCCAACCATACTCCGAGGCTCTTGATTTCAGATTTTGGTGAAGGGGCAGGGCCCATGCACGAAGGCCACATAAGACTGGGGCTAAAACTGTAGGGTTACCCAGGATCATAATTTCAGTTTTTATGCTATAGAAGGGCACTGAACAATAGGCAAAATGAATATGAAGTATTGAGAACAGCTCCCTACGCCTTAAGTAACATATGCAAAGTAGGGAGGAAAATATATTTCAGATGCAATTTAATAGTTTGCCATATTTGGTGGAGGTCACTCATATGGTTCAAAACTTTTAAGGCGGTCTCAAACTATCTTTTCGCTTGCTCACAAAAGCAGATTTCCCATAGGAGGATTTTCCTGCTTTCATAACTCTGAAACCTCTCAACTGATGTTTATTATATTTTATGGTATTAGGGCCATTCTGTGCAATTTCTTTGTTTGCTGAAAAGTTGGCCAGCCATTGTGGAGATACAAGGCAAAATACAAGGTTCCTCTGTGTGCATGTCAAGAGATCGCTATATTGCTAAACGTCCACAAACAAACAATGAACAGAAATGCACGTATGTGCAGTATGATTAGAGATGGTGTACATTTATGAATAATCTGAATTAGTGACCGCCCGACAAATCAAGAAACCTTGCGAGAATTTTATATCCAAGACACAAACACTCGAGACTACATGTCTCACATGTTCCAGATTACACACTGACCAAAATTACGCGTCCATACACACACGCACACGATTACACAAATGTACTACTGATTACACACTCTTGACTCCACACACACCTTTTTCAGTTTGCGCCGCTTCTAGTCTGCAAACAGTGCAACCTACACAACTACGCACACACACATTCTCCTGAATACAGACTCAGGACTACATATACACACTCTTGGAGTCCCATACAGTCAACCTCCTCCTTTGTTGGCGAACGTTCAAACTTAACACAAGCTCCCAATACACACCACCCACACTCCATCACGGGTACATGCTCCCAATTCACTTGCCATCCTTAATTCACAATTAGACCTAAAGTTGTTTAGCTGATGTTTGTGAACATTAAAAATCCCAAAACTATTGATGCATTCAAACAAGTATACAGGGCACAGTGAACATTTATTTCAAGAAAACATCTTCAGAAGTTAAAAAAAAACATTATTTGCAAAACTATTTAAAAAATACAACAAATTTGAATACATTATTTCAAATCTAGAGAATGAATCTATCGTCTTCAAAAAATAACCAGGAAATGGAATCAAAATGTAGCTCCATTCTCGATTTCAGTTAGTCTTTCTGACTGAGTGAAGTGCACTACTTTTCACTCTGTCTTACCAACTTTCTAAAAGTGTGAACAACATTTTCACGTCTTCTGCCCTTGAAGGTAATGCTAGCATAGTCATTTGAGATAAGTTAATGCTAATTTAATATTTCCTCTACTAACATAATTAGGAAGTACATTCCAAAAAAACATTTTAAAAGCACATGCACAAACGCACACAAGCAACCACTGCTCAACATTTATACACAACACAACATGTATAACTACATATCACCACATCCATATAATTCCACTCGTTTCTCTGTACCTCAAGTAAACCCTCCTCAGTATTGCATAGCCGTCCACACAAGGGGTAGGAAAGGGGCCCACACTCCTTTGTCGTGTCACCAGTGGACAGCCCGAATGCTGGCCCACAAACTGTACTCTCACCCATGCTGCATTTATTATAACAAGACTCAATAAGAAATGTTTATTACCTACTTTTTAAAATTATTTGATGTTGTGTCTGCTCATCAGACGTGCCAAAGAAAGGTTCATTAAAGTTACAATTGTCACCGGATAAGCACAGTTTGTTTACTATAGCATGCATGGCTTTATCCACACTATATAAGGTCGTGAAGCAGGAGCATTTAAAACATGCTATTCCATAATGCATAGGTAACTAAACTTGAATATGAGGCTAAGTGCCTTGGTCCTCAGAGGACATTAGCAGATTCAGGTTTATTGAACAGTTTGATTTCCATACATTTTTCAGGTAAATTTAAAATGATTTAAAAATGCACTTAAATGTAATAACCACAGAACAGATGATCAACATTTCACACCTTAAATAATGGTGAAACAGATTCCCCCTGCAAAAACAGAACAAAGGTCCCAGACTACCAGTCATCACCATCTGCAGGACAAACAAGGTTACCATGTGCTCCTAATTCCTATTTATCGATCAAGTGGACCGCCATTCTTGTGCAGTGAGGACACGTGCATTTGCTCATTGTTCAGGCGAAAGAGACCTCTAGGATCCATCTTGTTACTAGGCTGCTCTCATGTTGTCCTGTGTCAGTCATGAGCGGATTTCCTAATATATATATATATATATATATATATATATATATATATATATATATATATATATATATATATATATATATATATATATATACATATACATATACATACACACACATATACACGCACACAATTATTTATGTCTGGTACCTGTGGTTTTGATTCTACCATTAGAAGAGCAAGGAGACATTTACATCAGAATGAAAACAAAAAAGTAGGGCTACATGAGCTGCAGAGGGGACTATTTAAGATGTCTGACCTAGTCTTCCCCTGGACTCACTTTCCCCAACAGAGCAGACCCTCGTGATCGCCCACTATCCAATCAGGATTCAGTCAGCTTTCCATGCTTTTGCCCACTTACTACTTATGGAATGATTACCGCTCAGATTTGGTGCCATTGTTGTCTTGTGAAAACGAGATTGATCAGGTGATAGGAAACAACACAAAAAGGAACAATATCAATATCTTCCATTTAAGTAAGATTTGCAGTTTTTATGGAATGTTTGAGATGCCGCCCTGGCTCACTTTCATCATTCTGGTCGAGTGCAAACTAATTTTTCTTCAAGTGCCTGCGAAATTCCCTTAACTGACCAGCTACGTATTTTCCAGCACAAGTTGCACTCAGAGTTTTAAAATTAAGCACATGTTTTCAGTTTTTCATTCTTTGGGAAACGTGGCGAATCTTTACCTGACACTGAGAATCCTGCAGTAAGTTCAGCAACTGCATTAAATACATCCCTTTATCTTAACTTTATTAGACTGATTCATAACCCCCGCCCGCCCCCAGAAACTACTTAAAATAAACAGATGGTATGCAAACTAAATATACTGCAGATAATACACACAAACATACTATTTCTTTGAATGTCTCCGTTTTCGTACTCTCCATAGTGTGCAATACTGTGAGCTCAACCCCAATAACTTAAACTTAGGGCTTTTTGTTAAGTGCATTTTTGTCAAGTTAAAAGAGGAAAAACACACTTCAACATACACGGATAGGAAATGACATGGAAAACAAACATACGCTAGACTATTAGGAAAAACTGATTTACAAAACTTGTTTAAAAACCGAAAAAATAAAACATTCTGCTTGACAGACATCGAGTACCACAGGCAACCAACAGTACAATTATCCACTGATAGGAACAAATCCACAGAAGACGAGTCAATGTATAAGCATCCATGAAAAGGAGCCACTGGACAGCATCCAGAAAGGGCAAGGTACCACAATCCAGGAGGAGAGACCAGTTTATCTGCATCTAGCAAGAGAGACCGATTAATAATTGGCCAGTAACAGCAACCACTTTAGCAGCACAGTAAGGAGGTTCCAATATATCAGTTTAGAAAGAGGGACCAATGTGTCAGCATCCCAGAAGAGAGGCCAATTGACCAGTCTCCAAGAAACTGAATTTAGCAGCAACTTAGGAAGTGGGGCCGGTTTACCATCGCAGTAGGAGGAGCTAATTGGTTTACTGACTCTGAAAAGAGACCAAATAAAGCACGTTTATGAAGTTGCTGTAGTGTCCTAAATGCAGGAGAAAGCTTCCAGCCACTTCCACTTGCATGCTTAGTAGGGGGACATTGGGCCTCAAGAACTTCCAGAAGGACCTCCAAGGTTTCACCAGTCAGTTATTGAGAGGGGAGACTCGTGCACATCTTGAGGCGCTTCAGAGGTGAGGGGGCGGGTACCACCAAGGCTGAAGCGATGCTTTTCCAGTTTCTTTCAGGTGGTCAGAGCAGATGTCAACAGGTCCAATGTACCACAGTCGGGGTCACTTCAAGCTGAAGTGGCGTCCATTCTTTGACCAATAGCTTTTCATGAAGATACTGTGGCGATTCCTATGAACGATGTAGATGGAGTGCTTTGCTTACAGTGCAATTTCCTTTACTGAGGATTTTAGCGATAAATATTCAGGTGACCAAGTGCTGATGTGCAATTCTAATGCTTCTGTTGCCGCAGGATGGATGCCGGTTCATCGCCGGTGATGAAACTTCAACTCCAACGATGCCTGTCAAGGAAAGAAAACACAATATGCTGAGTTGTGCACATTTAGGAAGATAACACATTCTGAAAAATGCAGAGTTAAGGCTCTCTCTGCTTAAGCATGTATTGGAGAAGTCATTTGGACAATTTTAGACATGGCGCCTTTACTAACAGGTCCTAACATAGTGTACAATCCTCCACATCTGTTTCATATTTATTACATTGTCAGGATGGAAAGGCTGTGGGATATTCATTACAAAATTATAAGACTGCCATTCACGGCATGACAAAGTATGAAAGAAGGTGGCGGGGTACTCTGTGCTTCCGGAAGCGGAGTATTACGGTGAAAGAGCTCCTCACCACAGCTTCTCGTCACAGTTATAAAACTAGCTCCTAACCAGGCAATATCATTTTCTCTGAGAAAACCTTGTCAGTTCACCGATAGCTATCTGGCATAAGAAGATCTATTTATTTATTTATTTATTTATTTTTAAGATTTATAAACGCAACTTCTACCCGTGGGTGTCTTGGCGCTGTAGCTCAGCTTATTATCTCAGTGGGAACATTATCAAAATCCAAAAGTGGTGAAGTGGAGAGAGAAATCAGTGGTCGAACAACCAAGTCTTCAGCAGCTTTCTAAACTGAAACAATGAAGGGGTAGATCTAATCACCAGCAGAAGAGTATTCCAGAGTCTGGCCGCGGTGTTTGTGAAACATCTGTCTCCCCAAGTGACAGTCCTGGTCCGCAGCGCTGTCAATTGGTGCAAATGTTCGGATCTAAGTGGTCTGTTGGGATGATAGAAGATAAGCTTCTGTTTGAGAAACACCGGCCCCAGACCGTGTAATGCTTTAAAGGTAAGGCATAAGGTTTTAAATCTGATCCGATTTCTAACAGTTAACCAGTGGTAGTTCCTGATTACTTGCTTAATTGGTTTAAATTTGGGGGTGCCAGACAGTAGCCTTGGCGCTGCATTTTGGATAAGTTGTAATTTGGCCACCACCACCAGAGATTGAGCATTCGCAAATAAACCATTTGATAGGCTTTCTTCAGAGTCAGTTGAAGGTGCAGCTGGCACCAAAACAACACATGACCCTAGTAAAGAAATTACTCCATAATATCCTAAGGCCACTTATAAGAAATATGTGGGAAACCATGTAAAAAAAAAAAGGGTGCGTTTTTCTTCCTCCAGATATGGGCATTTCCCAAATATGCATTGCCAGCTTCTCACTTCTTAGAAGCTGTCATCTAGGTGACAATTCAAAGATGCCTTGGACATCACCATGGCCAGTATTGTCCCAGGTCGAATAGAGCATAGGACCAGGAAGTAGCCGACCTCCTGGTACTGAGTGGTTGTAGCAGACAGCAGTATGTAGAATTGCTGTTGCGCAAAATACTAATCAGCCATGTAAGGTTTGCCACCTGGAAAAGATTTGCGCCTGTGGCGTCAGCCTCCTCACATTCTGGACAATGGGACATTTCAATGCATCGTCGAGTTTGCCAGCCACATATGGTGCTACCGGTTACTTGTGGTGTAGCCAATGCTCGCAGAAAGGTCGCTTGCGAAGAGTTAAGCCCAGCACAGTTAGGAGTGTGTAAACATTAGAATGCGTATGTGTTTGAGTGAGAGAGAGAGACAGGTCACAATTGTTCCTCCAGTCTGGCAGTTTTACATTGTGACAGCAAATAATGATGGTTGGAAATGCAATTACAGATAGGCACTGACCACATGCAAATCCTTCATGACCCTGCCCCGAATGGGACAGCCCATTCTCAGCTGAGAGGGGCGGTCACCTCAGAATGGGAACCCAAATAACCCAAGACCAGTTTCAACGCCAGTGAGCCTCATTGGTAAAGTGCGGCGTGAGTCATATGGCAGAGAGACAAGGGGGTCAGGCATAGGCATTGCATTTAATGATGGTTACTTTAAATCTGAAAGGGGATGAATGTAAAGGGTTAAACTGATCTGATTTATTCTTATTCCTCATATCCTCAGACAGAGCCAGAACACAGGGGCCTTTTCTGCCCTAATAAAGCCAATCTTGTGGTATCTTGTGGTATTTTGTGTATCCCTGGCATGCTGGTGCCCACTCCCAATAATGCCAGACCTGGCATAATGGTGTCACTAAAGATAGGCATTGTGTGGAGATCCATTGCATCCGGAAGGTCATCCCTAGCTTGAAGGTTGCCCTGGCACAGTGGTGGTTGTAATTAGCACAATGGTGCCCATCCCTACCATGGTGTAGTACCTTGAGATATAAAACCCTTCTTTGTCATAGTAGTGTAATTCTTGGCATACGTCCCTGCATAATGCGGGTGGGTGCAAGGCTGCCTCTCGATGATGGAGCCTATTGTTTATAGTAATGCGTGACTGTACATTGTGGGAAACCTAGGCATATGTTGTCTATCCTTGACACGTTATTTGTATTCTTAACTTATTTGTAGCCATGGCTGATTAAATGGATAGACATTTCTGGCTTATAATGGTCACCTGTAACCCTCCAAGCCATGTCCAACAATGCAACTTAGCTTTGCTGTCTTGGGCAGCCTTAGAGGGCTTGTGGGCTGTCTGATAGACAACAACATTGTTGCCAGACTGAGGCATACACTTGCTCTTGTCCTTAGATAGCCACCATTATTCAATATTAAAAGTGCACCAGAAGCAATAGACTCTTCAAACCTTTGGTCCCTGGAGTCACTGGATGGGCTGTATCTATAACAGCTACTATGCTCCTGTCTGAGGGAACCAGATACTTTACAGATGGTCTGTAAAAAACTGGGTTATTAGTCAAGGAGGTGACTACACAGCTTGAATAATAATCCCAATCTAGGTCAGGGTGAATCCTCAAAGTCACTAAACTAACCTCATCTCAACCTCCTGGTAGGTATGGCACAGAGCAGGCAGGCTGAACTTAGTGTAATGTGTAAAGTATTTATGCTGTACCAACCCAGTAATAAAGTCAAAACACAATTAAATACCAAATCAAATTAGAAAAATAGAGTTAATTGTAATAAATAAAATGACAAAAATGCAACAAGGGGAACCAGCTATATGAAATATTAAAGTTTCAATTAAAAACCGCACCAAACAGCAGTATTAAGATCCAACTGTGGTCAACTGGTTGTGGTAGACCAAGATCTAGATGTGATTTCTGGCCAACCATGATGGACCGTGGTTTGGATACAGAAACCAGGTTCAACTCAGTCGGAGGTTTTACTTTGGGACTTAGTCTCAAAAATGGAAGTAAAAAATCTTCAGTGCGGTAAGGCAGCAGGCAGTAGCCAAAGAGGGATAGCTGATGGGCACAATGGTCTCTGTGAAGCCATTGGTTTTGACGGGAAAAGCTCAGAGTCTGCGAAATCTAAATGTCATGCCCATGGAACTCCTCTCACCGGCCAGATACTCTTGGCGCCTTCGCTAGGTCATGATTGCTACATTCATACTTCGTAATTTTTTCAGAGCTTGGTATCCTTCAGCGGGGAAAGGTTGCAGGCTATAGCAAAGGAGGGGTCCACAAGAATAAATACCTTCTACCGGGAGGTCTCACTGAATCAGAATTGCTGATGCAGAGATGCTCCGAGCAGTAGAAACTTGAATCTTATGCTCAGCGGCAATGCACCCTGGGAGGATCTGCTTGGCATGTTGGGCGCTCCGGAGGCCTTGAAGTTGAGAGATTTTCTACATCACAGGATTTCAAAAGTGTAGGAGAAGGAAATCTGAATATTTTAGCTGCCTCTACATTGACTTCAACTGGATGCACAGCAGCATAAATGGCAGCACAGGATGAATAGGGAAGTTGGAAGCTCTGTGACTCCCAGCTGACGGTTGTACAGTGGCAGTCATCTCCACAATTCTGGGGAAGTTCTGTACTACCAAGGAGATCTTTGCCCTGATACATATGAGTTCCCCAAAAAATCTTTCTTCCATCGAGGCCTAGTGCATGGCTGTGCAATCCTTGTGCCCCCTCGGTTCCAGTCATTCCTGTCAAACTGTGGGCCATAGCTTAAAAGTGTCTCTGTCCTTCATAGAGGGTCTCCATGCACTGCCTCCAAAATCTTCCTTCAGAATCAAGTTTTGACACAAATGACGCCTACTTGAAAGTTCCATTCATACTCCGCCAATCAGATGACAGCTCCACCATAGGTCACCCAGCAACCGATTACATCATCACGTTTGCATCATCCTTCCTTCTTACAGGAGGTATTTATGGGCTACCTTCCATGATCAAAACACATTCCGTGCTGGAGTTTAGCTACCTGTGTATCTGTTACAGTTCTCAAGTTCTGGTATCCACACTCACATATAACTACAGAGAAGTTGGCCCTACAACGATACAGTGATGTAAAAAGGAAGTACACGACCTTAAAATTCTATGGTTTTACTTATTAAAACATATTTGACTTTCACACAGTCCTCACCAGGTCTTAAGATATAAATCTAATCAGATGTAACAAATAAAGCACAAATTTCACTGTGTCATTATTTATTAAATAGAATTAAAATTAGCCAACATTTGGTAGGCTTATGAGGAAAAAGTGCATCCTATGTTTTAGTACCAAGCTGAACCTTCTTTAGCTACAATACCCTGCGGTGAGCATATCATGGGTTGTCATTGCCATACCTCATGGGGGGAATTCTGGCCCTCTTCTTCTTACAAAGCAGCTTGAACTCAGTATTGTTTGACAGCCTTGGTTTAGCCACTGCCTCTTAGGTCCTGCCACAACATCTCAAAGTCGATGTCTTGGCTTCGACTTGGTTGTTTCAAAAGTAAGATTCAAGTCTTTTTCAGCCATAGATTTCCTTATGTGTTTATTTCCTATTGCACGATCCACTTTTAGCTAAGCTGTAGCTATTGGGCAGATTGTCTTACATTTTCTTCTACAATGTGCTAATATGTATAGCAATTCATCATGAACTCCATTAACTGGGAGATATCCGGGTCATATGGATCATCCCCTCCACCAGCATCTTTATGGCTGGCATGAAGTTCTTGTGGGGATAATCATTGTTTGGTTTTCCCAAACATATCATTCATTATAGTCAACAAACTCCATGTTTCTCTTATCTGGCCAGATAGCATTTTTCTAGATGTCATGGGATTCGTTTGGAAACCTAAGCGATGCAGTAATTTCTTTATGGCAAAAGGAGTTTTTACTTTGCACACCCTTCAAAAAAGCTTTACTTTTCCAGCCTTTTCCTAATGAACAAATCATGAACTGTAACAGTTGCCATACTGACAGGGATCTGTAGATCCCTGAATGTAGCTTTGCATTTTTGTGATCTCTAGGAGCAGCATACAGTCTGGGGAGAATTTAGTGGTACGCCCACTCCTAAATATGTTGGAAGTTGAACGTTCTCATTTTGGAATAATTCACTCATTCTTTTGATATGGCTTTTCAAACTGATGTGCAGCATCGATTCTTTCTGGAAGACCATTACTAATATGTTAGTCCTAAGGATGAAGTGTTACCACAAACAAAACTGACAAAGTTTCTGATTTTAGATAAAGGCAGTAGCACTTCATGAACCAGTAATAATGTGCACTTGTTTAGCAGCACCTGACTCTTACCTTCCTTCTTAACTTTTAAGGAAGCAGAAAGAGTGCACTTAAATCTTTCGAACACGGCTTCTGAATGGCAGCTGTATATATTAATATATACATCCACTGTCTTTTGGCTGGGCTCGTGCTGTAGAAATAGCATTATATATATATATATATATATATATATATATATATATATACACTGAAAAAAACAAAGGTTACAGACATGTTATAGTTAGGCAGACATTTCCCTCATACAAAACCAGAGAAATTCAGCAGTTCTAGTTAGCTCAACTAACTATATCTCGCGTTCCCGCAATGCACTGCTTATGACCTCACATATTACATCACTCATGACATGGTCAATAACATCACTGATGACATCAGGTGAGTGTAGGTGTTTTAAGAGTTTATGGGTGTTAAACAAATATACGAAGGTACTTTAAAAGTTAAAGTAGAATACTAGGTGTACTACTAAGGAGCGAGACTACTAATATATATTATATAAGTGGCTGTGTGACTGTGTATGGGTGTATACATGGGTGTGTGAGTAGCTGTGTTGGTGAGTGACATGGTGTGTGAGTGGCTGTATTGGTGAGGGATTGGGTGACTCAGTGGCTGTAGGGGTGAGAGAGTGTTTCTATGGGTGGGCAACTGGGTGAGTAGTGACTGTATGGGTGAGTGAGTCGGTGGGTATCTGGATGGCTGTATGAGTGAGTGACTGGGTGTGTAAGTGGCTGTATGGGTGAGTGGCTGTTTGAGTGGGTGTTTGGCTAAGCGAGTCGGTGTGTGAGTGGCTGTATTGGAGAGAGTGTCTGTGAGTGGGTGAGTGAGCAGATGTGTGAGTGCTTGTATGGATGTGGGAATGGGTATGTAAGTGATTGAGTGTGCTTGAATGGGTGAGTGAGAGGCTGTGTTGAGAGGCTGTATGGGTGAGTGGGTGTGTGAGTGACTGTAGGTGAATAAGTGGGTGTATGGCTGAGTGTGAATGAATGAATGGATAGGGAATTTGTATTGCGTAGACTTAGCCCAAGGCCATCAAGGCGCAGAGAACAAACAAAAAATACAGTCTCAGAGAATCGAATGTAAAAACCCTAGTAAGCCTGAGAAAACAGCCAGGTTTTAAGAAGTCTACGGAAGATTGTGTGGCTGGTGAGTGGCTGTATGGGTGAGGGACTGGTTATATGAGTAGCTTTATGGGTGAGTAAATGGTTGGGTGACTGTATGAGTGAGTGGGTGTGTGAGTGGCTCCATGGAGGAGTGAGTGGGTGTGTGAGTACTAGTACACGTGTGCGAGTGGTTTTGTGGGTGTGTGAGTGGTCATACGAAAGGTTGTATGGGGGTGTGAGTGGGTGTGTGAGTGGTTCTGTGGATGATGTCATCAGTGATGTCACTGACCATGTCACGAATGATGTAATATGGGAGGTCATAAGCAGTGCATTGCGGGGGTGTAAGTTATAGTTAGCTCAGGTAACTATAATTGCAAAATTTCACTGGTTTTGTACGCATGAAACCTTTGTTTTTTCTGTGAGTTTTTAATTTTTTAAAAAAATTCTATTTTCCAACTATAACTACCATGTAACCTTTGTTTTTTTTTTAAGTAAATTGCTGTGGTTTTTCACAAACTATTTCCTAACTATAACGTCCCTGTAACCTTTGTTTTTTTAAGTGAATTTCATAGGTTTATTAACTAGTAGTTGCGTTAGCAGAGTAGTGTAGACCAGGTCTCAGGAATGCTGCTGTGTTGGACTTACTGGAAGTAACAGGAAGGCTTCTGGGCCAGCCAAGACCCCTCAGTATCCAAGAGGACTTCATCCTCCAACCAACAGTGCATAAGGAGACATGTTTGCAGAGTGGCGGAGAAAGGGGGCGTGACAGAGGGAGCTGCTGACATGCAGCTGCCTCTCTGTCAGAGCAATTGTGCTCCACTTTGAGCAAGCGAGAGAAAAATGCTCTCGCTTGCTCAAAGCGGAGCACAGTCTGCTATGGCGGGAGCGTAAAGCTCTAGCCATGCCATAGCAAACTGCGATGTTCTGGGGGTGGACAACCTGTGACATAGCAGGAGCTTGCCCGGGGGGGAGGTGGTCCCCAGAGCCATGTATGGTCTTCAATGTCGCCCCAGGGAGGTGGTGGTCCCGGGGCTGTGGGAGGCGCATGACCCACGCATTACATTTTAGAAAAAAAGCCCTGAGGAGGTGGTGGTGGTCCCCGGGGCTGCGTGTCCCCCTTGAACCAACAACATTGAAAGCCCCTGTTCCCCGTTGCTGGGGTGGGTCACAAAGGCTACCCCATAGACAAAGTAAAGAAGCCCCGGGGAGGTGGCAGTTCCCGGGGAAGGCCATATGGGCCTCCCCTGCATTGTTTTCACAAAGCAGCCCCATGGAGGTGGTGGGCCCTGGGCCATAATAAGCCGCTAGATGGGGAGACCTGTGCGCCCGACCTTTTTTTGCATAATGCCCTCGGGACCTGGTCCACCCAGGGGCTAAGACTCAATAAAGCACAGGAAACCGTGCTTGTTTTTTGTAACAAAATAATTTGCGGGATTCAAGGATCTAGCCCAGTTCCCCCTGAAATTCTTTAAAAAAAAAAAGAAGCTATTTTGGCCCTGTGGGGTCCATGTGGGACTCCCCAAAAGCACTAGGGGGTCTGGACGTTTCCACCCAGCCCACTTCTTTAAAAAAAATATATATTCTTGTGACTCGGTTCATCTAAGTAACAACAATTCCTAATTTGAAGTGTTGGCAGCCAATCAGATCCCAGCAGGAGATCTCAGGTGGGGGGTCACA